>NC_056741.1:1767696191-1767778691 GCF_019279795.1 Protopterus annectens | reverse complement strand
CAAATGATTGGTGCCATACTCACGGACTGAACCTTAAAGCATATAATTGGTCATTGTCCCCTTTGGCAATGAAGTACCCCTGCTAATTATGATACACATAGCACCCCTCTAAGCTCAAACACAGTGTTGTGAGACTTGGGAACACATGTTGATAGCAATCTACACTTTCATCACTATGTGTCCATAGTGGTGGCACACACATTCTGCATTGTGCACATAATACATATGGACATCACATCCAAGACCAGGGTTGGCATACCTCTGCTGTAATTTAACCTTATCAGACCACTAATTGAGTACAATGCTCCCATCTTGAAGTACCTCGCCAGACACCTGCAACAATTGGAAAAAAAAAACCACATGGTTGTGCCTGGGAGACTCCAGGGCCTCCAAACATGATATACATGGAAAGGCTGAAAGACATGATAGTGTACCCAGTATCATGCAGGCTGCTGAGACATGACCTATGTCTGCCCTACAGAGCAGTCTCAGACCCTGCCCTACTGGATATACTGGATATCTGCAAATCAATAGGGACATGAAAAAGTTGCCTGGGGCTCTCATCTTAGCCTGTAAGATAAACAGAACATGCTGGAGAGACAGATATATCACCCACCAAATCACAATCCTCTGTAATAGGCTTTCGCTGCTTGTCAATCAGTGCTCCTCAATGATGCTGTGCAACCTTGACTACTAGATGGGTGATTGTAAAGTCACTTCTGGGGTGGCAGCTATGTCCCTCATGGGCAGGGCCAATCAGTGCTGCTCACAAAATCACTCTGCTTACAATGACCATCCAACTATGTTCAATAAGGGTACCTGTGTTTTTAGACAGCTAGGCTTCTAACACTATAGGGACATTAGGCTAGTAAACTCCTGTGATCTTATAAAGCTATAAATCTATTCAGGTCTCTCAACATTTTGTCTCCCACATGGCCTGTTTATGGCATCTACTATAGATTCACCTGCAGTCTTGTAACAATCAGACTTGTGCTGTGTCACTTGCATAACATACTGTGTTCTGTAGTCTGTGTACTTAGGCAGGTAGGGGCTCTGATCTCACTGCAGTCAACCAGGCCTGCGTGTGTGTGTCTCTGTGTCTAGCCAGAAGAGCAGAAGTGTGTAGCCTACAATTACCTCTCCAGTCTCATGGATTGGCAGTATTTTGATGTTTGCACATGCCCACACACACATTTCATGCAGGCCACCCAACTTTTTCTCTCCAGCATGCACTGCTGATGTCATCCACTATAACTTGGACTGTAGATGTGTAAAAGTCAGATTTGTGCTGTGATGCTTGTGTAAATTATTATGTTCTGTAGTCTATGTACTTGTATAGGTAGGCGTTCCATCCTCACATCTGTGTGTGTGTGTGTGTGTGTGTGTGTGTGTGTGTGTGTGTGTGTGTGTATGTGTGTGTGTGTGTGTGTGTGTGTGTGTGTGTGTGTGTGTATGTGTGTCTATAGGAGTTTTTCAGGTGAAATTGGTGTGTGAGTGTCTCCATGATCACAGCCAAGCACTGTGCTGACTCTACGTCTTGGTATGTCAGACAGGTGTGAGCCATGCATGGTACAGGAGGCAGACCATTGCTGTCATCCCTGACCACGAGAACTGGCTCTGCCAGGAGTTGCACTGGCATGTCAGCCCACTGTTAGATGCAGTGCTGCTGCAAGAACATGACTCTTGTCTGCTGGATGAGCTCCCTTCACAGGGATGCCCAGGACAATGATCTCATAGCCTGCCATATCTGGGAGTGGACAGCACACTCACTGAATATGGATTGGCAGAAATGACACTCTTAGACCATGATCAGGTGAGGCCACATTGTCTGACAGCAGATGATGTGGCTTATCTGCGACCATGTCAGTGCAGCTACCCTCCCAGCAGACATTCCATCACAGACACCACTCATTCCAACATGTCATTCATTCAATCTATTAAATCGGCATCATGGTGAAGGCAATCACACATATCAGACTGTGCCACGTCTATAACCCTGAGCATTTAGGACAATGCCTGTGCCTCCGTGATGGCCCTAATCATACATTGAGTGGTAAAGGAAGAGACATCTGCACCAACTGAAGGAGGGTCAGCAGGCTCCTTCTGAGTGCTTTTATCAACCTTCCTACATGGCACCTTGCCCACACTTTGACTTTGGCCAGACTCAACAGGCATTGAAGCCACAGTAGCCATACTTCTTTGATCAATGGCCTCACCTTCCACCTGTCCAATTTCTGTGGCATCACTGGAATGGGTAGGTATAGGCCTACAGGCTGTGTCTGATGGAATTGCAGGGAATGTCTGTTTGTCAACTTCAGTGTCAGATTCAACTTCTGCACTCCCATGACTGTGCCCTAGTTTGGTCAGCAATAATATAAGAGTCTGCTAATACACTGACATCAGGTGGCAGAGAGCCCATACTCTCACTGTTATTATCATCTGTGATAAAAAGCAACAAACACTTGAATACATTAATACCTACACTACTTACTGCAATACATGCTAACAAATTAACAGTGCTACCACTATTGCAGATGGTACAGCAACATACACAACAGACCTGACATCAACAGCACACACTAAAATATTTCTTTAAATTGCTTAGCAGTACTGACATAAAAATGTTAGGCTTAGCATCTGCAGAAGAGATTCTCCTCTGTAATTCTGATGTTCCTGGAAGAACTTAAACTGGAGGTAAGAGCAACATCATCACAATTAACATTAACACAGGGGGTAATAGTTGTAACCCTTTATATGTCCATTAAGTATACCTTTAACAAGACCGTGGCTGTCAACTCAAACCTAAGCTAGTAACTGTAGCAATCTTTAATCATCCCCAAAACAAAAATACATGTGAAACAGAAGTAAAGTACTGATTTAATTTTTTTTTTTACTATACAACAGTATTCAATTGCTGTGATATCAAAGCCTACCTGGAAGATCTTTCTGGGACATACCTGCTGTCTGACACTGTTGCTCCTACACCCAGGACATGCTGCACTGCACTCTCCTGTGAGCTGTCTAGATCTCTGATATTGGCCTGGAACTCTTCATTGGGTGTTAGTGGTGGTCCCTAGCAGGCCCTGCCCAGTACCCATCTGGTCAAAGCCCACTGCAGCTGTTCTTCTCCATGCACATGTAATCATGTCAGTGGCCCTGTGGCACATCTGCTCGTATGTCCTGCCATGGCCACCCATGGATTCAGGTCAGCAACTATCTGTTGTCAAATTTGCATCCTACATGCCATATCTCCTTTCCAGCAGAAAAGAACCATGTTGCCTAAAGGCATCCACTTTGACCTGGTTCTCAGCATTGGTGAAAGGGAGTCTCCAATGATTCATAGGTTCATAGACTAGTACTAGGCTAACTGCCCTTGTGGGGTATTTTAAGCCTAGCCAATTACACCATGTGAGAACCAAACCATGTACCTTGCATTTGTAAGGTAAACACCTTAACCATTATGCCAACCACTCACTACTGATCACTTTTTGGTGGCATACTCCTGGGTGTCCTAAAAGACGACAGAAGTATAATCCACATAAGTATCACATAAGGACTGAATAATTGATTTCAGGTAAAGCAGAAAAGGTAGACACTCAGTAATGTCCCTTGTAGAAATAAGCAGTCTACAGATGTGAAATATGAGCAACAGGCAGGATGCAAAATAAGGAGAGTAATAAGAGCAACATATCCTTGTTTATGCCATAACAGCAACTCGCCTTTGCTCCTCCCCAAACAGAACAGGACAATTAAACATTTTACTAACAAATCATCTTTGAAATGCTTAAAGTGTTATCAAATGAACTGTCCTTGAAACATTTGTACATACTTATCATACAGCATTCCAATTTTATGTACTGGCAATCATGTATACCTCTGAAAAGGCCTAGCAAACATGCCCATGCCATCAGTACACTTCTAACTAATGCATACAGATAACAGTGTAAAAGCCTTTGCTTCAAAATATTCTTAAATACATTCTAGCATATGCAGCATGTACTTGATCAGATGGAACCATGCCTTCTGAAGTTCAGTACTCCTCTGCACAGATATATCCTGAAGAAATAGCATTATCTGCAGTCTTTCCAACATAAACAAGTCTCCTCACTGTCAGTTTGGCTAGTTACATGGTTATATTTTTATATGGTGTAGATTCAGGGCTGTCAGCATGGTGAAGATGCAAATGAGGTGTGAAGTCATTCCCAAATCCCAAAAAAACCCTGGATCCATGTAGGAGATGTAAACATTGTACAGGCACTCCCTCAGTGTTTGTTTTTAATTTATTGCAACTGTGAATGATTACTGATTGGGAGAAGGAATATACAACAGCACTGCAGGCTGCCTTCCTTCCACTGGGTGTGACAGGTTAGATCTACAAAGTGTTAGATATAAGGTTGGAAATGTAAGTAAGCAGCACACAAATTACAGGTTGTGTGCTTAACATCCAACCTGCCCTTCATTTGTTGGCAATAGCATATGATATTATTTCCACTTAGTATCCTTACACATTTTAAGGTCAATTGTATAGAATGGCTTATACACTGCATGTCTCAGATTACTGCTCAGATAAATGAAGAATGGCCAACAAACACAGAAATGTAAGACAGAGCTGTATATTTGCAAGCAATAATCAGGACAGGATGTGTGATCACAAGGTGCACTACACTCAAAACTAATAAATTTACAAATAACACTTGTATGATTTGATATCACTGTAGATGCTGTTGCAGTTGGTTGTGTGCAGATTGAGTTCAGTTATTTGCTGCAAAGGTGTTTGTGTGGAAAAGAGGTATAAGGCACCCATCTTGTGTTCTGAAGGTGCATTGGAGGGACAGCTCATATCCAGAAATGTGTATAAATATCTCATGTGTGTTAACATTTTATAGTTTGTATATCATATACAGATTTTTCCCATTTCAACTACTTCTCCCTTTTTTTTTTTTTTTGGGAGGGGCGCTGTTTGCATGATGCACTGCTTAGTGCAAACACAGGAACTAGAGAAAAATGAAGGTCAAGTTTAGCTTATCTCGTTTACGTGAAGCGTAGCACTGCACAAACTAGACAACTTGCCAGACAGGACTCAGACAACTAAAAACAGAAACCAGATAAATTTAATTAATACTATTGGGCATTGTGCAAAACCACTAAGTGAGGTTGTGCAGTGGTTAATAGTGAGACCTTAAGAATCACTGGTAAAATAGGGAATGCTATGTAACAATTCCTGAAGCATAACTGAAGGCCTAGATTACAGATGGTGATGTGTTCTAGTACAGGGTGTGCAACCTTTGTTTTACTGTTGTAACATTGCAATTTATAGCAATGCACTGCAACATAGACAGCTGTTTTCTAAATATTCTTCTGGAAACAGGTGTAAGTATAAGACTGCCATACACATTGCCCTGGGTTCAAATACGAGTATTCCATATTCTTTTACTGTTGTTCCACTTCCTATTATAGTCACTTACACTTATGATACTTGACATAGTGGAGTTGATATTAATTATATGCATGAGGGCTGAGACACTAATATTGTTTCAGTTTTTTTATGTATATATCTATGCATTATCACATTTATTATCATGTTTGACTGTGAGCATATTGTGTACTATATTCCTGTAAATATATTTCTGCCATCTGGACTGGCATGGCCTTCACATTTGCCCGACACACGTATACAACTACCTGTAGAACCAATAAACTTGAAATTACAACTGCAATTATGTAATGCCTCACTGCTTGCAACTGTTGCGCTCCTCTTACCATCTTGCACCACATTTATGCGATGTTAAGTTGAGTTGTTGTATACTATGCAATGCACATTAATCTGGTAACATGTACAACTAGAACTATTGACCCATACATCTAAAAAAAACGTATCTGCAGGGCTAGGGGAAAAGTCAGCATGGACCATATCCACAGGGACATAGGTGACTTTCAACACATTTGACCCTGCACATGTTTTTGTCAAGGGTAGATATTGGTCATTGAACCATGGGGACATTTTGGATACTGACTCCACAGACCAGGATGAGGGATAACAGGGCCTATGTTGACTTATCCAAAGACTTTGACACTATCCCCCATTCATGTGTCATAGATAGTGAAGATCTCCCATGTGGGAATTAAGCCATACAGTAGTACATAGATAGGCAACTGGCTCACTGACATAATACACACACTCAAAGTTGGGGACAGCCCCCCCCCCCACCAGTAGCCTTTTATCGTTAGGATACCATAAATATCTGTGCTGGACCCTTAACTGTTTGCAAACTACTTTCCTGAAGTACAGACAGTGGTAGATGGCCAGTGGTTTACCAAGTTTACAGATGACTGGAAACTGGATGCATTAATAGAGTCCCCCAATGATGATAACATATAATGAAAGGGGCTGCCATGCACAAACGATTGGTGCCATACTCAAGGACTGAACCTAAAAGCATACAATGGCTCATTGTCCCCTTTGGCAATGAAGTACCCCTGTTAATTATGATATACATAGCACCCCTCTAAGCTCAAACAGTGTTGTGAGACTTGGGAACACATGTTGATAGTGATCTATACTTTCATCACTATGTGTCCATAGAGGTGGCACACACATTCTGCATTGTGCACATCATACATATGGACATCACATCCAAGACCAGGGTGGTCATACCTCTGCTGTAATCTAACCTTATCAGACCACTAATTGAGTGCAATGCTCCCTTCTGTCTGTACCTTACCAGACACCTGCAGCAATTAGAAAAAAAAAACACATGGTTGCGCCCAGGAGACTCCAGGGCCTCCAAACATGATATACATGGAAAGGCTAAAAGACATGTCAGTGTATCCTGTATCATGCAGGCTGCTGAGATGTGACCTATGTCTGCTCTACAGAGCAATCTCAGACCCTGCCCTACTGGATATGCTGGACATCTGCAAATCAAATGGGGTAAGAAAAACTTGCCCAGGGCTCTCATCCTAGCCAGTAAGATAGACAGAACATGCTGGACAGACAGATATATCATCCACCGACTCACACTCCTTTGTAACAGGCTGTCATTGCTTGTCAATCAGTGCTCCTCAATGACACTGTTCAAGCACAACCTTGATTATTAGTTGGGTGATTGTTAAGTCACTTCTGGGTGGCAGCTATGTCCCTCATGGACAGGGCCACTGGGTGCTGTTCACAAAATCACTCTGCTAACAATGACCATCCAACTATGCTCAATAAGGGTACCTGTGTTTTTACACAGCTAGGCTTCTAAACACTATAGGGACATTAGGCTAGTAGACTCCTGTGAACTTATAAAGCTATAAACCTATTCAAGTCTCTCAACATTTTGTCTCCCACATGGCCTGCTGATGTCATCTACTATAGTTTCACCTGCAGTCTTGTAACAATCAGACTTGTGCTGTGTCACTTGTGTAACATACTGTGTTCTGTAATCTGTGTACTTAGGTAGGTAGGGGCTCTGTTCTCACTGCAATCAACCAGGCCTAATGGTGTGTCTCTGTGTCTAGCCTGAAGAGCAGAAGTGTGTATCCTGCAGTTACCGGTCCAATCCCATGAATTGACAGTATTTTGATACTTGCACATGCCTACAGATCCATTTTATGCAAGCCTCCCAATGTCTTCTCTATAAGCTGGCCCACAGCCTTGCAAAAAGTCAAACTTGTGCCATGACACTTGTGTAAAGTACTGTGTTCTGCAGTTTATGTACTTCGAGAGTTAGGTGTTCTCACTGCAGTCAAGTGTGTGTGTGTGTGTGTGTGTGTGTGTGTGTGTGTGTGTGTGTGTGTGTGTGTGTGTGTGTAAGCTGTTGCTTGAAATTACAGAGAGCATTTTACACCAGCATGTGGGACACTGTTATATTCTCCTCAACAGACACTGCTGATGTCATCAGCTATATCAGATTTTTGGATATACAGTACTCTCACCAGGTCAGGGTTAGAGAAGAGCCTGGGTGCCAGGCAGAAGTCAGTTCATTATATAAAATAAATATTGCAGTGACATGGCTTTTAATCTATCCACATACATCCTGTCATGGTTTGTAGGCCCTCTGTTATTTTGATAAGAATGCCCTGTGGTCTCTCCAGCTGTTACATGTGTCTGGTGAAGTATATGAAAAAGAGAGCATTATATTCTATTAGTGTTGTGATGAGGTTTGACTACAGTGCTGTCATACAATCTTAAGATCACAGTATGATGGCATAATTTATGATGTGTACAACACAGGCTTTCAATACCAGTGTGGACATTTGGTGGTCAAAGTTCAGAGTGCATCTACATGTGTTCCCAGTGCTTGCATCTCTGGGTTTCTGCTTATCAGGATTGCTGTCAATGCTGTGATTAACATGGAATTCCACTTTTCAGACAGACATTAAAAACACACATTTCTGCATTTATTTTCAGATCATGTGCATTTGTCACCATTTAGTTGTGTGTGTTAACTCCTTCTGTACTATGTTATCACCATTGGTGGAGTCAATGATTGCACACAGTATGCAAGAATCAGCAAACTTGGTAAGCCAAAGGCAATATACTTTAGCCATAACTGTTGAGAAATAGAGTTCAAACTGCTTAGGGCAAAGCACAGATTTCTGGGGTTTGCCAGTGGTGACAGCTCTGCTTGTACAGATTGATTCACCAACTTTCACATAATGTGTTCTGTCAGTGAGCCAGTTGGTTACCCATCAACTGATGTAAGGGTTAATTCCCAACTTGGAGGTTTTCTCAATGATACCTGCATGGGGGATTGTGTCAGAAGGCTAGCCCAGATCATGATAGACAGTATGCACTGTTTTACCTTCATCCAGACCTATCACCAGAAACAATGGTGTGTCAACATCACAGATCACCTATGGTGTGACTCAGCACATGCACCTTTCTGATACAGTTGAATATACAGTTCAACACACCCTCCACATGGCCTGTGTTCCCATACAAAGGTGCAAATCAAGATGCATCCACCTGAGTTGGAGGGATAGCACCTGATGCATGCATATATAGAGACATACTGACTCTTCTCGACTGTGAGGTAGACCAACATTTCATCATGGACCTTTTCTACATGCACACTAGCAATATTCCAGGTGTTATAACAGATTTGTGTGAGTTGTTAATGCTACATCAAGTTCATTACATCTGATAGATGTCCTCAGAAAGGTCAAGTACATGCATTATGACAACAGTATCATCTTCAAGGCATTTGACACAAATCCACACTGAGGTATTCAGTGAACACTGTCGTGAACAGCTGTATCACCAAATGGGTAGACCAGTGTACGACATACGTGGAATCTCACTATGTTGAAATATATGTGTGACGTGACCTGTATGTCAGGTCTGGCGATCAGGTCGGTACATCAGTGGTGTCTGCTAGGCCCTTTTATGACCATTAATGAAGAGATGGAAATCACAGATGACATATGCATGCTATGTCCAGACAGCTGCCTGAAGGATTACAGACTGTGAGCAATCAGTGACTCCAACTGTGATATTAGTATAATACAGACAGTATCAACATATACCAAAAACTGCTGCCACAACCATGTCAACACCAGCATTGACAAGAAACATGGAAGGGATTTATTGAATCAGGAAACAAACACACCACCCATGTATAATGTGGACATCACACTGTATAATCAAACCAACAGGTTTGTGACCCATGTCCTGGGGTAGATGGTAAGTGATACATCCACCACATGTGGTCACAGTGCTGACTACTCCCTTGACTGTAACACAAGTACTGGGTATGTGAAGGACATGCACATCAGCAGCCATAATACCTTCATGGTTCCCAACCTTCATCACAGCAATGACTGGACAATGCACCCTTCTTCATGTATCTCCTTATGTATCTTCCAGTGATGTGTAACTGAAGTATGCCACCTTTGTCATAGTGCACTGTCACACAGTTTATTGGCCATTCCTAGGTATTCTTTTTGTGGAACATACATGACTGATGGCGCGGAACACCAATTAAGTCACACTATATACATAGTTGTTTGACAACATTAATGGCATGTATATCATTTGTGTCAATGTGGATTGTGCCATATATATATATATATATATATATATATATATATATATATATATATATATATATATATATAGAGGGTTGCACTTAGAAGGTCGAGGTGGGTTTGGTCGAACCCACTTTAGTCTATGTCAGGAGGTCGAATGGCGACAGTGTGGAACACGACTTTGTCGAAATACAAATGTTGCCCCCATCTTGAACCATGTTAAAGCCCGTTCCAGGGTTTACAGTGATTTATATTTCAACAATGTCGGTTTCGCGGAAAGGGGTCAATGATAGCATCACGACTTTCTGATGATAAACCATATATATATATATATATATATATATATATATATATATATATATATATATATATATATATATATATATATATAGATGTTTTCCTTGCCAAATATGTGGCTTCCTGCCATGTCACTGGGATGATCTCTGGACTGAAGATTCACTCTTACATACATTTGAGTGCATACCTCTCAGCTGTCCCGATTTGTGCAGAATGTCCAGTTCAGGTCACATATTTGTGATCTGTTCCTCATAACATTTTTGTTTTCTGGCAAATCATCGCCATGTCATTGTGAAGTGAAGTCAGAAACTGATGACTGACATTTGAGATTCAAACTTCATGTTCTTCAGAAAGTTTGTGCTAATGTACAACCTATTTATTCTGTCAAATTTCTAAGTTTGGAAGTGCACTGTTAAAAATTTGTCCTTATCTTGGCCCTTTGTCCCCCCATTATGTATGCCTTTATCCATATATCTTGCTCAAAGAGGATGACATGTATGTCTGAGCTTCATTCTACCATGTCTATGTGACATCTATGGCAAATATGTCCTTGTTTCTGGTTAAATGTCCTTGAATTATGTTGACCTTTGTGGAGATATGTTGCAGTAACAGATTCACAGATATTTGTGAATCCCTGGTGGTCAGTGTGGCATTCCGCGCAAATCTGCTGACAGTAGGTGCTCTGCTTTAAACAGAATTGTATCTGCTTTCACTTACATGGTTTCCTAACCTAACTTAGGTGCGCCGTGCATCATTAATATGTATTGCACACTACTGCTTGCCCCACACCTTTGTGCAAACATGTAAACTCTGTGTAGGCTCTGTGCGAATCCTACACAGAGTTTACTGAATTCTAGAGAAAAAGTAAAAGTTTTAGCATTGAAGAATATACCTTTCTAATGATGTCAATATTGACATTGCCTGTCAATCTTAAACACTGTTGATGGTGCAATACCTTTGGAGTGTGAGGCTTGCCACCCACAATGAGGGTGCTATGCAAAAAAATAAGCACTTTTGTGTTACAACCTTGGTAATGTTTGAATTGTGACTTCTCTAGATTTCAAAAATACTTTAGGTTTGCTTAGTTATTCATAGTGAACATATGTTAGCTTTTTTTTAGTTATTACATGAAGTGGTAAAGCTGCATTTGCTGCATTCCCAAAGTAAAACTAAAGAAACTAGCACATGCACCTAAAAGCCATGTAGGCTTCCCACGCTGTAATAGGGATCTGCATAGCCATTGTTGCATATTAAAGCAATAATCAATGGTGAGGTGGATTATTTCATTATATTATTTAATCATTAGTGCCAGAGTTAGATAATGAGGGCAAAGCCAGACTGGTCAAAAAATAGTACTAAATAAATCACAATCCAACATGTCTTATATCGTTTGATTTCTGTGCATATAGATTTTGAACACACTTTTGAAAAATATTTCCCTAAAGTTAATAGGTATATTTGTGTGCGTGTGTGAAATATGTGTGCTCATGTATAGGCATGTGTGTTAGTGTGTGTGTGTGTGTGTGTGTGTGTGTGTGTGTGTGTGTGTGTGTGTGTGTGTGTGTGTGTGTGTGTGTGTGTGTGTGAAATATGTATGCTCATGTATAGGCATGTGTGTGTGTGTGTGTGTGTGTGTGTGATGTCTGGGGTACTGTTGATACTAATAAAATGATATTTGTACTGCAGATCAGTATTTAAATGATAGTACAGCATTCTCTCTACTTTTTATTATTTTCTTTGTTTTTATATGAGCTCTTGTATACCTGCATAAAATATTCAATATAGTACCAACATGCTCTTTATACTGTAGGCACAACTTCGTTTAGGAGATTAGCATTTTGTAGTCAGCTGTTTCAGCATGTACAGATATTAAACTGAGGGGTTCCTATTCTTTCTGTTAGGCAGTGGAGAAACCAGGGAGTGCCTGATGCACAAGCAAGAAAGGAAAAGTAATTTTTAAATAACTTTTAAGTTTATGAACATTCTTTTTTCTGAGATTTATTTATTTATTTATTTATTTTACTGTGGAAATGCTTTTTGTGTTACAGGTGCAAGAAGTACTGCCTCACTACATGGGTTACTTTGCCAAACTTTATTGAGGTCAGTGTGGAAAATAGTGCTTTTATTTTGGATTAAATCTAATGCATTCTATCTAAATCTATCTATTCTAAATCTTTAGGAGGAGATTACTAGTTTTGTTCCCCTTATTCACATTTTACAGACTTTTTTGACTATTCCCTCTGTTCTTGTTACATATTTTTTCGTCTTTCTAATACTATTCTGTGAGTTGTATAGATCAACTGCTTACAGCACCTGTTGTGGAGTGCAGTATCCTATGATAGGAAAATGTGGCTCACAGACTGAGCACTGTGGCAGGGCTATCCAATAGATGGTGTAAAAATATGGCTCTATGTGATTTGGTCATGTTGACTAATGTCACCAAATGGGCATAAGTATTTGCCGGTGATAAATGGGTTGAAGACCTGGCCTACTCAGTCCTACACCAGGAGCCCATGCTAATGTTGGGAGGAGTGTATGTACCTCTTTTGGCAAGTGCGTGCCCGCCATAAAGCCCAGCAGCCCTGGGTCAATAAGCTATGGGCCAGCCGGTGTCCAGTTGCCCAGCTTGGGTTACCTAGGATAGCTCTGTTGAGCAAATGCTGGATATAAAACCAATTAACCTGCCAAACATGAACTAAAAATTGCAACACTCAATGTAGGTTCACTGACAGGACACAGCTTGGAAGTGGATGACATGATGGTATGGAGGAGTGCAGCAAAGACACTTGGCTTGGGACCCAAAGTATCCAACTCAGGAGAAGAACAGGCTAAAAATGGTATGGGAATTGTGGTGAGAGATAGGCTTCAGAAGGCAATGAGGGATATCATCAAAATTAGTAACAGACTCATAGTAATCAGAATCCAGTGTAAATACAGGACAGTATTCAGAATCTCAGCCTATACCCCAGAGCAGGGTTGTGACAGTGAGGAAAAGAGTACATTCAGACAGTAGTTGCAGGACATACTAGATAAAGTGGGACAACATGAATTGGTGTTGATAATGGGTGACGTGATTGCACATACCAGGGCAAACAGAACAGGATATGAGGACTGACTCATGAATTAGTATTGATAATGGGTGACTTTAATGCACATATTGGGACAGCAGACAGAACAGGATATGAGGTCTGCCTGAGTCCACATGGGTGGGGCAATAGGAGTAAAGAAAGAGATGCCATTCTAGACTTCTCTTTGGCAAATGGCTTGATAGCAGCCAATGCATGATTCAAAAAGACAGTCACAAGATCAAATACAAGAGTGGCCAACATGTAACCCAGGTAGACATCCTCCTAGTAAGGAAATGGCACTGGTGTAGAATCAGTGATTGCAAAGTCATGCCCAATGAAACAATTGGCTCATAGCATAAACCACTGGTTGCCACAATCAGCTGCAAGTAATGGTCAAAGAAGGCTCTAAGGTCAAAAGAGACTAGGACAAAGACCTGGAAGTTGACTGGAAAAAAAGTATAACAGTTCAAGGAATCACTCAGGGCTCTAGCTCCCCAGAAGAGGAGGAAATTGGTGGAGTTGAAAAAGAATGGCAGTGCCTCAAAACAGCATGTATGAGGACTACAGAACAGATCTGTGGCTGAACTACATATGAAATAAGGTACATAAGGAAAGCTGGTGATAGAAGGCAGAAGTCTGGGAAGTCATCAAAAGAAAAAAGGAGTGCAGGAATAAGTGGGAGATAGAAAAGATGGTGCCTACACAGTTCCACGCAAGTACGGAAAGGTGCAAAGGCCAAAAATCAAACAATGCAAACCAATAAAACAGCCAGCACCATCAATCAGCTTCCAGTAATAAAACTTTAATATCATATAAATATGATATTAATATGAATACATCCTGCATACCGGTTTCATTTGTGAGGCTTCACCAGTGCATAATAACTCCAACACTCAATCAAATTTAAATACCATTGCCTAAATCATCATTGGCTATCATAACTGCAAATAAGGCACCTAGTTTTATGATCCACATCTGTTCCTTTTGATCTAAACTTAGATGCCATCCCACTTTATTATTTGTTTTAGAATAAACTCTGTCAATAATAGTAACATAAACCTTGATGAAGCATTTTTTTGAAATGTGCTTATACAAACCATTTGTGGATTTGGCACACCAACTATCACTCAAATGTTCAGACATTCTTAATTTAAGGGGACGCAAAGTTTGCCCAACATAAAATGCAGAGCCAGAACAGGTAGCCAAATATACTACTCAGTCCAGGTTACAATTGCCATATACTGAAATGTCAAATACTGTAGAACTATTTCTCAAAGAAAAACATTTATCTTTGATAACAGATAAATTATATTATCTTATTATATATATTACATTATATATCTGCTTTTCCTTTTGTTTTCCTTAGTACTTCATATAAAATTCTTTATTTTGATATTTTAACATATGCATTTCTAGCATGTCTACATCATGTCATGGTAAGATGGATCAAAACTAATTTGTATGATGCACATTGCCTGGAACCTGATATAATATCAATGAAAAACTGATTAAGAATCTCTAGAGGAACTGTCATTATAGGTTCATAAGTTCATACTGTAGGTAGTTACTAGGCTATTGATCTGTGAGGATGTTAGGAAGCTTAACCTTATATTCCCATGGTAGTTTTCCACTTTGATTTTGCATACAAATAACTCAGAGACACACCAAATAAGGATATGTTGGAACATTTACATGTCTCTTCTCTCCATGAGGGACACAAGTGTTAACTATGGTGGATTTGTGGTTACCCATCCATCTGTTACAATTAATTTGAATAGAGTAAGAGAAGTACTCAGCTTTGTATGAAGACAGTTCCATAGCAGTGGTTTTGTTCTATTTTGAAAAAGAGACTGAAATACCTTGAGCAGGTGTTTATGATATTAGATTTGTGAATGTGTAATAAGTCTAACATAATACAGTAGCCTGTAGTTATTTATTTATTGACATTTGACTACCACCAGGAAGAAAAGTTCCATAGTATTACAAAAAACATTTTAAGAACAATAATTTTACAGTCTTCAAAATAATACAATACCATTAATGTGACAATGTGTGTGTCTGTGTGAAAATCAAACCTCAAGGAGTGTGTGTGACAGCTGTGTGGAACAGGATTATTAAGCACTGGTTTCACAGAGAGGGTGCTGGTGAACTTGGCTTGGAAACTTGGCTCAGGCCTCTAACTCTATAGCTGTGCCAGTGTAATGTCTTATTTTGGACCTGGGGAGAGAGATAGAGAGAGAGAGAGAGAGAGAGAGAGAGATACAGACCCCAGACTGGAGTGTGTTCCCTGTGTGCTCTTAAGGGAAATGTGCTTGATGCAGAAAGCTGCATCTGGAAATACTGGTTGTATCCATTTTTCTTCCAAGTGAACATGCCCCTCCAGTGTCAGTGGTGAGGATTCAGGCTCCTTGATTACTGGCCCAGAGTGGGGACATCACGTCATCTATAGTTTAAATAATTATAGCAAATTAAACATGATATGAACACATTGGTTAAGCATAGATACAACTTATAAGACAATGATTTAATATTTAGAGAAATGTTTGCTACTTTATGGAGAAATTAAAGGTAAGTTAGTATAATACAAATATGAATTGCAATATTTAGTGAGAGGGAAAAAACAGGGTTATGTCATGTTTAGAAAGAGAGTCAGGTAGAGAAATTAATTGAAGTATGAAGTAACTGAAGAAGGGAGAGTAAGGAGGCAAGATATGAAGCGTTAGTCGTTCATATTTGGGGATATCATTTTGATTGGGTCTGAGCAAGAACAGAGATAGATTTTGGTTAGAAAGTCTTTCAAAGGCTGAAGGGAGGGTATTGAACTGATGAATACATGTAAGGAGTTCCAACCTTAGCAACATGGACCATGCCCATGTCTGGTGGTTAGTAAGGATAAGAGCACCATAAAGTAGTGAGGGGAGAAGGTAAGTAGTGGCAAGTGTAGTTTTAGATGAGTTGGTGAGACAGTTTTTGGCTTTGTAAAGCATCCCTAATGTTTGGTGATTTTTTTATGCAGTTTTCTTTATGCAGGTCAAATTTAAGATTATCATCCACAGTCATCCCTAGTAATTTACTATGAGACTTGACTTCAATGGTCATATTATTAGGAAAAAGGATTCTTTTACATAAGAAAGGGATTTGGGAAAATGAAGTTGTTTGTTTATTTTTGTTTTTGGGATGAGAATGAGTTGTGAGTTACAGAGCCACGTTTCAGTGCTGTTACAACTCCTGAGTATTTTTTGGAGATGTGCCAGGTTGTTTGATGTGCGTATGAGTATAGAGTCATCTCTGTGTTGTATTAGAGAAGCCTGTTCTGTGGATGTGTGGAGGATGTTGGTAAAAATGTTAAAGAGGAGGTGACCAAGGATATAGCTTTGTGATACACTGGTGGTGACTGGGAGGTACAGAGAGAGGGTGGAGTGCCAGTTTACTTACTGATACTTATTGGAAAGGTAGCATTTGAATAATAACACACCATTAAGTGCTTTTGTCATCCAATCATGACTTCATCAGAATAAACAAACACTACAAAGCCAAACTTACATAGTGATGGATTAAACCATTCAAGTAACCCCCCACCCAGGTTCCACTTACAGTTTTAAAAAGACATGAGTATTTCACTTTCATAGAACTAGCAGTGTACTTATATACAATAGAAACAATAGATTAACCATTTTTTTTAAAAAACATACAAGCTAATAAATGTTGTACATCACCTACCCTAATATTACCACCAACAGTACTAACGATTATATAATAAAGCAACATCTTGTTCACATAAAATAAAATAAATAAGAAAAAGCATAGTTCTAACTAAATGGAGCAGGCAACCATCAAATATTACTTTTCATGTGTTTTCATATTTTTACTATCATATGGAATATCCTAAAAATAAAAACTAATAATAATAATTTATCCATAGTATATTAATATTTCTATTTACAGTACCTTAACAATTCATAAGCTCATAAAAAGCAATATATATATATATATATATATATATATATATATATATATATATATATATATATATACTGCTTTTTATGAACTTATGAATTGTGAAGGTACAATTCATAAGCTCGTAAAAAGCAATGTGTATGTATGTATATATATATATATATATATATATATATATATATATATATATATATATTATATATATGTGTGTGTGTATATGGAAACACTTCACATAATCAAATGACTGAAATCTTGAATTTCATATGGTCGAGACCATATGATCGAGATTTCAGTAAATCAAATATGTGTAGTGTTCAAAAATAAGGGTTTATTTACCTTAATATGTTACGTGCACGCAGAGGCAAGTATTGTTGTATGCTCTGTGTGTACGTAATGTTTTATTTGTTTTGCGGTGTTGACAGGAAATGAGAAATCTCCCTTTTTGCGCTTCTGCATACAGCGTAAGACAGGAGATTTCCCATCTCCCCACTGTAGCGCGATCTTGGAGTTGGTATATTTAAGTAGGGGGGTGTGGAGGGTGCAGGAGAGCGAGGTTTGTGTTTTTTTTTTTTATTTGTTGGTTTCACTTCAGAAGTTCAAGTTTCCGAAACTCGATCTTTTGGTTTCGGCTATTTGCAGTTTGAGATTTTGGTAATTCGAGCTTCTGAAGTGAATCCATATATATATATATATATATATATATATATATATATATATATATATATATATATATACCTAATTAAAATAATTGTCTATATGTAATAAACATACATGATAGTAAATAATAATAAATAGTAATATTAATAATAATCACAATAATAATAATAATTCACCCCTACTATTTCATCTTGTTAAAGATTTCAAGTTATGTATACAAATAACTGAGATATATTTATTAAATCCCGGCCAAGTATTTGCATCAAGCACCATCTGCCAGGTCATCTCCTTCTTCTCCAGTGGTTAAACCCTACCCTAATGTCTAGTTTCAGCTGGTCAATCACCATGTACTTGAAAATGTGACCTGGATTATCCTGATTGTGTCTGGCCAAAGCGGTAGCCATAGTACAGTCTCTTAAACTATATTCATGTTCATACACCTTCTCCCTAAGTTTACAATCACTTTTCCCAATGTAAAAGCAGGGGCACTCCACACACTGGGCAAGATATAACACTCTCTTTGACTTACAATTAAAGTTACCCACCACTTTGTATGTCTTACCTTGAATGGTAAAAACCATACTCTCATTAATAACTTTACATTGAGAGCATCTACCACATCTTCTCATACCCTTATATGTACGTCAGGTATTGTCCCTATTATTGCCACTAGTCTCCAGAATGTTCTTTAAATTCTTCCCATTACGGAAGACCAATTTGGGACAGGGCCCAAGCCTAGCTCTAAGAAAAGGATTGTCACTAAAAAGCTCCCAGTTCTTCCTTAATATCCAATCAAATTGAAAGCCATTTTGAAAGAAAGTGGTGCTAAAATAGCTTTTATAACTATCTGTAGCCAGCTGTTCATCTACCCCACTTGTTATTATTATTATTACTATTGTGATTATTAATATTATTATTATTTATTATTATTTACTATCATATATGTTTATTACATATAGACAATTACTTTAATTAGGTAAATATATATATATATATATATATATATATATATATATATATATATATTTTATTTATTTATTTATTTATTTTACATTTGTTTACCGGGTTAGTCTGACTGGAAACATATCCCTTTTCAGCAGAGACCCGGGGAGAAAAGCTCCACAATTAAATAGAACAAACAATACATAGTCTAAGATCAGAAACATTCAAAATACAGATAGATGGAATACAAGTATATTCTATTAAATTCCACAATTACAATGCTGAGTAGATAACCAAATATTTAGATAGGTTGAGAAGTAAAGAGGTTTGTGCTTTTAAGCACAAGGGAGAAGGCTATATCTACATAGACAAGTCGAATCTATGGTTATAGGAGAGGGCAGTCAAGGAGAAGAGGACGTGTATAGAGAATAAGTTTAAGTGAAACCAGTGAGATTTGGGTGAGGAAGTCCTATAGATGATAAAGAGTGGGTTGTAGGGAGCTATAGGGTTAGTCAGGATTGTCACAAGGGCATAGCCAGTGTGCCTTAAGAAATGACTTAAGACTAGTTTTAAAATGGCCGAGTGAGGTTGTTAGTCTAAGGTTATTGGGAAGGGAATTCCATAGCCTTCCAATAGAATTGGCATAAAGAGCATCACCTCCCAAGTTATTTGATTTCATGGTTTGTACCAGGACACTGTTAGAAGATCGGAGGCAGTTAAGGTTGGAGTAAGGGGTCAGGAGTTTGTTCAGAGAGGGTATTTTTTCTGGTTCCTTAATTATTTTAAATGCTTCCGTAAGTTGGTTAAATTTTAGAAGATTAGGTAATTCTAACCATTCAAGCTTCTTTAGGTTGAGACAGTGATGAGTACGGTAAGGAGACCCAGTCACAAATTTAGCGATATGGTTATAAGCAACTGAGAGTTTGTTGAGCTCATTTTTATTGAGGAAGGATAGGACCGGGGAAGCATACAGTAGAGTGGAAAGAAGGTGAGTTTGCGCTATAGTTAATTTGGTATAAGGAGTTAGAAAGTTCTTAATTCTGTACATAGAACCTAGTTTCTTATTAACTGTCTTAATAGTTTGAGTAATGTGAACATCAAATTTAAGCTTGCGATCAATAGTAACACCTAGTAGTTTAGTGTTGGTGACAGGTTCAATGATGGTGCCATTAATGGATTGAACATGAAAGATCTTATTATTAGAATGAGGCGGGTATTGGCCTGAGGGGATTCCTGTGGTGGGGAAGATTAGAAGTAGCTTAGTTTTTATGGGATTCAGTATGAGTTTCCGTTCTGAAAACCATTTTTCCACTGCCGTGAAGCAGTGTTGGGTGGCTATTTGGAGATTATGGAGGGAGACATCAGAACAAATCAGGGTGGAGTCATCTGCATATTGGATGCAGGTAGCTTTGGGGATGACTGAATGGAGGTCGTTTATGAATACAGAGAAGAGAAGGGGACCAAGTATAGAGCCTTGGGGAACTCCTATGGTATTTGGTAGCAAGAGGGATAGTTTGCTTTGCCACTGGACTGCTTGTTGTCTACCAGAAAGGTAAGCATCAAACCACCGTAGGGCTAGGTTATCAAGGTGAAGGGATTTAAGGGTGTGGCACAATAGTTGGTGATTGACCATGTCAAAGGCTTTTGACAAGTCAAGAAAGAGAGCAGAAGTTATAAATTTGTTGTTCCGATTGTTATTTACTGAATCCACAAAGGAAAGGAGGGCAGTGGTAGTGCTATGATGGGGCGAAACCCATGTTGGGTTTTAGAGAGAAGATTGTTAAGAGTAAGGTAGTGTAGGAGTTGCTTGTGAGCACACCTTTCCATAATTTTGCTATGGGTGACAAAATTGCTATAGGTCTATAGTTCGATGTTTCCGTGAGCGGCCTCCTTTGTGAAGTGGGATGACATATGATATTTTCCAGATTGAGGGATGGTGGGCTCTGTAATGGTTCTATTAATCAGGATTGAGATGGGATAGGCTATAACATCAGCTGCTAACTGTAGGTATTCGGCTGGGAGACGATCAGCCGATAGGGTGGATGGTTTGAGTTTCTTTAATAGAGTTCTAATATAGGAGGTGGAAATAGGTTGAAGACTAAAGGCAGGTAGATTTTTGCCAATAGGACTGGCTAAGGAGGTGGAAGTAGTAGGTAACTGACTGGCTAGTGCCTGAACGGTCTCAGTGAAGAAGGAGTTAAATGAGTTAGCTATTACTTCAGGATCTTTACCTATAAGTTTTTCAGGGGTAGGGGTAGTTGATTTCCCAGAATAACGAAGGTTATTAAAACATGACCAAAACTTCTTTGGGTTATTTTGGTGTTTGTCTTGGAGATGACAGAAGTAATTCTTTTTATCCCGGGTAGTATCTGTTTTTGTAGAATTTCTGAGCTGCTGAAATTTGATACGATCTAGGGGTTCTTTGGTGGTACACCATTTTAACCAGGCCTGGTCTCTGAGCTTAATTTTAGATCTGGTTTCTTTAGTTAGCCAAGGTGCAGTTTGGACTTTGGCTCTGATGGATCGGTTGGGTGCATGAGAGTCCAGTATATTTAGGAATGTATCATTAAAGTATGTAACACTCTCATCTATGGGGAGTGTTTTTAGCATGGACCAGTTACAGGATTTAAGTTCTGCTAGGAATTGTTCAAGAACAAATTTCTTCTTGTTTCTAACTACTTTATATATGGGAAGGTTTGTTCGCATCAATTTATGCTTTATGATGAAGGTGGTAAGGTGGTCACTAAGATCATTGGGGAGGGTACCCGTGGTATAATTAGGTGTGTCTTTATTTGTAAGAATCCAGTCGATAATACTTTCTTTTTGTTGAGCGTTACCTATTCTAGTGGGAGATATTATATTTTGGGAGAAACCATATAGGTTGATGGGCAGGGGATTCATCTGGTCAGAGTATTGGGACCAGTCAAGGTTAAAGTCTCCTAGGACAATTGTTTCCTGGGGGTAGTTTGAGGTAAGCCAGCTTAGTGTGAGCTCCACGGTTTCTAAATTTTTCCCTGGTGGGATATAGACTACAATTAGATTGATACACTTTTGGTTATTTAGGCATATTTTTAGGGCAATTAGTTCGATATTAGAGACCTTGGGGGGTTGTGTTGGGTTCATAATGATATTCAGTGTATTTCTAAACATTACTGCTATACCGCCACCTTTTTTTTCTCTCGATCAACCCTAAGTATGTTGTAGCTAGGTGGAAGAATTTCTTCATCCTTAGTGGATGGTTTGAGCCATGTTTCAGATAGACACATGATGTCTGGGAGATGTGTGGCTATCATAGCGTGTAGATTATGTATCTTGTTATTTATACTTCTTAGGTTAAGATGGAAGATGAGGAGAGAGCTAGAGGATCTATGAGTTAACATAGGGGTGACGGGTCTAAGACTGTGGATGGGCCTGGGTTAGGGTGAATATCTCCATCTTTAGTAATACTTGCTTTCAGGTGGTCTAAGAGACGTAGTAGTCTACTAAGTATCTTCAGACTAGATTTTGTAATGGTTACTTTAGGATAACGTTGGGTGAGATACATACTTTTGGGCGTGATGTTGTCGTGGGGCAGTTAGAAGGAGAGATTAGATTCAAGGGAGGAGTTAGATGATTACTGGTGTGACCATTTGGGAAGTGAATACCCAGTAGGGTTTGGTTCTCATACCATGATAAGAGATAAGGAATCAGTAGGAGAAAAACTAGTGGTGGGATGATAGAGTTCATTATTTTGCCAGTCTAGTAGTCAAGGCTGATTAATTTTATATGTGGGGTTAGGAGGGCCAGCTAGTTAATTGGTAATTAGCTAGAATTATGGGAGGAGATAGGCTAACCGTAAGGGGGCTATGATTGGTTCAGGGGTTGAGTGGGATGGGATTATGACCTAATAAATGTGGATATAGCGGGGCCGGGTGGCATATGGGGGCAGGGTGGGGAGCGGAGCGAGCCCGAGGGCGAAGCGAGCGGGATACACCAGTCAGGAGTTTGCAGGGTCCTAAAGTCCAGCTACCTGTAAGTAGAGAATACAGCTATTGTGCACTGTTATCTTTTAAACCTTAGCACCTAATTTTGTGTACTCTTGGTATAATTAGGCTAGGTTTGTCTGCAACTTCATTGGCTTAACAATAGCTAACTTTAGGAATAAAAGTAGTGGATTTTAAGTAACTTGTTAGGAATAAGTTGTATGGACAGGGGCTACCAGATTAAGTGAAAGGTACTGCTTTGTCCCTGCCTACAAGACGCTTTACAATACTACTAAATTTTAATAGGGTATCCTTTTACCCTATTTACGTGAGGAGTAGTTGGCTGACACTGTAGTACTTGTAGCCTTCTTGTGCATTCGCACCATAGGAGCAGTCTCTCTGCGTATGTTTGGGACCCACGCGTTGTAGTTAAGGGGGCTATCTATGGTAAGATAGGAAACAAAGATTAATATCAGGATATTATAGTACTCTAGCTTAGTAAAGCTTATGGCCTATACATTTAAATTCTTGTAGTCAGGGATACTCTTAAAGAACGGATTGATATCAAAGTTCAGTACCAAACAAAAATGGTTTTCATGTCCTTAATATATTATGTATAAGGGAAAACAACATTAAATTCAATTAGAGATATAAGCCAAGATATGCACCAGTCAATCTTAATATAAAGCAAGTTAAAGATAAAGCTATAGCTTTGCTGGTTGAGTAGTTTAAAACACTACTAGAGGCAGAAACACGTGCAGTGTTAATCAGATTCCCCAGGCAATACACTAGTAGATATAATTCTACACATACAAGCATATAAAACAAGAGTCGCTAAAACACAGATTCCCCACAGCAAACTGGCTATCAGCTAGATTAATCGACTAAGCAACAGTGGTTTTACACAGTGATATACCATATACATTTAAGAGAACAGCAATGCTAACTTTAAATATCAGTTTCATTACTTAGGCTGGTAATATCTTAGAGTGAAATGCTGTCGCCTCGTGTTAAAACTGCTTATTACTTAACATAAAATGCTGTCGCCAAGACCATCTAAATGACTAAAACAACAGTGGATTAACTCAGGGATTTATAGCATAAATGTGAGAGAACAGCAATGCCAACTCCGTATATCACTTTCGTTACTAGAGCTGCTTAATTCTTAGAGTAAATTGCTGTTGCCTAGAGTTGAGCAGCTTACAATTTAAAAATAAAATATAATGCAGTCGCCTAGACCTTAGAACAATTACAATACAGGTGATGCTTGAAAACAATGTAGAAAGGCAGTAGAAACGCTGTCGTTAGCGTTAACGCTAGAATCACCTTATTGAATATTGAAACAGTTAAGAATGAACAGTTTCTAGTTGCGCTTACAGATATGTTCCAGCGTCGGTTCTGTAGGACAGAAAATACAGGTTTCTCAGGAAGATAGCGTGTCTTGAGGCAGGAGCAGGCAACCGAGCAGGGGATCACACAACAGTACCCTTCTGTTTGGTGTAGTATTTTAAAAAATGGTGGCAGGACTGATGGGAACTAAGAAAACTCTCTGACGTCAGGAGATACACCAGTCAGGAGTTTGCAGGGTCCTAAAGTCCAGCTACCTGTAAGTAGAGAATACAGCTATTGTGCACTGTTATCTTTTAAACCTTAGCACCTAATTTTGTGTACTCTTGGTATAATTAGGCTAGGTTTGTCTGCAACTTCATTGGCTTAACAATAGCTAACTTTAGGAATAAAAGTAGTGGATTTTAAGTAACTTGTTAGGAATAAGTTGTATGGACAGGGGCTACCAGATTAAGTGAAAGGTACTGTTTTGTCCCTGCCTACCAGACGCTTCACAATACTACTAAATTTTAATAGGGTATCCTTTTACCCTATTTACGTGAGGAGTAGTTGGCTGACACTGTAGTACTTGTAGCCTTCTTGTGCATTCGCACCATAGGAGCAGTCTCTCTGCGTATGTTTGGGACCCACGCGTTGTAGTTAAGGGGGCTATCTATGGTAAGATAGGAAACAAAGATTAATATCAGGATATTATAGTACTCTAGCTTAGTAAAGCTTATGGCCTATACATTTAAATTCTTGTAGTCAGGGATACTCTTAAAGAACGGATTGATATCAAAGTTCAGTACCAAACAAAAATGGTTTTCATGTCCTTAATATATTATGTATAAGGAAAACAACATTAAATTCAATTAGAGATATAAGCCAAGATATGCACCAGTCAATCTTAATATAAAGCAAGTTAAAGATAAAGCTATAGCTTTGCTGGTTGAGTAGTTTAAAACACTACTAGAGGCAGAAACACGTGCAGTGTTAATCAGATTCCCCAGGCAATACACTAGTAGATATAATTCTACACATACAAGCATATAAAACAAGAGTCGCTAAAACACAGATTCCCCACAGCAAACTGGCTATCAGCTAGATTAATCGACTAAGCAACAGTGGTTTTACACAGTGATATACCATATACATTTAAGAGAACAGCAATGCTAACTTTAAATATCAGTTTCATTACTTAGGCTGGTAATATCCTAGAGTGAAATGCTGTCGCCTCGTGTTAAAACTGCTTATTACTTAACATAAAATGCTGTCGCCAAGACCATCTAAACGACTAAAACAACAGTGGATTAACTCAGGGATTTATAGCATAAATGTGAGAGAACAGCAATGCCAACTCCGTATATCACTTTCGTTACTAGAGCTGCTTAATTCTTAGAGTAAATTGCTGTTGCCTAGAGTTGAGCAGCTTACAATTTAAAAATAAAATATAATGCAGTCGCCTAGACCTTAGAACAATTACAATACAGGTGATGCTTGAAAACAATGTAGAAAGGCAGTAGAAGCTGTCGTTAGCGTTAACGCTAGAATCACCTTATTGAATATTGAAACAGTTAAGAATGAACAGTTTCTAGTTGCGCTTACAGATATGTTCCAGCGTCGGTTCTGTAGGACAGAAAATACAGGTTTCTCAGGAAGATAGCGTGTCTTGAGGCAGGAGCAGGCAACCGAGCAGGGGATCACACAACAGTACCCTTCTGTTTGGTGTAGTATTTTAAAAAATGGCGGCAGGACTGATGGGAACTAAGAAAACTCTCTGACGTCAGGAGATACACCAGTAAGGAGTTTGCAGGGTCCTAAAGTCCAGCTACCTGTAAGTAGAGAATACAGCTATTGTGCACTGTTATCTTTTAAACCTTAGCACCTAATTTTGTGTACTCTTGGTATAATTAGGCTAGGTTTGTCTGCAACTTCATTGGCTTAACAATAGCTAACTTTAGGAATAAAAGTAGTGGATTTTAAGTAACTTGTTAGGAATAAGTTGTATGGACAGGGGCTACCAGATTAAGTGAAAGGTACTGTTTTGTCCCTGCCTACAAGACGCTTTACAATACTACTAAATTTTAATAGGGTATCCTTTTACCCTATTTACGTGAGGAGTAGTTGGCTGACACTGTAGTACTTGTAGCCTTCTTGTGCATTCGCACCATAGGAGTAGTCTCTCTGCGTATGTTTGGGACCCACGCGTTGTAGTTAAGGGGGCTATCTATGGTAAGATAGGAAACAAAGATTAATATCAGGATATTATAGTACTCTAGCTTAGTAAAGCTTATGGCCTATACATTTAAATTCTTGTAGTCAGGGATACTCTTAAAGAACGGATTGATATCAAAGTTCAGTACCAAACAAAAATGGTTTTCATGTCCTTAATATATTATGTATAAGGAAAACAACATTAAATTCAATTAGAGATATAAGCCAAGATATGCACCAGTCAATCTTAATATAAAGCAAGTTAAAGATAAAGCTATAGCTTTGCTGGTTGAGTAGTTTAAAACACTACTAGAGGCAGAAACACGTGCAGTGTTAATCAGATTCCCAGGCAATACACTAGTAGATATAATTCTACACATACAAGCATATAAAACAAGAGTCGCTAAAACACAGATTCCCCACAGCAAACTGGCTATCAGCTAGATTAATCGACTAAGCAACAGTGGTTTTACACAGTGATATACCATATACATTTAAGAGAACAGCAATGCTAACTTTAAATATCAGTTTCATTACTTAGGCTGGTAATATCTTAGAGTGAAATGCTGTCGCCTCGTGTTAAAACTGCTTATTACTTAACATAAAATGCTGTCGCCAAGACCATCTAAACAACTAAAACAACAGTGGATTAACTCAGGGATTTATAGCATAAATGTGAGAGAACAGCAATGCCAACTCCGTATATATCACTTTCGTTACTAGAGCTGCTTAATTCTTAGAGTAAATTGCTGTTGCCTAGAGTTGAGCAGCTTACAATTTAAAAATAAAATATAATGCAGTCGCCTAGACCTTAGAACAATTACAATACAGGTGATGCTTGAAAACAATGTAGAAAGGCAGTAGAAACGCTGTCGTTAGCGTTAACGCTAGAATCACCTTATTGAATATTGAAACAGTTAAGAATGAACAGTTTCTAGTTGCTTACAGATATGTTCCAGCGTCGGTTCTGTAGGACAGAAAATACAGGTTTCTCAGGAAGATAGCGTGTCTTGAGGCAGGAGCAGGCAACCGAGCAGGGGATCACACAACAGTACCCTTCTGTTTGGTGTAGTATTTTAAAAAATGGAGGCAGGACTGATGGGAACTAAGAAAACTCTCTGACGTCAGGAGATACACCAGTCAGGAGTTTGCAGGGTCCTAAAGTCCAGCTACCTGTAAGTAGAGAATACAGCTATTGTGCACTGTTATCTTTTAAACCTTAGCACCTAATTTTGTGTACTCTTGGTATAATTAGGCTAGGTTTGTCTGCAACTTCATTGGCTTAACAGTAGCTAACTTTAGGAATAAAAGTAGTGGATTTTAAGTAACTTGTTAGGAATAAGTTGTATGGACAGGGGCTACCAGATTAAGTGAAAGGTACTGTTTTGTCCCTGCCTACAAGACGCTTTACAATACTACTAAATTTTAATAGGGTATCCTTTTACCCTATTTACGTGAGGAGTAGTTGGCTGACACTGTAGTACTTGTAGCCTTCTTGTGCATTCGCACCATAGGAGCAGTCTCTCTGCGTATGTTTGGGACCCACGCGTTGTAGTTAAGGGGGCTATCCTATTTACGTGAGGAGTAGTTGGCTGACACTGTAGTACTTGTAGCCTTCTTGTGCATTCGCACCATAGGAGCAGTCTCTCTGCGTATGTTTGGGACCCACGCGTTGTAGTTAAGGGGGCTATCTGAAATCCAGTTTAGCAGAAAAAAGACTTGTGAAGGTACTAATAAGGATTTTTAAATACAAATATTAATATATTATTGGTTAAATTATTTTGTTTATTTTATTTTATTTTTAGGGTATTCCATATGATAGTAAAAATATGAAAAAAATATGAAAACACATGAAAAGGAGTATTTGACAGTTACCTGTTCCAGTTAGAACTATGCTTTTTTTCTTATTTTATTTTATTTTATGTGAACAAGATGTTGCTTTGTTATATAATAGTTATATAATAGTTATTATTGTTGGTGGTATTAGGAGGGTGGGTGATGTACAATGTTTATTAGCATGTATGTTTTTTCAAAAATGGTTAATCTGTTGTTTCTATTGTATATAAGTACACTGCTAGTTCTATGTGAGTAAAATACTCCTGTCTTTTTAAAAATGTAAGTGGAATCTGTGGGGGTGGGATGTTACTTGAATGGTTTAATCCATAACTATTTAAGTTTGGCTTTGTAGTGTTTTTTCTTCTGATGAAGTTTAGCGCTTAACAGTTGTTGTTGTGTCTTTTGGCTTTTCCCGGCTAGGGGTCGCCACAGCAGAACTCCAGTCTGCTAATGATTGGCAGTAGATTTTTACTTGCCGAGTTGCCAGCCCTGATGTACAACCTTCAACGAAGGTACGCCCATTCATGCATGTCTCCACACAGAAGACGCTCTAGCTGAGAATCAAACTGGACAGCATCTTACTGTGAGGCGACAATGCTACCACAACACCACCACCACTAGCGCTTAATAGTATGTTTTAATATTTAAAATAATTGCGGATTTCTGTTCTGGACAGCCTGTCACCCTTTATGTTTTTAAATTTCTGAATCAAAATGTTCTGGAGATGAGCCTTGTGGCAGATGTCTTTCAGGTACTAGGGTCAGGACTGGATGTAGTGTCCACAGGCTCTGTCCTGTGAAGGAAGATGGTGACAGACTGGAAGTGGAGATCAGTGTATGATGCTGATAAGAGGGACAAGGCTTTGAGATGGTCTGCATAGCTTTTACAATTTAGATCCTTGATTTTTTAGTGAGAAAGTGTTATGGTCATTCCAGCTGTGACAAGTGTTTTAAAGGCACATACCAAAACTGCCATTATGCTCAATAATAGATCTAACGAGTGCTGTGTACAGAGTACGGTAGAAGTATTTATATCCCTGGATCTGGACGCAATACCTGTATCAAGGAAATACTCAAGTTATTGAGTAAGAGAACATCAATTATAGTCTATCTAAATCACTTGGCTGTGATTCATGGTTGGGTTTACAAAACCAGGAAAAAATGTCTTTTTTGTAGGGGCTTGCCCCCCCCTGCATCCCCCCATATAGGAGAAGCACTCCCCCATACACACACCCTACTACCACCATTCCTTATCTATACCGACTCTGAGACAGCAGTGAGGGAAGGGGCATTCTCAAGATAGCTCAGTCTTATTCTTACCTGCACAGCCCCTGGAAATGTATATTACAGAGCCTCATTTATAGATTCATAGGTAATGGGCAATTAGTCTGGAGACATTTACAAGCCCAACTGAAAACACTATTCAAATGTTTCTTTCAGCCTCAGGGAGGACAAGACAAGATAGACAGGAGGAGAATTTGAGGATGCCCATTCAGTTATCTAAGTTTATCTTGAAGGTGATAAGGATGTAACCTGCTTGACATGCAGTGGAAGGCTATCCTAGAGGTGACTGATGCATTGGGAAGATTAACATCAAAGACTGTAATTCTAGCTGCAGTACTAAAAACTGAATGCAACCCAAACCAGCTCAGTCCAAATAAATGTCTCAGACTTGAACACTAAACTACAGTTGTTACTTTGAAAAGAGCAGTTGACTCAACTATATTTTCAGTCCTGATATTCAAGCATTCCTTAAAATGCTGTTTCAGAAATGGCCACTAAAGAAAATCAGTGGAAACAAAGTAATGTGAAATATGAATTGATTAAGTCAGTCAAAACTGGGCAGTGGCAGTACAGTTGTAAGCTGGTGAGAGAGAGAGAGAGAGAGAGAGAACCACAGTAATTGATCCTCTCATCAAAGGGCTTTCTCTGTGAACTTCTAACATGACATCAGGAATGTGAAATCATTGACTATAAAACAAAATCAAGCAGCTTGACAGCCCCATTGCAGGTCATTTTGGGGTAAAACAGTTAAAAAAATAATGATAACTTACTCTGATATAGAGACATTAATAATACAGGAAAGATCAATGCATGCTAAAATGTTTTTTTTTTTAGTTTTTAAGTGCAGTTCAGCTTTAAAGGCAGAAATTCAGTCATATTCAACTTTATTTTTTTCTTTTCCATACACTTTAGCTGAATAATACTACTCTGTAATTTAGAAAAAATAAATGAATAAAGCTGGGGTTCTAGGGGCTTCTAGTCCCACAGAAACCACGGGGTTATAAATGTTCTGAAATAAACTACTAAGATGTTTCTAAACTTTTGATCCAATGACAGCCTCAATAAAAATCATTAGTAAAGAAAGGAATTCTTTTTTTTATTTTATTTATTTATTTTACATTTGTTGACTGGGCTAGTCTAATGGATATATGTCCATTTTCAATAGAGGCCCGGGGAGAAAAGCTCCACATAAAACAAACGGCACATTAAAAATTCAGTTTCAAAACATTAAACTTCAATTAAAGATACTAGTCATACAAAACATGTGCTACAAGGTAAATAAGCATATGTGATATAAGAAAGTAGAACAAAATAAGACACCCCTTTTTTTTCAATCACTGTGGGAAGGAAGTATTCAGAAGGATGAGGGAGATTCCAGAACAAAGTTTTAAGTAAGAAGCAGCAGGAGAGACTAGTTTAAAGAGAACAGAGTTGGGAGAAAATTAGTTGAGGGGTAGTAACTCAGAGCGACAGGGGGGAAGTTCAGTATGTCTATCTTGGGTAGAATAAGTCCGACATAGAGGTAGTGGACTTTAAAGTGAAAACTGAGTAGAGGTGGAATAGCAAAGGAAGAAATAGATGATAACAGGATGAAAAAATCTTATTTTCAAAATAAGATTTTCAATACAATAATACAAAATTTTAAAGAAGAAATAAGTTATATCCATAGCTTAATGTTCAAAGCTGGCAAAATAGCAGTTCACAATAAGCTGAGAAGGCAAATGCTTACAAGGATGCATAAATAATATCTGGGAATAGTACCTTCCTTCCTACCCCTTCAAAATAAAACAATGTCATCTCCTGTGTCTCCTTTGGTACTAGATTGGGATGAAAGTGAAGACACAAATGTCCATAGTCATATTTTTCAAACTGCTGCTGTCATATTTATATGTAGCATGGTTCCTTATGCTTATACCCAAAAGACAGCAATGATCTGTGTACTCTTCTGATTTCAGAATGAGATAAAACTGATAAAAACAAATAGAACATAACTTATTTCAAGATGACAATTTAAGCTCAGCAAATTGCAAAAGGTTATTTGCTTTCATCCAGACAGCCCTGAACAAGCAGTTATAGCCAATTCTGTATATAATTCATATAACTGATTGTCATAAAGAGTATGGTCATGCAATGTATTTCACATTTCTTCCACACAAACAGTTGCAACACATTAAGGTATTCCAAGTTGCTTCACACCTATCTCATCAGTCCTGCAAAGCCAGAAAAATAAGCAAACAACAGCAGAGATGCATACAAGTCAGCAATTACAGCTATTTTTTCTGTGCATATCTCAGATGTTCAGTAAAGTAGTCTACTTTACTTCATATAAATACACACTAGTCCTGCAAAGCCAGATAGTGACTGCTAAAGAGAGCTACAGTTACTTTTATTCAGATAACCTCCATGCAGCAGTTATAGCCACTTCTGTATATGATTACAGAATCTGACTGCAATAAAATAGAGTGGTCATATAATCTGTTTTACCTTTACTCCACACAGTTGTCACACATTAAATTGCAATTTGCTTCATGCAAATCTCAAAGCCAGAGTAATGAGCAAATAGCAGATAGCTAGTCATTTTCATCCACAGATAACCCCAGTGATTACACCTACTTCGTCTGTCCATTTCCCAGACTACTGGTTTATGTATATTTACCCACTACCCACCATTCCTTTCAGCTGTTCCTGATTTACCTCATATTCTTTCTCCGTGACCTATGTACCTTGTATTTTTTTTATTTTTGTAACTCACTTAGGATTAATCAGTCAGTAATGCCTGATAGTAGAGTTTTATAGTTTTATTGTTCAGAAAATTCATGTCAGTACAAAACATTACTCCATTAACATTTTAGTTGAAATGGAATAACATTTAAAATTTGTGTCTGACTTTAGGCATGTTTCTCCAGCTCCTCAGTATGTTTGGCTTTGTCTAGATCCAAGAGCAAAGAAATTGAGAGGTATACTGCCAATTGTCACTATCTGGTTGACAACCAATACCTTAAATGCTATCACTGAGGGAAATATCAGCTTCTGTCTTCAAACCCCATCCACATCAAGCACCATTAACAATTGAAAAAGTTCTTCTTTATTCCACGCATGGGGCAGAACTTGCAATGTTCACAGTGTAATATGAACTCAGTGGTCAACTGCAACACCTCCAACTAGTGCACCTGTTAAGTCTTTGACATGTTTTATCTGCTTTTACTGTATTTGTGTTTCTTCCTACTTTATTTTGCTTTTGCATCATCTTAATAGTACTCAGTTGTATTTATTACTGCTTGGTGTAACTCATTCTAAGCATTTTAGTTTAAGCACTTGGGCTTCAAACCAGTTGTTTTACATTAAGAAGGTTTGTGGTCTGCACTGTAGTGGCAGAACAGGTAGCTTACATCCTACTAATTTGGGAACTGCTGATTGAGAGCTCAGTGTCTGTTATTCTAAAAGTGTATTAATTCTGGTTTAAGCACTTGGGCTTCAGGCCAGTTATTTTACATTAAGAGGGTTTGTGGTCTGCATTCTTGTGAGAGGAGAGGCTGGACTCTGCCCTTCTGAGCTGGGAATTTCTGGTTAAAGGCTTATAGTGCCTGCATATTTGAACTGCTTCTTACTGAAATTGGTACACCTCATTTGCTGTAGCATAGACTAGATCCAGGCCTACTGAATCTAGCGTTCTTTGTATAACTTGAGCACTAATCCAGGCATTTTTTAAAGTATTCAATTGTATTTATTACTGCTTGGTAGTAACTTGATTAAAGTGTAGCTATCATTCTAAGTCTTTTGGATTAAGCACTTGGGCTTCAGACCAGTTGCTTTACATTAGGAAGGTTTGTGGCCTGCACTGTGGTGGCAGGACATGTAGCTTACATCCTCCTAAGTTGGGAACTGCTGATTGAGGGCTCAGTGTCTGTTATTCTAAAAGTGTATTAATTAGTTCTGGTTTAAGCACTTGGGCTTTAGGCCAGTTATTTTACATTAAGAAGGTTTGTGGTCTACACTCTTGTGGGAGGAAAGGCTGGACTCTCCCTTCTGAGCTGGGAATTTCTGGTTAAAGGCTTATAGTGCCTGCATATTTTAACTGTTTCTTACTGAAATTGGTACACCTTGTTTGCTGTAGCATAGACTAGATCCAGGCCTGCTGAATCTAGCTTTGTTTGTATGCTTGTTGTTTGTTTGCTTGGTATTTCCCTGAAACACTAATCCCACCTAAAACATGGCTTTTCAGCACTTCTGTGGATCCATAATGATATCTGCATTGCTTACTGTACTTATTTCCTTGTTTCACTTGAAAGAAAGTTACTGTTTGTCATTTTTGCATTTAAGTTACCTGTAACACATTGCATTTAAGTTACCTGGCACTTGCTCGCTAAAGCAATTATATAAGTCAGCACTAATAAATTAAAAGCACTACACCCTCACAAACTCGTCTTGAGTACCTTGTTCCTCATTGGCCCTTTTTTTCAATTATAAAGGAATTCTCAATACTATTCTAGCATGTCCAAAGGTCAGTTGTCAATCTCCTCTCTGGTCCAGCTGTTGAATCTGGGAATCTTGAGGCAATGTTACAACTGCCTCATGTACACAGACGATCCTCTCCTCCTCCCAACAAATTCCAACACATGTGAGAGATGCAACCATATAGCCAAACTGGAGGCTACACTCTATCAACTCAGTACTGGCATAACCAGTCAGGAGGAGAAGGAAACCACACTCACTACAATTCCAGTCTCACATAGACCTACCACGGCAGCAAACCAAACACATAATCAAACAAAAACATACTCGGTGGCTCTAAATAAAAATCTGCCTAAGCAGCAGAGACCTCCAAAGCAGACACCCAAGCAACCGCTACCCCAAAACAAAACACGTGCAACACATAGCTCACAAAGCCAGTGTACCGAACAGTCACAGCCCTTAAGGCTAAACAGCACACCTGATACACTTGTAATAGGTGACTCTATCGTCAGGCACACTGACATCCCGCTCACCAGGCTGAACAAGGAGAAGGTCACGGTGAGCTGCCTGTCAGGTGCTAGGATCCACCACATAACACAAGCACTCAGGTCACTCCAGGGCAGGTACAAATATGACTCGGTCATTGTCCATGCTGGTGTGAATTACCTGAAACGTACCTCCCTGGACTACATAAAAAGAGACATAGAGGAGCTCTCTGAGCATGTAGCCCAGGCCGGTATGACCCTGACCTTGAGTAGCGTCTTACCCTCACCAAGAATGATGCCACAATATGAAGAAAAGATGATCAATTTCAACAATTGGCTTAAGTATTGGTGTCATTCAAAGGGGATCCAATGCCTGTCAGCCTGGGATGACATGCTCGACAAGCCACGATGCTTCGCTAGGGACGGCTTGCACCTGTCATCCCTAGGCTTTCGGATATTGGCAAAGGCTCTTGCTTCTCCCATAGTGCCTCTTTTAGGGAAGGATCAAAAGACAAACCCACCTCCATAGGTATCACAAGGGATAAGAAACTAAGTGTAATGCTACTCAACGCCAGAAGTCTAAACCTCAAGATGCATGCACTCGAAACTCTCCTTAGCATGGAGAACATTGATATCTGTGCAGTAACAGAAACCTGGTTCAAGGCATCCGAGAGCACCCCAGCACTACCAGGTTATACCTCATACCATGCTTTTTGGCCCCAAAACTTGGACCGAACCACAAAAGGGGGGGGTATCAATATTCGTCAAAGATACCCACACCTCCAGGTTGGTGGCACAGCACGAAGCATCAGAGACTATCCATGTGCAACTAACAGTGGGTAAGACTGCCTTCCAGTTAATAGCCTGCTACAGACCACCCTCCCAAACCCAGGAACCCCACTCGGCCTTCCTGAGAGCACTGGAAATATGAAGGTCTCTCCAAACACCATTATATTGTGTGACTTCAATTACCAAAACATAGATTGGGAGCATTACTCTAGCGCCAACACCCTAGCCCAAAGGTTCCTAGAATTTATAAACTCAAATGCTATGGAACAACTTGTTACCACTCCCACAAGAGGGGAAAACATACTGGACCTGATCATCACCAACATGGGGAATCTATGCTCCAGACCAGAAGTGTATCCCTCACTGGTAAGATCAGACCATAAACTAACCTCACTGGATATTCACATCCCAACCCCACCCCCTGCCCAGAAAACCACAGTGAAAAACTTCTCTAAAGCAAATTTCACACTCCTCAAACTAAGGTGGAATCCTTCAAAGTCCCCAAGCCTGTGGAAAATATGGCCCAGACCGCCGAATCCTTTATAAACGCATTCTATGAACACCTTCAGGAATGCATGGATCATGCAATCGCAAATAAAACCAAGACCCAATCCTCCAGAGGCAGACGTCCTGTCTGGTGGACCCCAGCCATAAACAAACTATACAATAGAAGGAGGAAGCTACTACATGATAGAGCAAAATCCCAAAAAGGGAAGGCATCTCTGATAAGTATTAGCAAAAACTACGGGCACTCATAAAATCGTCTAAGGCCAGCTTCGAGAGAAAAATTGCACAGGACACTAAGGATAATCACAAGGCTTTCTTTAGTTATGTTAGGAACCTGGGTGGGAATTCTCAGATATGCGCAGAATTAGTCCAAAATGACAAAAAATACATCGAACCAACAGACATTGCCAACATCCTAGCTGACAGGTTCAGCGCAAACTACTCCCCCCCCCACCAAAAGGGCAAATATCTGTCCCAGCAGAGTGCTGCCCCCCTGACATCTCAGATGCTCAGGTAAGAGACGCATTCTCCAAAGCAAAAAACACAGCATCAATGGGACCAGACGGTGTCCCGGGCTGCGTCCTACATGAACTCCAAGAAGAGCTAAACCCAAACATAAAACTACTGTTCAATCTCAGCCTTCCTACAGGATATGTACCCAAAGAGTGGCGTACAGCAACAGTGGTCCCTCTCCACAAAGGTGGTGCCTCAATGGATCCTGGAAAGTATCGCCCCATAAGCCTGACTAGCTTGGTCTGCAAAGCAATGGAAAGGATCATCATGGACCTCATAAATAAAGATATTGGGGACCTACAGACACTGGATCCTACCCAGTTTGGCTTTGTTAAGGGCAGATCCTGCTTCTTAAACCTGGTTGATTTCTTTGAAACAGTCACCAAGGCCATTGACGAGGGGAAGGTGGTCCACACAGCCTACCTGGACCTTGCAAAAGCCTTTGATACAATACCCCACTCGGGCATTATAGATAAGCTCACCAGCTTAAATATAAACCCCTATGTCACTAGATGGGTTGCAAACTGGCTCAAGGACAGAACCCACATGGTTAGAATTGCTGGAGCCATGTCAGACTCCAAACCAGGTACAAGTAGCGTCCCACAAGGCTCAGTCCTGGGACCTCTCTTGTTCGGTATATATTTCTCGGAGGTACAGGCCAACACAGAAGGACTGTGGCTGACCAAGTTCCCAGATGACTGCAAACTGGGCACCATAATCGACTCTCAGCCGACACAAGCATACTCCAAAAGGGCCTCAAAGAAACAGACAACTGGTGCCAGAGCCATGGCCTCAAGCTAGATGCCAAAAAGTGTATAGTCATCCCCTTTGGCAAAAACAAAGTGCCCACAAATTACCACATAGGTGGTAATCCATTAAGTACAGAAGATGTAATTAGGGACCTGGGGACCCAAGTTGATAGCAATCTCTCATTTGACAACCATGTGGCCAAAGTGGTTAGAAAAACATTTTATATAGCCCAACTAATCATGAAGAGATTCACATCTAGATCAGGGGAGGTCATCGTGCCTCTTTACTCATCCCTCATCAGGCCCATAATTGAGTACAATGCCCCTTTTGGGATGTACCTTACCAGACACCTGCAGCAACTGGAAAGACCCCAAAAGTACCTCACCAAGAGGATCAAAGGGCTCAAACAGATGCCGTATGCTGCCCGGTTAAAAAACTCTAGCTCTACTCAGTGGCATACCGCCTGCTCAGAGGCAATCTGTGCCTGACTTATAAAGCCATGTCCAACCTGGAATTAATGGACATGCTGCACCTCAGAAAATCCAAATCCCATCGAGCTATGCGCTCGAGAGACTTGAACCTCAGCACTGAAATAAATAGGACATGCTGGAGGGACAGATTCATAACCCAGAGGCTCCCTTCACTCTGGAATAAAATCCCAGTCCAGGTTAGGCAGAGTCTCTCATTGACTCTCTTTAAGAGAAATCTTGATGAGTGGATGGGAGATCGTAGGTTTACCCCGGGTATCACTTCTGTGTCACTGTTAGACAGAGGCACAGTATACTAACCTCGGTAAAGGGCATAGCAAAATTAATTTAAAATGGGTGGTGAAAGCCAAACACACTCTGGCTAGGCTTATAAATGCCCTAGGGCAGATAGCCTAGTATGAACCTATGAACCTATGTTTTCCTTTAACAGCAACATCTCTGGACATTTATTTATATATTTACTTATTTTTATAGTTAAGAAATGCTGTGTTTCACTTATTAAAAAAATAAATAAATGGGAGAAAAAGGCCTCGAAAAGAACAGCACCTTTGGTGGCCATCTAGTTCACTTCTGCATAAGGCCAGCCCTGTCTATAACCTATTAAAGGCATGTATAGCTGGATTAGTCTGTCTGTCTGCCTGTCTGTAAGCAAAGTACAATGGTTGCACTACACTAAGTTGCCTTGTAATTCCTATCAGCCTAACAGCCTAAACCACACAAGCGTTAATTCTCTGTAGCCTACTACACATTTATTCCAAATTTGATTAGACTAAATGTGTTCAGACTAAATAAGTCTTACATAAAATTGTTAGACATTTTCAATCTAGATTAAATGAGTCTTATGAGTCTTGAATGAAATGTCATTTGGGAGAATAGTTTATGTGTTATGAAGAGCAATTTCACATTTTAGTTAATGGTCGTTTGTTGAGAAGTACCTTGATCAGATCTTTATTTTCTGTGGAGAAAGTAGATGGTACAGTGTGGGAGAATTTATGGTGGAGATATAAAATGTCTTTATTTTTTATTGGTACAGATAGGATGAAGAAAATAAGGGAATATTTGGGGAAATAAAGAAATGCTGGCTTTTGGACGTACAAGATTACACAAAAGCAGTGTTTGAGTATATACTCTTTCTCCATTATTAATCAGTTTCAGAGTTGGTATATATAATGCAGCAAGGGTATGAGAAGGCACAGCACTTCACAAGGGGATATTGGTGTTTCCCCCTGAAAAAAACACTGTTAATTTAGGTTTGTGTAGTATTTTTATTTGGTGTTTTGGTCTTTCAGTTGTTGACGTTTGCTGTTTTCAGTGTTGTGTAAGTATGTTTTTTTTCTCTCCTTTTCTTGTTTTACTTTATGTGATATAGGTTTACATACATGTATAAGGTATATAAAAAAAAATATATATATATATATATATATATATATATATATATATATATATATATATATGTATGTGCACATACACACACACACACACACACACACACACACACACACACACACACACACACACATACACACACACATATAATCTTCACTTGTTCATATGATCTTGACCATATGGAGTTTGCTTTTCTGAAAACTTGACCAACTGATTTTATATATATATATATATATATATATATATATATATATATATATATATATAGATATATATAGATATAGATATATATTCATGTATGAGTTCATAGGTTAGTACTAAGCTAGAACTATATCAAAGCAGAGTTGCAGAACAGTGGTATTCTCTGTGAGATATACCTGTCCGTTTAGGTCCCTGGATCTAATATTTCTGATACTATTTGATTTGCAGATGTAAAGTAAGTTCATCAGTAATGGGTGAAAAAACTTTTATACTCAACACAGGTCATCTCTTATCAGTTTATGAGTGACTGAATATAGTGACTATGCTTTGAGGCAGTCCATCTAGAACATACTGTTTAAACTTTGTATCTTTACGTAAGGTATTTCTTTGAGTGTTCCAGTTGTTGTATTTGTCTGGAAAGACACATTCCAATTATATTATACTTAATACTTATACATATACTTATACAATACATTATACTTAATGATTGGCCTAATGAAAGTTTATCTTTAGAATCTCAGCATACAAATGATTATTTGTAACATGATGGTCATGCTGATGCTGATGTATGGTGCATGGTGCATGGCTAATGATGTTAATGTCAATGCACACTGTGTGATGCTGTTATAGTTTAAATGATCATCAGAAAGCATCAGACATTTCTTACATTTTTGCAAGATACCCTTCTCATTCAGGCTAGCTATAGAAGTTGTGGGATAGGTTGGTTCATGTTTTACACTGACATGATTTAAGGGGCTGAGGGACTATAATGGCTTTAAGTTGGGTTTGTATTAAGATGTAGGGTTCAGTTTAGGTACACATGTTAATGAGTAGTGAGGAGGGGACTAATTTCATAGGCTGTGATGTACAAATATCCCAGACAGGGTTTACTGCAGCTCAGGGTATGATTTATTTTGCTTGGAGCAGGTTACTGAAGCCTCAAGTTTAGATTTCTAGTTTGTATGGACTATGAAGTTTTCCTGTAGAGAAAAAGTTACAGCAAATACCACCTCACTGTTCATAAGCTATCACAGGGGACACATGTTTCTCATCAGTACAGTATGAAAATTCATTTTTGAAATCTTAACTTGACACTAAGCACACACTTGACAACTCTTCATATGTCAAAGGACAAGAGGGCCTTAGCAGATTAGATGAGCCACAAAATTCCTTTAGAACTCTAGAGAATTATAGAATATTATTATTATATATTTTAATGCTGCTGAAACTATTTTAGATCTTAGACTGTTTGTTAGACAGGTTATGTTAAAGTACATGCACTATAGCATGTGAGCAATATGTTAGAGAGAGAATTTTCAAAAAACCCAGCTTGTATGTTCCTCAGTTACATCCGATACTAGAAGCATTTACAAGGATATGTGAAAGTGAAATTATTAACTACTACTCTAAGGGATCTATACATGGTAAACGGTTTGGAACTTAAATGCCAGACAGGCATCAGCACTTGAACAGCTCCAACGGAATGATCAGATATTTATATGGCCTTCAGATGAAGGTGGAGCCACTGTGATTATGGCTAAATTATATTATAATAAATTATAATAAATTATATAAATTATAAATTATATTATGTTAACAAAGTGAATGAAATGTTGAAAGATCAGACTACCTATTTGCTTTTACAAGATAGTGATTATATAAAATCATTAAGGCTGTGTATTCTAACTTAGATGATATGTTAATGTGCAGAGAAATCAGTTATGATATTTATGAGTTTTCATTAGTAGAGCATCCAAAAGTGCCGATGATTTATGATATGCCCAAGATCCACAAGCATCCTTTTGAACCACCCATGCAACCTGTTGTGTCCAGCAAGGGATGGCTGACCGAGTCCCTTTCATTGTTTGTTAAACAGAGGCTGAGACCTGTCTTGGACAAGGTAGAGTCCGTTCTGAGAGACACAAAGCATTTTCTGAAGAGTTTATATCAAGAGTTGGGGAATAACATTGGTGATAATTATTTTGCCACCTTAGACATTTGTTTACTTTTTTTTAGTCATCTTGAATGATGATGTCATAGAAAAAGTGAGGGAATAGTTGATCAAGCACAGTGATTACACAAATACTACCATTATTCTGATATGTGCAATTTTGTAGATCATTTTAGAAAATATTTTTTTCTTATATGAAGGGAACTACTTTTTGCAAGTAAAAGGAGTGGCAATGGGCAGTATATGTGCCAACTCCTATGCTAATATGGTGCTTGCTCAATGGGAAACAGATCTACTCCTTACCAATAATAGATATGTTATACATATTAAAATCTATAAAAGATTTGTAGATGATGCCATCTTCATATGGTGGTACTGTGACTGAGTTTGAGGAGTTTGTTGGACACTTGGTAACTACTACAGTTTATCTTAGATTTACAACCAACATTTCCTCCACAAAGATAGAATTTTTGAATGTAAAGTTAGTTAAAGCAAATGATAATGTCTCTACACATATTTATAGGAAAGCATGTAAGAGAAATAATCTTTTACACAGAAACAGCATGCATCCCCCTTACATTTATAGGAATATTATAAGGGGACAATCCATGAGATTATCTAGACTTACTAGCAAGGAGTGTTGTTTTCAGGATGAAGTCTCTAGTTTTACCCAGCAACTACTAGACAGAGGTTATAAAGAAAAAGAGATTATACCTACTATTACCAACATCACCTCACTCAGGGAAGGAAGAGAGAAACCCTATTACTCTGACAAATCAGTAACGTGAAAATACAGGACAGAGCAGTACTCATAAGGAATGGCAGAGGGTATCCATTCCAGTTTACTTTTCAAGCAATGTTAATGCTGTCTGTAAAATTATAAAACAAAATTGGCCAATATTGATGACAGAGGATAGAATTAAGCAGATAGTAGGTGATACTCCCAAGTTTCTTTTTAAGAAGAATAAATCACTGAAGTGGATGCTGTGTTATGGAGTTAGAGACAATGCATCTGCTAGAACTGCAAGATTGGGACCTTTCCATGTAATAGCTGTGCATTTTGTGAATATATATCTCTGAATATATATCTGAAGAGAACACTTTTATACATCTGACATTAGGACATGTCTTTACTCCAAAATTATATGCCAATTACTTTAGCAATAACCTTGTCTATCTTGCTGTTTGTAAGAGATGTTCTTGCTTCTATGTAGGCAAGACAACACCCACACTTAAAGACAAAATTAAAGAACATCTCAGTGAGATTTGCAATGGGAGGGCTTCTAGTGCACTAGCTAGACACATGTTGAATAATGACAGCAGTCATAACTTTAGTGTCATGGTCTACACTTGATCACTTCGACAAAAGGATGGGTGATTTAGATAATCAGATAGAGCTGAATGAGTTAAGATGGAGAGTGATGTTGCAAGCTGACAAAGAGTTTGGCTTGAATGGATCTGTCCCTTTAAAACTGGCTCTGAAGATATTACCAATTAAATTAATGTGTTAAAGATGTGGAATTGCTCTTTTGCTGGCACTATAAGAATGAGATGAGGAAGGTTTTGAGTTAGGTCTGATTAAGTGCTGTTATAGAGCATGAAAGCGCTTACCTGGTGATTTTATGTCTTGTTTTATTCCAGTTTATTTTAATAAAGTGTATGCCTTTTACTGAGATCTTCTACTGGATATCTCTTTATCATTTTCAATCAACCCCCCACCTTTATATACAAAAATTGCTTTAACATCAGGAGAATTCTGGAGAAACTAAATAAGCAAACTAGTATAGGGTTTCCATGAACTACTAGTTGTGGTTGTTGTCACCAGTGTGGGTATACTAACTCTAATCTAGATGTGTTGCTATTTAATGTGATCAATAGCAGTGCCAGTTATGAGAGATTTAATTGCCTTTCTGCTAGAATTGTCTACATGGCTTGGTGTGGGTCATGTCCTGCATTTTATGTTAGGAAGACCAACAATGTACTTAATAAGAAAATCTATCAACATGTTTACAGTATTCAGAGAAACAACAGCAAAAGTGCTCTTGCAAAGCATGAGTCAACATGTAAAAACTTTGTGCGGTTTAATTTTTTTGTATTGGAGTAGATGTGATCTGATGTACTGAACGGGGATGGGAAAAACAATTTCCTACATCATGAAATCATGTGGCAATTGAGATTAAATGCACCTACTCAACCTGGAATTAATGATTCCATCTTGATTATTAGTGAACTAAAACACAGAGCTACAAAATTATAAATTTTATTGTTAGGTAATTATATGTGCATTCTGTGGAAGGTTGGGCGCAGGGCTGGCAACTCGACACCGTAAAACTCCACTGCCAATCATGAGCAGACAAAGAAGAAGAAGAAGAATTGCTAGGTAATTATATGTTACAAACTTTTGGGAATGGTTCTTTTTTCTAAAATTTTTTCATTGGTTGATTTCTGGTTGTTTTGCACTGGATTAGTAGTTGTTTTCCAAGTACTTTATTGGATGAACAACAGATGGGTGTGTAAATCAAATGGGGATTTATGATTGGTTTTATCATGCATAGTTCTTGAAATTTATTGGACAAATTATATGATACAAGAGTCGTGGATTTTTAGTTTTCTTTATTCTTGACTGGGTAGATTTCATGGGGTGTGTTTTAGAACATGTTTTATTAATTGATAGTGATGTATATGTTATGCAATGTTTTTGAGGATGTCATTTATTGATGAAAGAGCTAAACAATGATTTTATCAATAAAGGTTTGTTTGTGAGTTTTGGGCTACCTGGTCCTTTTATTCTACTTATTATTCATTTTTAACACACCAGTTCCAGAGTTTTGCTTGTTTTTTTTTTTTTTTGTGGTTACATCACAGCATGATGAAACGAGCCCCCAAAATAATGAGGAAGATGAACAGCAGGAGACATCTGAAGAAGAAAAATGGACATGGGAAAGAAAAAGAGATTTAATATGGTACAATATTTATGCAAAGAAGATAGCAAAATTAATCAATACAAAAAGAGCAGCACCAAAGATATTTGAAGAGAAATACAGGCAAAGGTACCTGGACAGGGGAAATTTTACAATACAAAGAAAATAAGAAAACAAAGAGGAAAAGTCGAAAAGAGGATTAGTAATCAAGAAGTTAAAGAAACAGAAACTGAGGTTATGGATTACCTGCAAAGTGAAGGATTTAGTGTAGAAAATATAACTCAGATAACATCACAGCAGGATAGAGCAATATGTCCCCAAATTAAAAGAGAAACCAGTGGAGCAGGAAACATCTGATCAGTTGCCATATGAAGATAGTTTGGAGCCTTTGATTGGAAACCAGTACAAATGTTCAGTTGAATTTTCACAGCAAGAAAAGGTACAGGAAACTGTGGCAACTCTGATGCAGTCAGTGTTGTTGAGTGATAGGCCAGTGAGCTGCCATATGAAAGAGCAACAGATAACACAGGATGAAACTGAAGAGAATGTGGCACAGGAGGATGCTCTGGAACTTTTTCTTGAATGATCACAGGAAATGGAGAACAGAATGTGCCCTCAGTTTAGAAGAAAATGATCCAAGAGAAGATTCACTTGACCTAATAGAAATGGACACACATATTGAGATCAATGAAAGAAATAGATGACCAAAATTCAATAAAACCCCAAAGGTTAGAAGTTTGCTCAAACAAATGAATCACAGTAATTAGGACTGTTCAGAAAGATTCAAGTGATATAACAGAAGTAAATAGGATATGTTACTGTGCAGCTAATTTAATAACAGATAAAACTTTACCACAAAAAGCATGGTGTAATAAGAGAAAAGAAGGGGAGTAATTGAATGCCATCATGGAAGTATGGAATAGAGAAAATTATAAAACAATTAAGAAAAGAAGTGTCAATGTTAGAAGAGTATAGAAGAGGGAACAGATCACCAAAATTACTCAGAAAGATAGACATGATAAAAGCAATGCACAGTATCAGAATAGAACAGTATCTATCATGTACTACTGTAAATAATAAACTAAAAATATTAGGACAGACAAAAAAATTTAGAAGACATGCCGATAAATATAAAGAAAAAGTACAAAATATGCAATTTACTGATGACCCAAAAAGTTCTATAGAGAATTGGGAAACAAGGCAAAAGGAATTGAAAGACTACCCAAAAAAGAAGAAATAGATACATTTTGGAGAAATATCTATGAAGATCCTGTAGAACATAACAAAGATGCTGAATGGATAGAAGAAGTGAAAGAAAGAATAAGAAGTTCTAAGGTACAGAATATGAAATGGGATGAAGTGAGAGACTGAAACAAAGTTAGGAAAAGCTCCTAATTGGAAAACCCCAGGCCCAGATGCAGTATCTAACTTCTGGCTAAAAGTATTAACATCTTTACATGAAGATTTAGACACAAGTAAGAACCATTTATATGCACACTCAGAACAGACACCAGCCTGTTAACAATAGGAAAAACAATACTCCTACTTAAGAGTGAACCTGCAAGGTATCCTAAAAGCTATAAACTGATAACTTGCCTTCTGACGATGTATAAACTGTACAATGGAGTTAATGCTGACAGAGTTTATACTCATTTAGAAGAAAAGTCATTTGCTGCAATAGAACAAAAGGGTAACAAAACAAAAGTCATATGGAACAAAGGATCATTTGCTGATGTCAAAATGGAGAACTGTAAAAAGGGGAAGAATCTAAGTATGGCATAGATAGACTACAAAAAAGGCATTTGACAGTATCCCACATTCATGGATAAAAGAGTACTTCAAAATGTATAAGATACACCCTACCTGACAGTTACATTACAGCGACCATGAAACAGTGGCAAACCACTTTGCAGTTAGGCCATGATAAAGGACAAATTATTATTCCAGAAATAAAAATTCAAATGGGAATATTCCAGGGTGACTCGCTGTCACCACTGCTCTTTTGTCTTGCCTTCAACCCATAAAGCTATCTACTTAACAAATCAAGTCATCTCTGCAGTTTGGCTCCCAGAAAACAACAATGTGTAAAGACTTATCATCTTGTTTTTGTAGATGATTTAAAACTGCACAGTTCATCAGATGAGGGCAAGTGGTCAAAACATTTTCAGATGATATAAGAATATCATTTGGTCTTGATAAATGTGCAAAAGCAACCTTTAAAGCAGGAAAGTTGTAGCACCAAGAAAACATCAGTCTGGGACAGGAATGTGATATAAAAGAACACGAGCAAGAGGGAGTGTATAAATATTTGGGAACTGATGAAAGATCAACAATAAAACATGCACAAATGCGAATAAAATGTATGAATATTTTAGAAGACAAAAATTAATACTGAAAACAGGGTTGACATCTAGGAGCAAAGTCCAAGCTATAAACCAAATGTGCTCTTCCTGTCCTAACTTACACTTTTGGAATGATTGACTGGTCCCAATAGGTGTTGCATAGATTGGAGAGGAAAATATGAAAGATGTTTTATGCTCATCAAATGATTTATAAAAATCAGTGCATACCAAGACTATATATTCCATGTTTTGAAGGAGGTATGGGCCTCCTAGAAATTGATTGCATGTATAGATCTAAAATTGTTGAACTGCATACATATCTGCTGATCTTACAAGACCCAAACATAGTGAAAGTTGTGAAACAGGAGGATAATAAGTCTAAGATGACTTCCCTGCTTAGTTTAGCAGAAGCACATCAGTATCAAATTGGAATGGAAATCAAAACAGAAGTAGACAAAAATCAGGCAGCAACTGAATGTGCCAAAAACAAAAGAAAGAATATAAGGTGAAGGATCAGATGAGAAGGCAAGAAATGTGGAAAATACATAAATATAGTTGCAAATATAGAAGACTCTTGGAACAACCTCATGTTGATCAGGACTGAATGCAGGAATGGTTAAGGAGAGGTGAATTTGTACTAAAAGGCAAAAGGTTAATATCATCAGCCCAAGACAGTGGACTATGAACATTTTGGTTTATAAAGTCCATTGAGCATGGGGAGAAACAGATGAATGTAGGTTTTATAAAACAGAATTGGCTGCTGGTTGTGATATATTAATGGCAGAAGGACTATATACTGAAAGGCATAATAATGTGGCAAGACTGTTGTTGGGGATTGTGCAAACATTATAACATTGAAGTAGCTGAAAAAACACTGGAAACATGATCCACAAAGTATCATAGAAAATGATGATATTCATATCACATAAGACAATCCATTACCAACAGTTCAAAAAACAGATGCAAGAAAACCAGATGCAGTAGTTCATGAAAAGAAGACAAAAGTAGAATTGATCATTGAAATTGCTGCACCCAATGACTACAGTTATGTACCGAGAGACGCAAAGTCATAAAATACCAGAATTTGCAGGCAGAAATTAGGGCAGTGTAGAAGAATGATACCTAGACCATTCCAGTCATAGTAGTAGTAGTAGCAATGGGTCTTATAAAAAAGAATTTATAGTCATACTTAGATATGTTACTAGTACATGTAACTCCATATGAATTGTAGAAGGAGCCATTACTGGGCACATTGCAGATGCTGCGAAGAGCACTTCTGGCTAACATCAAAGACTGAAACAATATTAATTTCATAAACTTTAATCATACTTTGACTTAGGAATGTGATCCATTCTCTTCATGGTATTAAAAACCTAAAAGACTTGGAGAAATTTAAAAAACTTATATTTATAAAGTAGCAGAAAATATTTTAATAACTAAGCCAACAAGAGGATGGAGAAAGAGAATCTGCCAATAGGGATGACTGCAATTAGGAATACATAGAATAATTCAGAGGGGGTGGAATTCACTGGAGAAAACTGGCAGATAATTCAAGATATTGGGAGCAAACAACTATAGAGAAAAAGGTAATAGAGTGGGAAGGGGCCAAGAAAAGATTTGGACTGCAGGCTAGAGACTGCCTTCCCTCTCAAGGATTGATATCAAGGTACAGACAAAGAGAAAAGGATAATAAAATCCTAACTGAAAGACATGCCCTGGTAGAATTTGTAGAAGAATCTAGAACAAAAGCTACTGTTAAAAAGGGATAATTAGTAGGGCATATAAAATATTGCACAATAACTATAGGAATCAACCAGAGGAGGTTAGAAAATATTGGGAAGAGAGATTAGATAAGCAATTCACAAGGAAACAATGACAGGACAAGTGTATGTCTCCAAAATATACCACAAAGCCTAGTAGTTTCAGGATTTTTGCTTGCTGGCTTTTGTATAGGTATTTTTATACCCCAAGCAGACTCCTGAGATTTTTTTTCCCTCAGGTGGATGGCAAATGCTGGAAGTGTGATAAGGAAGAAAGCAGTAACTGAGAACATATGTTTTGGCAATTAAAAAAAAAATCCCTACAGAGTACTCTGTGAGAAATATTGGGTGAGAAAATGGGTGTACCTAAGAAAATGTTTTTTTGAGCTGGGAAACAGGATCTGAACTGTCTAGACATAGTAAGGCCTTACATCACATGGCATAAACCTCTTCCTCCAACTTTTACCCATATAGTTTTCATACATCATTTTATTGTTTATTATTTTAAAACTGGTCAACTTTTTACTGTCAAATAGTAACCATTTTAACTTATTTTTAGCTTTCTTTACAGTGTTATAGTATTGTACATTTTTGATTGAAATTGTTGACTTCCTCATTCTGTTAGATCATATTCTGGATTGTATACTGATTAGTTGTAGCATAACCAAATCCACACAAATACAGCAGAGTGTGTGACCAATGATAAACACTAGCAACAAAATACAACCAGCACTCAAAGTGGCATGAATAAAATTTAAATCCACACAAAAAGTAGCAAACCATTTTCAGCAGAAGCCTTCTTCATTGCAAATCCAAAAGAAACATCAAATGTCTGTTAGTTCATCTAGAAAAATATAAATAAATGTACCATTATAGAAAATATCTTTGCTGAAACTGGTTGTATTTAATATTTGATTATAGATAATTTGTTTATCTAGGTTATGATAAGTTCTAATAGCAGATGTTGGTATGTGGTCACTTATGCTATATGAGAGGCATCCTACTTCTGTCATTGTGTCTGGTTTGTTTGTAAGAATCCAATGTGAGTGTCACCCTGAAGTTATATTGATTCTAGTAGGTATGGTTATTAATTGTCTGAAGTTGATCAAGTTTATGGATTCAGTGGGGGTAGTGTAATTTATGAGTTGCCAGTCTATAGTTAAGGCTCCAAGTATTATAGTTTCATGGATAATTTATTGGGCTATATGGATAATTTGTTGGGCTATCCAGTACAGGACGTTTTCAGCAGTATCAATGTTATTCCTTGGTGGTATATAAATTACTGTTAAACATATAGTTTTCCTATTGTTGATTTCTGTTATTAGAAGTTCACCATTGTTAAATGTGGGTATTTCCTGTGGAAGTAAAATGAAGGTTAAGAAATTTTTATAGATGATTGTTACACCACCTGCATGCTTGTTTTGTCTGGGGGGGGGTCTCATTATCCTTTATCCCTTTTTAGCCAGGTTTCATTAGCTATGACTACATCAGGAGTGTTTGTGGCAAGGTAGGCATGTTTGTCATGGATTTTGTTGCACATACTTCTTAGGTTCATATTTAGGTTCATATTTAGTAAGGTAAGTTTGGGTTCTGTTTTTTGCTGAGATGCATTAGGTGACTGGCTTATTCTGGAGTTGGAAGTTTTTTGATCAGTGGGACCTGGGTTGGGGTGAATATCTCTGCAAATTTATTGAACTGATATATTACAGAAGGAATAGTGTGACCAGTTATATTTTCGTCTTGGTTTGGCATTTGATTATAAATTTGGATGCTTTGTTTTGAGATATTTATAGATAAATAAATCATATATGGTTTGTTTGCAGAGACAGGGTGTTATGGATAAAGGCAGGCTAGGTAGATGTTGATATTCTTTGTAAAGACTGGTTGAAGTCCTAAGTATTTGAAGGAGGTGGATTTGATAATTGGTGAAAAAGGCTAGCAGAGTATGGAGGAACAGTAAAATAATCTGAGTTAGGAGCATCTTATTTAATTTGGGTTTTATCTTTGTTGTAAATAAGGATTAGAAAACTTTAGCAGGGTCCTGGGTTTGGTTGTAAAGATGCAGTTTGTTAGTTATGGGTGCAAGAACTAAGGTAGCTTGAGAGGGGGTGTTGGATGGTAAACAAGAGTGGGTATTACTACTGGGAACCATTCTATTGATTATTTTCTTCTGAGGCGATCTGATGGTATTGAGTTGAGGAATATGTGGGTGATGCTATGCAAGCCTTATTGTAGAGTGTGATGGGGTGGGTTGGAATTGGAGTATGGCCTGAGCACTAGAGAGGGTGAACAAAGAGGGTTGAAAAGAGACACTGAAAAAAAAAAACAATCATTGACTTGAACAGACACACATCTGGTGAGAGAGGTAAGTAAGTAAAAGGTACAATACAATTTAAAAGGTCTCTGAGCTAGTAGATGAAAGTCTTAATTTTGTTGCTCTAGGACACAGTTTTAGTAGGAAAGGTAATCCAATATCACCTTTACCTGACTAATGGTGATAACAGTAAAGAAATTGCACTTGACTGAATTACTGTATAATGTAAGGAGGTTTCTATGGACTTTGACATGCAAAGTTCAAAGGCCACCACAACTCCCACAAATAAGCAAAACAAGGAGAAAAAGTAAGCCAGAATCAGTAATGCAGATATGAAAGATTATTGGTTCAGAACGCAAAGTAGTTACACAAGAAAAGAAATAAACTTAATTAAGGGAGAGAGTGGACTGCTAAAAACAATGACTTGAGCAATGTTAAAGGGGAAAGTACTGATGGGATTGCTGTGGTCTAAGAAAATGCATTATAGTGGACAAAGTTCTTTGTTTTAGGCTGCCATAATATTTATAATTTAAATAAAAATATAGTCCACAGAAGACTGGTGTTCAAACTGCAGACTTCACTGTTAGATACATATCTATTTGCTTGCAGTGACACTTTAATAGCAAAATAAAAACATACTAAAGAGACAGCTGAGTGCACTGAGTCAAAATGGAACTGTAAATTCACTCCTGGGGTGTCAGTCATGCCCCTCATGGACAGAAGCAGTTTTTATTAGTGGTCAACAACAACCATACTATAGACTCATGCCTCTTCAAACTTCAATCAGTTAACTATTGACAGTTGGGGCAACTTGGGATAAAAATGGCTAGGCTTGTAAGGGCTCTTGGGCTGTTAGCCTAGTAACTTCCTATGAACCTATTTGAGAGACTGATGACAAAGTATTGGTGCATGCATAATTATATTTTAAGATTTTGAACTTAAAATGTGAATTAACAGTAGTCTATGGTGCTCCATGCCAACCTTCACACAAAGAAGGATATCAGACATAGAGACAGTTCTGATTCTGACCATATTCAGAACAGATGTATGTTATGTTAATGTTTTGTGTATCATGAGTTACACAGTGCTACCAATAATTGCAGTATAGCAATTATTATATGGATAACACAGGTACATACTTAGTCCTCATGTGTGGTGACTATCTATGTATTTTAAGTATGTTGTACTGCTTCTTATATAAATTGTATGTATTTGTATGATACCACTGATTTCAACATATGATAATGACTGTCTTCTCATAGTATTATCTACCTGTATTTCCATAGTGCAGCAATGCTAAGCACAGGATTCCAAAGTCTAAAGCTCACCAATTGTAGTCATACAACATAAACTGCCTTTTACCATCAGTTACTACTAATAATAAGTACCAGGCATTGTGCTTAAGCTGAAGACAAAAATGATGTGAAGGAAAGGGGGAAGAGAGAGTATGAAAGACAGAGACAGAGACATAGAAATAGTTTTGTTTATGGGCCATTTATTTATGTTGTGTTACTCTTAGGCGTACCGTCATAATAATTCTGTCATACTCTTTATAATAAAGTTTCCAATAGGGGACAAGAAGGAGAAGGCGAGAAGGAACAGGATTAGAACATAATCAGAAAATGGTGGGATAATAACATATGTAGCCAACAGTTACACACACAATAGTAACATAAAACTACATTAAATAATTGTTTGATATACTTCTTATTCAAACCCTTTATACTACGTAAAAAACTGTCTACAGACTTGAGCATTATCTCAGCACATCACATAGGAGCTCTCATTTCACAAAGTTAAAAACAAACATTTGAAGGGACAGTGACAACAGATTGAAGCACGCAGACATTAGGCTTAATCACAGTAATGTCAGTTGCAACATCTCATAAACTGTACATTACATCCATTATTTTAATAAATATGCAAGAGTAACTGTCTGACAATAGCCCTTTCAGTATGTATTTATGTAGCATAGTGGGGTTAAGCATTTGTGCAGAGGTAACCTCCTGTGGTTTAAGACAAAGACTCACCAGTTTTTGCCGTAGGACATGAAATGCCATTTACCATCCCTCACCACTGGTGTATAATGCCAAGCATCATGCAGATATTGAGGACAAAAACTAAAGTGCTTTTTGTGTGTAATTCTGTGTTTTGATCAGATGAAATATGTGAAAAAGGGATTGAGAGTACACTGGTGAAAATGTGTGTGTGTGTGTGTGTGTGTGTGTGTGTGTGTGTGTGCATGTGTGCAGGGGTGCAGAGGATAGGATTCAGGTGGAAGAATTAAGGAACATGCAGGATGGTGGCAAGGAAACACCATAACTATCAACTTCTTCACAACACAAGATAAATGTGGAGAGTCACCAGATCAGGGATGGGTGGCAACAACAGAATAATGTTGTATAGTCAATTGGACCAAATCAAGTGTGTCATGCAGATAAATAGTCAAAGCAGAGAGAGAGATATATGGGATGCAACATTTTTCATGGGAGAGTTGCCCCCTTTTTTGTGGTGGAGAGAGAGTACTGTTGAGGAAGGTTGTTACGAATAAGAGGGTTAGGTAGATAATTAGGGTAGATTAGTTAGCAGGCAACAACATATAGGGCATACAAGACAGACAGTGATGGTGACGGATACAAAAGGTAGGGAACACCATGACTGGTGAAAGGTAGAGGACACTAGAGGTGCAGCTGTATCCAGCTTGAGAAGAGTGAGAATCTAGTACTCAATGTCAAAGCTGTCATCACTGTCTCCTGTTGCAGATCCCTGGCTCAGTGCTAGAATTTGCAATTCAGTGTAGGATTCTTTCAACTTAGATGTTTCAGGCACCAAGGATTCTCTGTGATGTCCTCCACCAGTCATGTCAGTTCATGACAGGTGACAAAATTGCTACCTCCAGTACCACTCTCAGCAGATACCACAGCACCAGCAGCCAGGGAAGAGCTGCCTATTGCAGGTGAAGCATGTAGGGCAGGAATTATGGAGACAACACTGACAGGATGTGACCTTGATGTGCTGGATTTTTGTTCTACCTGTGGTGGTGCTACTGCAGCCACCTGCAGAGGTATGGAGGGACAAACTGCACTGGTTGGTCTCCCTCTCTGTGCTGGTGGTCATTTGTGATGGGCACAGGCACATATGCTTGATATAAAGGTTAGGCATGCCTACTCAAGCTGATATGGACTGATTCTAGACATTTGATAATATTAACTACATTGTAAAAGTACTATGATCTTGCAATCATACCTGATCCATACTTACCCCATGCCTCTCTCAAATGTGCCAGTCTTTCCTGATGCTCATCTATATTCTAGATGATCTCTTCAGCAGCAGAAAATAAGAAATGAAAAGAAAACAGATTGTAAATAATTACTAAGCTAGCTGCCATGATAGGTCATTTTTTAAGCTTAGCCAGTTTCTCTTTCAAAAGTGATAATCAAACCTTGCACCTTGTGACTGCAAGGTAAACACTTTAAACATTACACTACCTCCCAATAAAAAGTGTAATGAATACAGGTATTGCCTGGACAATCATTGGTACCTTATTAAATGGTAATGGGTTACTATACAAACACAACTCAGGGGTGTTTCAGTTCCTAAAGTCAGCCTCCTATTGGCTCAGGATGTCACTATAATGGTGATAACATAATTCTCCAGAGTGTAGAATGCCAGTTGCATCACAAACAGCCTTTGTCAAACCATTTCAAGCTTTAGCCTTGTACTGAGACCTGTTATAGCCCCCTGCAGAAGCATGCATCTGTAGTGCTCTATGAGCAGTGTTAAAAAGTTCCTGGATTCTTAAGCAACCGATCTTTGGGCTCTAAATGGAATACTACCCTCTCTTTCACTTGCCATGTCTTTTGAAGGATACCTAGATCTATATACCTAAACAGATGCCCATTTAAAATCTCTCATGTCCCAGTCTGTGTGCAATGATACACAACCTAAGCAGCTACATTTACTCTATGGAAAGCATAAAACTGGCCTGGTAGAGAGACTGAGAATGATTCCATCAAAATACAATACAGGTGTGAAATATGGCAGAGAGATTTAGCCATGTGTGATACTACTGTTCTTACACATGTTCCACAATAAAATCAGCAAATACTTTATGATGTTGGTGATAATCATTGTTTAGAGTTAAAATGTTATAAAGTGGTACATAATGGGTTAGTGTACCATACAAAACACAAACATTGAGTAATGCAACCTGAGAATTGAACCCATGACTAAAATGAAGGCTAAAATGCTAAACACCAATTATTAACTGTCAGTGGTACAGGAGAAATAATGTTTTTTTTTAACTTGTAAGTTGAGATATAACAATGTCAGCACCAGTGGATATGCAATTATGACATGCCTGTATGTGTGACTTTTACTTTTCATATTACTGGAGTTATATGTAAAAGTCAGTATTTCTAAGTAAATAAAATTCATATGCATGCATTTGCATGATCTGAGTAAAACATGTTGTGGTAGGCATCATATATACTTTACATGACATACTGTCCTACACGCATAATAATTATATGTGATAAATCATACTTTTAAAAATAAATTTGTATACATTATACTTATGCAAGTGTATCTTAAATTAACTATCAACATTGATAGGGCAGCCACGGTGGTGCAGCGGTTAGCGTTGCCGCCTCACAGCAAGAGGATCTCCAGTTCGATCCTCAGCTGGGGTGCCTTCTGTGTGGAGTCTGTATGTCCTCCCTGTGGTCAAGTGGGTTTCCTCCGGGTGCTCCGGTTTCCTCCCACATCCCAAAGACATGCTGTAGGTGGATTGGACACTCTAAATTGGCCCTAGGTGTGAGTGTGTGCATGTGTAAGCCTTCTGTGGAAGGTTGGGCAACAGGCTAGCAACTCGACACCATAAAACTCCACTGCCAATCATGAGCAGACAGGTGATACGCTGTGGCAACCCCTGACTGGGAAAAGCCGAAAGAAGAAGAAGATCAACATTGGTAACATACTTTACACAGGTTACAAGCTATAGTTGACTTATGTAGCAATCATTACACATGGTTATGTTGTAAATATAATATTAATAATCAATTTCCCTTAATGTTCAGTTGCTAATAAAAATCTGTGACACTACTTATTTTGACCCCCCAATTTAAACTGTAATCTGGATTTGAACCCTATATTACCTCTGCTCTTTCCCCAAATTCACTGCATTAACACCTTGAGTCACATAGAAAAGCAATGTGTAGGTGTGTTTTCTTCACTCAGTAATATCCACAGTGCTGAGGGGGAAAAAAAGCACCAGTATTAATTGCACTGCTGATGGCAACCCAAATTAAAATTTTGAGTTTTTGTCTTCAGACATAAACAGTTGCTGTGCTCTGTCAAGCAGATCACAAATGCAGAAGCAAAAAGAAATGGAACAAAATAAAATAAACAACAAAAGAATACAAGTAAAGGGTGTATCTAGAAATGAACACAGCACTTATGGCATTAACATGGCACATTCATCCTTTGAGAGTGTTTGTCACATAAGTTGATTTTCTGTTATATATCATCTGGCCTTTAGACAATGACAATTCTTGAGAAAGGGGCCACACAGAAAATTACATAAGACTCATTTTAACACACCAAGTTTTAAAGGAAATGTGTCACTGTGAGGATTACTACTTGTGAGATGTGTTCAATTAATCTAGTATTTATTATAAATATTTCTACATTCATCATGTTAATGATTTTTCTGTTCTCACATATCAAAACTTGATATTAGTACTAACAGTAATTCATTTTCCAAAAAGATAACATTTTTGTCACTGTGGATAGTACCTTGAATTTATCAAAAGCTGGAATTAAACCCTGCATTACTGCTGCTGTTACACAAATAGTACTGTTAACATGTTAAGCCAAAGAGGAAGTTACATAACAGGTATCTGTCTGACAATCACTTCTAAGTATTTTATTAAGATATATATGAAAGTGTTATTTAATTAAATATGATCAGTGTCATGGCTAACAATAATTCACACAGACTATAAGTAATATATTTAGCATTCATTACACAGAGTTGGGTTGCTCAAGTCATAATAAATATTCAGTGACACTACTTGTTGTAGTCTTATCATAAAAGTACCAATAGTATGGATTCAAAACTGGCATTACTTCTTCACTTTCTCCAAAGTCACTGCATGATCACCTTGAGCCATAGAGAAAGTCAAGAAACAGGTCTGTTTTCCTCATTCAGTATTGTCCAGAGGGCTGATGGAAGTGCACTGATGCTAGTTCTTACTTATATTACTGATGGCAGTCAGAATTCAATTTCTGATTTTTTTGCCTTGGGAAGTGAATCATTATTCACTGCTAGTGACCAGTGACAGTCACTAGGGCACAATACCAAGCTTTGCACAAAGGGTGAAACCAAAAAAAGTAAGAGACAGAGAGAGAGAAAAAATGTGCATTTGTAATTATTTCTCAACTCTATGTTCTTACAACTTGAAAAAAGTCAACATTAAGGATCCCTGTTTTCATACATACATTACCTTTTGTAAATTTGTATCTTGATACAATGGCATTTACATAAAATACTGGGAAGAGTAACAATATGTGCCACATACATAGAGGGATTTATGAGGCAGAGTTTTAACAACTGCTCAGGCAGATGCCCTATAAACTTATACAAGAATTTAGTACATGCATGCATATAACACACATACACAAATACACACAGACACACACCTGCATACAGTTACACATACACATACACAGTCTCAGTCACCTCCCACCATAGGCAAGCACACATTCACATGTATACATTCATACAAACACCCCCTGCACACACATAAATAAACACACACACACACACACACACACACACACACACACACACACACACACACACACACACACACACACACACACACACACACACACACACACACACACACACTCATTCACACATTTACATATATACAGATCCCCCACTCCCCTCACATACACTTACATACCATAAACACAAAAGCATACATACACAGTAGAGAGCATCTCAGTCTTACTGCTATACACACCCACAGACAGCTACACATACAAGTCATCAATCTTGTTCCACCATAGGCAAACACACATTCACACATATACATAGACACACACAATCACACACACACACACACACACATGCACACACACACACACACACACACACACACACACACACACACACACACACACACACACACACACACATGTGCACACACATACACATACACCCACACTCAAATGCACACATACATACACACACAAACACACAGACTCACACAGTCACACAACCCCACTGCATACACACATACACACATGCACACACACACACACACACACACACACACACACACACACAGACACACACACACACACACACACACACACACACACACACACACACACACACACACACACATGCATACACACACACACACACACACACACACACACACACACACACACACACACACACACACACACACACACACACACACACACACAGTTGCAGTCTTATCCCACCATAGGCATACACTCATTCAAACATTTGCATACATACAAACACCCCCCTGCCCCCCACATACACATTTACACAACACACACATACACAAACACACATACACAATCTCTCTCTCTCTCTTAGTTCTATATACACCCACAGATAACTGCACTTACACAGGCTCTATCTCATCCCACCATAGGCAAACACATATTCACTCATATACATACATGCATACTTACAAACATGCTTACATACAAACACCAACCCACCCACCCACATGCACACACAGACATATACACGGTCTCAGTCTTGTCCCACCATAGGGAAAAACACATTGACCCATATACACACAAACGTCCCAGCGCGCACATACACACACACACACACACACACACACACACACACACACACACTCAGTGTCATAAACACGCACACATACACAGACATACACACATACACACACACACACACACACACACACACACACACACACACACACACATGAGTATTGAGATTCATATGTCAACTAAGCAACAAATAAACCTATTTCTTTACATCTAGAAAAACACACACAGGTCTATATTATATTATCGAAGAGGCATTACAGCAGATACAGAGACCCTCACACACACATACACAGCATGCATTCTTACTAACAATGTAAGAACATAAACAAAGCATGGAATAAGAAAGCAATTGTAAATGAATAAAAGAAAACTCAGGTGTGAAGAGAAAAAAGAAGACTCAGATCACAGCACTGTAGATCAGACACTCTGGTGAGACAAAGCACAGTCACTAGCACTATTCTGTTGCCCTGTGTTGATTGATAGGATTGTTAACCATAATGTATTGAGTAAAGTGCAGCAGATATGATCTCACTTATTTACTGGGAGTTCATTTAGGTGAACAATAGCTCCACAGCTGCTAGAATTTTCAAATGACCAGACTTTACTGGGGAACACTGCTTCAGAATAGCAAATGCCAAAGAAGTATATGAACTTTAGCCAACATACAACAAAGTCAGTACATGAATAGTAAAATGGTAACTGGTGGAAAATAGCATTACTCATATTAAGAGTTCTAAGTGAAAGGTCATAACTATGGAGGTGATGTAAAAATGAACTTATCAATAAGTATCAAAGAGAACAGCTGAATAAATAGGTTGTACATTGTGAAAGCATTTTGATAATTCCTGCAACAGGAAACACACTTGCAATGTACATATCCCAGTAAGGCATCAGTGCATCGAGCTGCAGCAACAGTAGTACATAATGGATCTGCAGAAACTAAGTCAGCCCAAAAGAAGCACATGCAGAATGTTTTTGCAGCTTACTCTGAATTGGAATTTTTCTCTATGAGCAGGAAAAGTAGAATACCTGTAATAATAGATTTTGCACAGCATTAATATGGCCCCATCTAAAAGAGAAGGTAAAAATCAGATGTAAGGCATGGCTGAAATGGAATGAACCTTGCTCCAAAGGAATACTCGTTCTAAGGTAATAAATGAGTCAGTCAGAGATGATTTACAGTAAGGCTGTGTCCAGCATATAACAATTTACTTACTCTTCAACTAGTTTGCAGAGATTTAAAAAAAAAGTTTCTAGTAGCCACCCCTCCCCCACAACTGTCAATACCAAAACATGTTTAGAAAGGCCCCAGGAAATACGTAAACATTAAGGACAGAAGGCATTCCAAAGCAACATAGAGACGCAGCAATATGATATAACCAGTTTGAACAGATCAGGTATGTATAGACACATTTACTTCTCATTTTTGTGTTTTGACAAAGATAACCTTTACTTTGTGAATCAAGTGTTGTATGCAATATATTAATCTGTACTTTGTCAGCCGAGTAGGCTGTGTAAGTAATATGTTATTCGGTGCCTTGTGAGTTGCGTAAGTAATATATGCAATATGCTGATCTGCTACTTGGGGTGGATAATAGCTCTGCTAATTTCATTCACTTTTTCTCAAATGTTCATTTTATCCTTTTTAGGGTCAAGTTATAGCTGGAGAATATTCCATCCAGCAATGGGCATAAGACAGAGGACCAGTCCTAGGCAGAAGGTGGCCCACAACAGGACACACACACACACACACACACACACACACACACACACACACACACACACACACACACACACACACATACAAAGACATAGTAAGTACAGGCAGTTCAGGATATCATCAATACATCTATTTGCATGTCTTTTGAGATATAAGAGGAAACAGGAAATCCCAGCAAAAACTGATATGGACATAAAGAATATATGCAGATTACTTGCAGAAGGCACCCCAGGTAGGGACCATTTTACCAGCTTTTAATTTTGTTCTATTAGCCAGGTAAGGCAGAACAAACCACACAACTTACCTTACATAACTATTCTAGGTAATATTTGCCTATTCTATTCTATTGTTCGAACAAAGCACTACACACAGTCATCCGTTGGGGATTGAACAACTGTTGTTACTATTGTGTGAGCACTGGACTGAGGCAATTTTTTAAAACATAAATCTGCCTGTTTATTTGAGTAATTTTCATCTTTTTTATATGAGAACATACAATTTCCACTTTATTGCAGTAGAGTTTATATGGTGTATAGTCTTCTGAATAACTAGATCCCCATTGTACTTAGCCACATAAAGCTAGACACTTAAATTAGTTTGTCTATGCTGCTATACCTTTAATGTTTTACTGGAAAATGTTTTTGATGTTTTTCAGTACTCTAGTATATGGAAGCTTACTTTAATTCTTATCTTTATTAACCTTATTGCTGTCCCTAAAATTTGCTATATGTACATTGCCAGAATAACACTATTAATTAGAACTGTTTTTAAAGATATTTCTAAGACTTTTTGCCTTTATTTGTACTGATGTATATGCTGCAGGTTTGAAACATGGTTAAAATATCTGAATATAATATGTTTTTACCTTGACTCTGCTTGGAAATGAGCCATTTTCAAAAAAAAAGTTCGCAAATAAATAGTCATGCAAGACTTGTGCATATCCTGCCTGATGATTTATGTTTTCTGATGGTTATAGATCTGACATGTCTGTGATATTTTCTTCTAGCAGAGTTAAGAGACAAGGGTCAGAGGAGCCTCTCATATAAAACTTTCTGATCTACCAGGTAAGGAATGTTGTGCTCTTTGAACATCTAAGGATTATGTAACTCTGTTTACGTATTCTAAACTGTATCCTCTGCTCCACAAAAGCTCTAATTAAAAAGAAGAAACTACATCACAGGTCAACAATATAATTTTACCTCATACCTTTAGGATACCTTTAACAAAACATATCAAAACTCAATGTAGCTTTAGTTCATGTTGTAAGATGAAATCTCTTCTTCATCATTAATTAGTACTGGAGTTAAATGTATGAAATATTTACTTTACAATGTTAATATGATTTGCTTCAATTCTCCCGACTTGAAACAATGCTATGCTAATGACACCACAGTCACTTTCAGTTACTAGATAAAGCAAGATCTGTACTCAGAGTTAGAACTTTGGGAATAGAATAACCTTTTATGTCATAAAATCAGCAAAGGAAAAAAAATGTATGGGTTTGCCTGGAAAAAAATACTTGGATGGAAGGTAATACAGGAGACGTGGAATACTGGTTAATTTGTATCCAGACATAATAGTTCTAGAAATTAGCTTTGAAGTATTTATCTGTTCTTTAAACTCTAATAACAAGTAACTATTATTATGGTAGGCTGGTATTAAAGAATACACTTTCCAAGATCTCAATGATCTATTGTTTAAATATTTTTAATGCTCCTTGGACTGTTTGAAGCTTCACCATGCTTGCATTAATGCCTCTAGTTGCTTTAAGTCAGCAAATGACTATTCTTTCTGTTTGTCTTGTTTCACATTTCTACAGCAATGCAGTACCTCTGGGTGGCTTTGATTATCTTGGTCATGAGTCTTGTCTTCCAGCTATGGAAGAGGCCAAGAAACTTCCCTCCAGGACCATGGGCTATACCAGTGCTTGGGAATTTCCTGCAATTGGATTACAGGAACCCAGTCCCTGATTTCAGCAAGGTAAGTTAAATAAAACTGATCAATGCATAAACTACACCTGTAACTCTGTATCCTGTTATTTATACTCTGAACAAATATATGTCTTTCACAACTGCTGTGTGTACTTAGATCCCCACCTTAATTTAAGTATTTAGTTAATTTAAATATTTGTTAACACAATAGGTAGGCTGGTCTAGACACTTTTTTCAGTTGTTACCTGGGCAAAGTCAGTAGAATATAAGGAGGAATATAAGTATTTGATGATATTTGTTGTTATGCTACAATGCATACCTGTATGTAAGAATGCAAAAATATATTCTTTTTCCTTTTATAAGAATGAACATTATTGTCACTTTTTGAGACATTATCAGACCCTTGATAGACATCTGTATACATTCCTATCTTCTGAAGAGACAGACTTTAGTCAATGGTCCAAACTGTAATGCTAGCTAATGTACTATGTTTTGTCTGGAAACATTACCAAAAGCCTGTATGTCATCCAAAGTGTTAGTAAAATTCAGTTTAACAGCAATGGGTTTGATAGCAAGAACAATGTCAAGGAACAGTACTGCATGGTCATTCATGAAATTATTTCATTGGTAAACATTTGAAATGTCAGGGCACACTTTAAAAAGTTGCATAATGCTGAGACTGAATGGCTAAAAAAATGAATGTGGATATAATAAATCTGATTCCCTTTTCCCTGAGGTTAGGCAGTTTGGCAGTTTGTATATATAAATTTGGGAGTATGGGGCTTGCCACCCTGCAAAAACAAGTCTAAAGGAGATGTTTGATATTTGCTCTTCTCCTGCATTTTCAGTCTTTTTTCAGTGTTTCAGCACTCTGCATTACATGTGCCGAAAGTTCAATAAGGAGCTATTTTAATTCTACCTTTCTGCAATGAAAATAACGTAAAATATTGTTAAATTATTCTAAAACCAGTCTCAAGGTGTGAAAGTTACCCTCCTCCAGGAGGGGCTGACAGACAGACAACTGGTGTCAGAGCCATGGACTAAAACTAAATGCCAAGAAATGCATAATAGTATCCTTTGGGAAGTCATCCATCTCTGGTAACTGTCATATTGACAACACACCCCTTAGAGTTGATCCAGTAGTCAGGAACACAGGGACACACATAGATAGTAATCTAGCCTTTGATCATCATGTGTTTACAGTTGTGAGGACATCATTCTACATTGTGCAACTTATAAACAAAGGTGTGACATCTAAGTCCAAGGAAGTCATTGTTCCACTGTATTCAGCATTCATTAGAACTTTCATTGAGTACAGTGCCTCCTTTTCTATGTACCTAACCAGGCATATACAACAATTGGAATATCCACAGAGGTTCCTCACTAAAAGAATACAGAGCAGAAGTAATATGTCCTATGCAGACCACCTTAAGGCCTTATCTCTGTATTCTGTCTCCTGCAGGCATTTGACGGAAGATGTATGCCTGGTATACAGGGCATTGTCAGACCCCTCTCTGATGGACCTCCTGCATATCCACAAAACAAACAGCACCAGTATTACCTGTTTTAAAGACTTAAACCTTGGCTGTGATATAAATAGGACCTGCTGGAGAGATAGGTATGTATCTCAGAGACTACTCTGTCTAGGGAACAGGTTCCCCATCCATGTGAAGAGTTTTTCCCTAAGCCAATTCAAGTGCAACTTGGACAATTGGATGGGAAACTGTAAATTCATCCCTGGTTTGGCACCTATGTCTCTAATGGATACAGGTAACCTGCAAATGGTTCATCTCCTAGGCCCATGGTTACCCTTATTAAGGGTATCAGAACTTGTCAGAGATTTGGGATGTATGGCTAGGCTTAAAAAGGCCCTTGTGGTTGTTAGCCTAGTAAACACCTATGAATCTATAAGATGTGGAATCCCACGACTGATTGATTGTTTTTTCTCAAGGTCATGCATTACTCTGATATCAGGGACTTCTACACTTCTAGATTCTTTTATGTACCCCATTCTTAGCAGTCTTGCAGAGCCATTAGATATGTTAACAGTGGCACTGAGCAACAAATCAGAACTATATACATTTTCTCTTAATGACTAGTATATTGCATTTGTGATATGTGACTGCATTTGTAAAATAGGCTCCATGACTAAAATATTGTTCCTTTATGACTGCTACTTACAAGAAGTATCAAGAAGAAGTGTTATTTACCAAAATGTTTGAACACCAAAAACAAAATCACTGAAAAGGATATCTGTCAGGGTAATTCATCACATCCACCCCCTAACATGGACGGTTCTGTTCCTACACCCTGATACTTTATTATAGCTTCAAAACATTTGTATCTTTGTGTATTGAAAAATCCTGAAAAAGCACAATTTCGATCTTTTGCTTCACTTTAGTGTTCACACAACAGAGTGTCAAATCACTAATGTCTTGCATCCACACTGGGCACACATAAAATGATCTGTGGTTATTGCTGTATTGCTCCATGTAATCTAAAACAGTAAAAATGCAATCACTCTCGTCTTTCAAAGAATAATAATGAAAAGTGAAAGGCAATTTAAAACAGAAAACATATGCCTTTTAATGTGATTCATATTATTACAAAGCAAGACTTGTGCTATTAGCTGAATAAACTATTTGCTGCAGAACAAAATCACTGTTTTATTTAAGTAAAATAGCTGCTAGCAAAATATGTATGCAATCAGTTCAAGGGGTGCTGTCTCCTTAGCACTCTAAAGCAATCTGAGGTAATGAAACTGAAAGGACCACTGTAGTCAGAAATACAAAGTACAAATATTTTATCTATCTTATCTTAAGGTGTTTTGTTTTATTCACTGAAGCATTATATCTTATAATTAATGTTTCTTATTTTATTCTAGCCCAAATAACCTAATGCAAGAGAAAGAATTATAGAATATTTTGGTCCATCTTCTCCATTCCATAGTACATCTGTGTCCACAATAGATGAGATTAATAGATGTCTACCCTCTTGTAAAATCTTTCATTAAGTTGCACTCACTGGTTTATGGTCTTTGTCAGATTTTGCTACCTCGCACACCTGTCCAGTGTCTGCTTCATTGGCAAAATAGATTTCATCTAAAAGCAAATGTGATCACATTTGCTATATCTATATTTATATACATATATGTAGATATAGATATACATATGGATCTATAATTTATCATTGAACAAGCACAGTGTTGGCATGCAGTATATCAATGTCTTAATGTCAAAACACAAGACATTGACATGTTGTGTTCATGCTCAGAGGATTACACTGGAGTGGACTAAAGCAACACACCCTGCTAATTATATATACTAACTCCAAGACTGCACAGTTATCAGAAAAAGGGAATATTCTCACACCCAGGGACTATCAGTTTCTTGCACATGTTAACCATCCCTTTCTGCTGACCAAATGGAGTTGCCCTGACAGATGTTGATGTTGTGCTCATTCAATGGGAAATTATGCAGGCAAATATAGGAGCAAGCCCCTATGTCACCCATTGGATAGTCAAATGGTTCATAGGTAGGTGTGTCCCATGGGTCTCAGTACTGGGACTTTGCTCATTCATAATATACTTCTCTAACATCAAGGCAAATGTAAATGGCCTTTGGCTGACAAAAATTGCTGATGACTGCAAGATGGGTGCAATCACTGAATCCTCCAAGGATGCAGATATCCCCCAGGAGGGTCTGGCACAGACAAATAACTGTCTACAAAGCCATAGTCTAAAACACAATGCAAATAAATGCACAATTATACCCTTTGGGAAAATGACCACCCTTGCAAAATACTAACTACCCTAAGAGTAGACCCTGTGGTGAGGGACTTGGGAATTCGGTTTGACAGTAATCTGAACTTTGATCACCATGTGTCCATGGTGGTGAGAAAATTACTCTATGTAGCACAACTTATTAGTAAGAGCATGGTATCCAGATCTAAGGAGATCATAGTCCTACTATACTCAACCCTCATTAGACTAGTAATTGAGTACAATGCACCATCCAGGATGCACCTGACCAGGCATATGAAACAGTTGAAGTAGCCAGAATACAGTATATAAATTATATGTCCTAAACAGACCTCAAAGCCCTATCCTTGTACCCAGTCTCCTACAGACTACTGAGGGGTGGTCTATGCCTAGGCGTTCATTCACTAGCCTTAGTGGATCTGCTTCACAATCACAAAACAAACAGTACTAGAATTACCCAGTCTAAGCATCAAAGCCTCAAATGTAACATAAACCAAACAAAATTGTTGGGACAGGTGATATTTTAATTATTTCATTTCTACTTAAATGTTTAAGTTGTACTTATTGTGACCTGTGTGGGGGATACTTCTTTGTACTTTTCTGCTCGGTTACATGTTTTAGCCAAAAATATTATCTTTGCAATTTTTTTGTTTATTCTGGGACCTTAGTCTTATATTTTAGTTAGCAATTGTGGGAAGATTGTGTTTCTTCATTATTTTGCATTTCTATTTCTACAAGTCAAATTACTTGTAAAAAGCTATATTTTTGTATTTTAAACCCTGCTGGCCCATAGTCTTGTAGTTTAATTCACTAAGTAAAGCTTCTGGAAGAGCTCCAACATTGTCTTTATTTGAATGGATGCCTCTCTAGCTAGCCTACGTGTTCCTTGATTTTTTTTTCACAACCCTCCCACCCTTTTGCTATTGTGGTTTTATAAGGCTGTGTCTCTGCCTACCACCCCTTATAATAATCTGATTTCCAAAGTCCCTCCCTATCGTCTTTTATTACTATTGATTGTTTTATAAGATATATATGTACTCTTTAGATAAATCTATGATACTGAGCGCACATCCAAGCCAGTACTGCTCCTGAGTAAACCTCCTTTACTACATATTGTCTCCTGCTCATTTTCCTGAAACTCAGCAAAGCTTGGAGTCATAGCCTGCATCTTAGAAGTGTTATACTTGCATCCAGTGTTATCATACTTCTCATCCTCTTAATGCAAGAAATCTGGACAAAGCCCGACAAAATTGGGGGACACGGACCCAAAAATAGAGGCATATTTTAAATAATGCTTTTATAAACTTAGAAGGTTGCTAGAGTAACAAAGTTTGTTTTAACATACATTTTCTGAAGGATTTAAAATCTGAAACATAAATATATGTCATTATTTAGTTACTTCAGTCCTACGATCATCCCAGTAATTTACCAGAAAATCACAAATTTTATGAGGAGTAGACTAAAAATATGAGCCAAAAATCTGGGCATTCTACAAAAAATATGGACAGTTAAGAGGTATGAGTGCTGTCCAGGCAAAGTTAAATATATTTGATTACTAAATCACACATATGTTATTTTGTGAGATTGCTATTGTTTTATATTTTTATGTGTACATTTCACTGAATTTTTTTTTTTTTGCAAAAACAATGCTCTTCTTACTGTTACTGCTGTAAGACTGCCTTGAAATTTCCTTCAGCAAGGGAATTCCAGATAGCTGTTTAATTGGCTTCGGTAGAATTACTCTTGTGGGTCATTCTACTATGGGGTAATTCAATAAAGCTTACATGGAGCTAATCACCATGTAACCATAGTGGCACAGCTCGAACATGGGAGTTTGGAGCCTGTGCAATCAAGGAAACAAGGCTGAGGGCATGCACAAGCCTCCCAGCACTATTCTGGCACAGAGACAATTGAATAATGCAAATCACCTCATTTGCTGGTGAAAACCATGCAAATGAGGTTAATTTGCAATCCAGCAAGCAGACAGGCATCCGTGTAAGAGCTGTGTCTGCAGTAGAAATGTATGCAGTTAGTAACTGTGTACAGGACTGCAAAAATAAAAACGGGGCCATGACAGCTAAAAGTAAAGCATGCATTATTTGCAATAGGCATGCCAATGAACTATGGCCATTGGCATGCAAAATTGTTGCAAAACATTTAAAATCAAAGGATTTTTTTGGCAAATTTCTATTGTTTAGTAGAGGGCACCAGCACGCAAACATGCAATTATGCAAAAAATGCAAAAATAAAAATAAATAGTAAAAAGCCAATATAAATGTAAAACTTAATTTTTAAATTGTACTGGTGAACATGCAGACTCATAACAATGGCAGGTAACAGTGGTTGCAAAGGAGATAGGCTCTGATGTAGTGGTGTAACTAGGGTATAAGCAAGTAAGTGTATGTAAATGAACTAAGTTTACTGAATAGCAAAATAGGACACCTTGTCTGTGGGTACCTAACCATGTAGGGGCTATAATGTGGTGGTGTAGGCAGAAGAAGCAGCTGACATGTAAAGGGGGTGTGTCATGCTTTCTGTAAGCACATTGGAGCTTACAAACCCTTCTTTGTCTGCGGACTCTGAAAAGAGGATCTATGAATGGAATGGAATGCAGGGGGTGTGTGACAGGAACTGTAACACACACCTCTGCATTGTGAAAGTGCTGTATGGCACTTTCCATTAAAATAGTGTCCTCGGACACACACCTCTGAACCTCTTAGAGCAAGAAGTCTGGACAAAGTCTGGACAAATTCAGTACTAAAAGTGGGGCAAAAGGCCAGAAATAGGGACAGTTTTTAAATATTGCTCTTACAAACTTAGAAAGTTGATAGAATGACAGGTTTTGCATTACCATGGAGATTCATGAAGAGTATGTGGCCTGCAACTGACATGCTAATATTTGATATATATATATATATATATATATATATATATATATATATATATATATATATATATATATTTAAAATGGTTGTATTTTATTTCCACTGTATTTGAAGTTTAAGCATAGCTGAGTGGGTTTGCACGCTGTGGCACTTTGCTCAATAGTGCTTAAACGTCATGAAAAAGCTGTATAGAAATGTATAGCTGAAATTTTCCCTGGTGAGTTAACTTAGTGGTTAGAGTTCTGGCTTGGTGTGCAGTAAGTGCATGGTTTGAATACAAGGACAGGCCATTCAGCTTTTACATGGGAAAGCATAGTTAACTAATTTTATTTTATTTAATGATGTAGTAACTGATATTTGTTAAATTTCCAGTGTCAGTGGATATGTGATGTGAACTCCCCCATGTAAACACAAGTGTCCCATACAGTACAGTCACACCCCAAAGTAATGTAATCAAAGCACATAGAGGGTGGTCATGTAAAGTAAAATATATACACTTAATAATATGTCAGTAATGAATAATGTCCAATTCATTAATTATTTTTACATGAAAACTGAGTAATGCTTAGCACTGCTTAGCCAGTTTGAGCATTGCTAAGAAGTTTAATTTTAAACAGCATTCAGCCCAGCCAAGTGGATTTGTGCACTGCTAAGCACTGCTCAGCATTTCTGAAATCAGCTAAGCACAGCTAAGCAAGGGGGTGTGCCTGAGGCTGCTTAGCTATGCTTAGCTGGTTTCAGAAATGCTGAGCATGTTCGTGTCTAGGGGAGGGCCCTTTCTACTCATCAATGTTCACACTAGCTGCAACAGTTTTAAAGACCTAAAACTGGATGAAATGGGAAATAAAATAAAAGCAAATAGCAGATTAAAGGCAATCAACTAGAAAAGAATAATAAGGCCTCTGCCACTTACAGTGACCCATTCAAAGCCCTCAATTATATATATATATATATATATATATATATATATATATATATATATATATATATATATATATATATGCAGCACACCAGTATAAATTATGCAAACTCCCTGCAATCTGATTTTCCCACATACTCAGCACCATTGGAGTACACAATTGGGAAATTTAACTAACAAAATGACAGGGGCTGCTGCTTCTTTACTATATCTATATGTGCTACAGAATGAGGGTGGTGATGAGGATGATGCTGACAACCATCACAGACTGAGGAGGAGAAGAGTGTTAAGACCCAGTGTAACCTTTCAGGGGTTACATAAGCTGGAGATAGTAGAGTGCTACAGGGTGGACAGGGACATATTTCAGCAACTCACTGAGCTCTGCTGCCCTCACCTCAGACCCAGAGACAACAGAGGGGAAGCCATCCTAGTCAAAACAAAGGTATGTGTAGCCTTAAGAATACTAGCTACAGGTACTTTCCAAAGATCTACTGGGGACATCATGGGGTCTCACAGGCATCTGCATCCAGGGTACTTTACCAGTTCCTGGATGTCATGGTAAGACATGCCAGTCAACACATTTATTTCCCCAGCACCCCTGAGGAGAGGACCAGCAATATGCATCTTTTCCACCACCATGTAGCAAACTATCCAGAGGCACTGGGTGCCATAGACTGCACCAATGTCCACATCAAAGCACCACCCTGTGAAGACGGTAGAGTCTATGTCAACCACAAGGGTTAATCACTCCATCAACTGCCAGGTCATGTGCAGTGCCCAGGGCATTATCATCAATATGTGTGCTGGCAGCCCTGGCAGTTATCACAACTCCCACATCTGGCACACAGCTTTACTAGGCATTTGCCATGGGGGGCATCCCATATGACCATCTCGTGGGGGACCCTGGCTATGCACTGGAACTGTGGATGATGACACCCATCAGAAATGCACACACACACATGCACACAGACACACACACACACACACACACACACACACACACACACACACACACACACACACACACACACACACACACACACACACACACACACACACACACACACACACACACACACACACACACACACACACACACACACACACTGTATAATGCCATAATGAGGCACACACACAAAAACTAGAAACATTGTAGAGCATGTGTTTGGTCTGCTCAAGTCATGGTTCCACTGCCTTGACATATCTGGTGGAGCCCTGCAGTACTCACCAGCCACATGTGCACATGTTCATAGTATCTGCTATGCTACATGATATTATCCTGTGGAAACAGCTGTAGCAAGATCAGCATAGGGAAGGTGGACACAGACCCCAGCATTGCCAAGGTCCCCACAGATACGGGGGGACTTGGAGGAGGAACCCCCTGAGCCTCTTCCTATAGATAGACGTAGGCATGCCTATTATGCCCTGGCCTTGGCAAAGAGACAATGCATAACACATATGCTAACACCCTAGGGACCCAAAGACTGACACCTCTCTCTGACTTGCACACACAGTAAAAAGGATGCCAAACATATCACACTACCTGTACCTTACCATGTATAGGCTGTGTACTCTGTGCATCTGACAGAGTCAGCCCTCAAGAACTGTCCTCACAACTGACACAGGCACAAGGTAAGTCACTCTTCTTAATAACAAATTAATGCTGTATTATGTTGTGCTAGCATATGTATGGTATCACTGCATATATGCAACAAAATGGGATGGCCTACAGGCATGGCAGCAACAACTGAAAGCGATGTGGGACAACAGGAAATGTCCATCAAATACTGGCTTACCCAGAATATGCAGTAGTCCCCTAGATGACAAAACTCACTGCAGTATATGTGGGGGACTAACAAACTGTGGGGTCATACATCATATGCATGGATGTCAATTTTGGAGTCCCATACACCCTTCTCAGCCTCTCACAGCAAGTCAGCTGTACAAAGCCAGAAAGAAATGTGTGGCAAAGGCCCACAAATAGGGGCAATAATAAAATAGTCCACTTACAAACTTACACAGTGAGATCACAGCAGGTCTTGCAGTTTCCTTAAGTCTCCAAAGGGTAAGAAGTCTGAAACTCAAATGTCTGTCAAAACTGTCTAATCTTCAGTCTTTAGTGTTATGCCAATATTCTCCAAGACAAACACAATACTATGCTAAATGGAACCAAAATGTAAAGCAAACATCTGGACAGTCTGTGGAAATGTATACAGTTGACAGGTATGCCCCCCTCCCCCCAACACACCTGTCTTCCCATAGCAATGCAGGAATATTTGTGTTTGTAGGGTAATAGCAGCAGAGCACACAATCCCATATCTGTCACAATCAACTTGCTAACTTGTAGCATGTCCACAATATGCATGGGTCAGTGAGCTATGTATATGCATGGTTGATACTGTCAGGAAGTAGCCAGCACTTACTGTTGGCTGTTGTGGCTTAGTGGTCTAAGTACAGTACTGTGGTTGAAAGGGTCCATGTTTCAAAACTGTCCATGCAAACTATGTTGCATGTCAGCTACACCTACGGTAGGAGTAATACACATTGTCCAGACATCAAAATCCATTACTGCAGGAAAGCTGGACAATTCAGGGACAGGGGGCCACAGATCTGGACAGTACACAGCTCTGAGTAACCTACACAGTTCCTAGTAGGACAGCAGGTCTTTGAAAGTCAGGGTAGTGTCAGGTTATAAATGGTTGCCTCCTTACTGTGTCAGTACTGACAACAAGTCACTAGGCACCAGCCATACCACTGGAATGACAGGGTGTCACAGAAGGACTACAAGTATGCCACGTATATCTGTTCTTTTTGTCATAACACTGCATTTGCCTGCCAAACTACTTGCAAAACAATAAAGGTTGATGTGAAAACATCAGTGGCAGACAGTGGAGAAGCAGACGTCATACCCATAAGAAAAAACAAACTAATACCAAACCATTCTCCAAAGTGTCTACTTTTGGCAGACCAAAATTAACACCCTGTGCCCATGTGTGGGCCTGTGTCTGACTGTTATATATGGGCCTGCCCAGATGTCAGTCTGTGATGGTTTCACAGCTATGGCTGACATGTACCTTATAATAACATTGCAACACAAACTTTCTGAGGACCAGAGCAGATGTAGGGATGCAATGATGGGCAACTTGCTAAACAGGTTCTGTTCTTCTGACTTCTACATCTCAAAAACTGACCACAACCTTCTAAGGGAGGGTATCAGTAGCTACAAACCACCACCCCCTCAGAGGATGCAGACTAATATGCTGAACAGTATGCCAGGGCAGTATACAAGTACCTGTACAATTGCATGGACTCAGCCATACCCAACAGAACTAAAACCTGCATCTCATGGAAACACAAACCTATGTGGTGGACATCCTTTATCAACAGGATTTACAACAAAAGGAAGCAACTGTTGTCCAAGCGTAAAAAGATACAAATCCCCAATTGGAAAAACTCCCTCCTTTGCCTCAACAAGCAATGTAGATCACTAGTGAATTCCTCCAAAGCCAATTATGAATTGATAGTAGCCTCTGAAACAAAAGCTAACCACAAAGCCTTTTTCAGTTATGTCAGAAACCTCCATGGCTAACACCAAGTTTGTTCTGCATTACATCTTAATGGTGCCACTTACACTGATCCTGTCAACTTAGCTAGCCTGCCAGCAGATAGGTTCAGTGCAAAAATCACCTCCCTGTACCCACCCAAAGCCACATTCCACATCCCTGATACTTGCCCCGCACCTCACATCTCTGTCGATCAAGTGTCAAAGTCCCTATCCAAGCCAAACAATACAGCTGCCATGGGACCTGATAGTATCCCAGGATGTAGTCTGCAACATCTCTAGCAAGAACTAGCCTCACCAATGAGCACCCTACTCAACCATATCCAAAGTACAGGCCTCATTCCAGCAGAGTGGAGAACTGCCATTGTCATCCCTTTGCATAAAGGTGGTGTGACTACTGACCCTGGGAACTATTGCCCCATTAGCTTGACAAGTCTGATCTGTAAAGCCATGGAGTGCATTATTATGCACATCATAAACAAGGGCAAAGGCAATCGCCAAGCAGTTGACCCCACCCAGTTCAGATTCGTTAATGGCAGATCTTACCTGTTGAACCTGGTTGACTGTTGAACCTGGTTGACATCTTTGAGACTGTCACCAAGGCACTAGATGAGGGGAAATCAGTACACGCAGCTTACCTTGACTTGACCAAAGCCTTTGACACAATCCCCACTTGGACATCCTTGAAAAGCTAACAGAACTTGGTGTAAATTCCTATGTCATCAAGTGGGTGCCCAACTGGCTCACTGATAGGACCCACAAGGTGAAAATAGGTGCCACTACCTCCAATAGCAGACCTGTCACTACTGGTGTCCCCCAGGGATCTGTCCTAGGACCCTATTGTTTGCTATGTACTTCTCAGAGGACCAGGAAAAGAGAAAAGGCCTATGGCTGACCAAGTTTGTGGATGACTGTAACGTGGGTGCTGTCATTGACTCCCCAAATGATGTTAACATAGTTCAAGAGGGTTTCACAGCAACAAATGACTGGTGCCAAAGTCGTGGCCTTAAGTTAAATGCAAAAAAAAATGTATTAGTGTACCATTCATCAAAACACAGCCCCTACTGATTTCCACATTAGTGGCAAACCCCTAAGCACACAACCTGTGTTGAGAGACCTGGGTACACAAGCTGACAACAATCTCATGTTTGACCACTATGGCGGCAGTTGTCAAAAAGGCTTTTACTTGGGACATCTCATAAGTAAAGGTATTGCATCTGGAAACAAGGAGGGTATTACCTCTCTTACTCCTCCCTCATTATGCTTGTTTGGTATGTACCTCTCCATACACCTGCACCAATTGGAGATGACACAGAAATACCTTACAAACAGAATCCATGACCTACAACACCTGTCCTATGTGGACAGGCTCAAATCAGTATCACCCTACTCTGTATCACACAGATTGCTCCAAGGTGACCTGTGTCTCGACTACAAGGCAATCTCAGAGCCTGCTCTAGTAGAGATGCTCCATATCTGTATGTCTAAGTCCTTGCGTAGTACCCATCAAAAGTCTTAAATCTAATATGTGACATTAACAAATCCTCCTGGAGAGACAGGTGTTTCTCCCAGAGGCTGACCCATCTCTGGAATACACTCCCCATACATGTCAAACAAAGTAAGACGCTGACTCTCTTCAAGTGCAACCTTAATGAGTGGATGGGCAACCAAAAATCTGTCCCAGGGGTGCCACTGGTGTCCTTCACTGAGAGGGCCAACAGCTGCTGATTGTGGTTTCTTTTCTGTGGATATACTCTGTGCTAGGCTTGTAAGGGTCCCAGAGTCAGTAGCCTAGTAATCACCTATGATCCCATGAACAGGTACACTCAGAGGTGTGAAGTCCATAACCCTGTGTGTGATGTTATGACTAATATCCCACTCACACCAGAAATACAAATGCATAACAGCAGCAACTGTGGACAAAGCCTATGACTGCACTACATAAGGACAAAGAGACACATATAAGGGGAAGGGGAACCACTGGCCAGACAAATAGAGAATGTGCACACCAGAACACATTGTGCAGTAACATAGATTCCCTGCAGTGTAGGCAGTCAGTAAACATCACCCACAGCTACACAATACATGTCCACATATGTGGGGCACCCCAATAAATACAAACCCAAAAAAAGGACACCTCAGAGTCAAAAATGCATGAGAACTTCACAAACCTTCACACCACATACCATGCATAGTCCACACACCACTGTCAGGCAACCACTAAGCCCAACCATAAACCCAACATATTTCTTATAGGAGACTCCATTGTGAGACACAGATGTGCCTCTCACCAGGCTGCATAAGGAGACAGTAATGGTTACTTGTTTGTCAGGTTCCATCACCCACCATATCCCACATGCACTGAAGTCTCCACAACAGGTACTGTTATGAGTCTGTCCCAGTCCATGTTGGTGTGAACAACTTAAGATGTCATGATTGAGCATGCTGGATAAAAGTCCCATGCAGGTATGTCCCTCGGCTTAAGCAGCAATGCATTCTACTGTCACCCAGAATGATGCCTCAATATAAACAGAAAATGACTGACATTAACAAGTGGCTGACTTTTTAGTGTCATCCAAGGGGGATCCAGTGTTTGACAGCTTGGGAAGATATGATCAATCGACCACGTTGCTTTGCAAGAGATAGCCTGCATCTGTCTCACTTGGGCTTCAGGCTTCTGGAAAAGGCCCTTGCCTCCACCATAGTGGCTGTTTTAGGGAAAGTCATGAAGTCGATACTGCCAAACTGAAACTCTCAACAAAATGCAAATTAAAGGTCATGCTGCTAAACGCTAGGAGTCTAAACATGAAAATGCACTCATTGCAAGCATTCTTAGTCCTGGAAGATGCTGACATTTGTGCACGTACAGAAACCTGGGCCACAGCTGTGGAGAGCAACCCATTCTTACCTGGTCACTCATTCTATCACACAGCCAGACCCCAAAATGTGGGCAGCAAAGACAAAGGAGGTGCAGTATAAATATATATTAAACTGAAACACACCCCCAGACTGGTCAAATAGTCTGACACCACTAGTCACTCCAAGTGCAGTTAACTGTTGACAAGACCCCTATTCAAATTATATGTAGCTACAGGCCAACATATTTGACTCAGGATCCTCACCCCACCTATCTGGCCCTCTACAAATCTATCAAGATTCAACCCTTTACCCTGATCCTGGCTGACTTTAATTATCCAACCATAGATTGGAAAAAACAACCATGCCAGAACAGAAATGCACAGAAATTCATCCATCTTATCAATGCTAAATCCTTAAGACAGCTACTCAGTACCCCACAAGATGTGATACATATGTTGGACTTGGCAGTAACCAACATAATTAACCACTGCAGCACCCCTACGGTATCATCCTCCCTGTCAGGATCCCACAAAAAGCAGTCATGTTTGATATCACCATCTCTCCTGACCCCCCTCTACTCATGGTAAAATGAAAATGTCTCCCAAGGTGATCACAATCACCTGAGGGATACTATAAACAGCTTCACAGCCCCCTCCTCCACTGGAAGAACAGGCACCAACATCCAAATGTACACCAAAGTACTATACCAGCTTATATACATGGAATCAGGAATACCTGACAGGACAATATCATCCTCCACAAGGGAGAGTAAACCTGTCTGAAAACAGATAACATTGCTGTCCAGGACCAAGAAGGAGCTGGTACACAATTGGAAGCAATCTCTCCTTAGCCTAAACAAACAAATAAGAGCACCAGTGAAATCCTGTAAAGGCAACTCAGCCTCAATTGCCCACATCTAAGACAGATAATTATAAGGCCTTCTTCACATATATCTGCATTCTTAAAGGAAGCTCCCAGATCTGTGTAGAACTGGTGGTCAAGGACACCACGTACACAAATGCTGTAGATATAGCCAATCTACTGCCTGATAGATTCAGCAGAAATGTCTCCCCTCTGTCCTCCTCATCAGTAAAGCAGGACATCCCCAGTACCTGCCTATTTAACCCTTGTCACTAGGGAACAGGGCACCATTGCCCTCTCAAAGGCAAGAAGACAGTCTCCATGGGACCTAAATACATACCAGGCTGCATTCTACATGAACTCAAGCATGTACGTGCAGCACCATTAGGCACCCTACTCAACCAAAGCCTGAGTACCGGCTTTGTCCCAGCTGTGTGGAGGACAGCCACTGTCATCTCTTTACATAAAGGTGGAGTGTTTAGCGATCCAGGAAATTAAAGACCCATCAGCCTAAGTAGCCTGATCTGCAAGGCCAGGCAATGGATTATCATGGACCTCATTAACAGGGACATTGGCAAACTCCAAATACTCGACCCCACACAGTCTGCCTTTTATCAGGGGGAGGTATGTCAGTTAAATCTGGTTGACTTTCCTGAAACAGCCACCAAAGCCATGGACAAGGGAAAGATGATGCACACCAGCCACCTTGACTTGGCCAAAACCTTACACACTATTCCCCACTTGGCCATAGTAGATAAACTCTGTCAACTAGGCATCAATCCATATGTTACCAGATGTATAGCAAACTGGCTCATTGATAGAACTCACCTATTCATAATAGGGTAGCCAACTCAAGCAATACACCCATAATGAGTGGCATACCCCAAGGATCAGTCTTGGGGCCTCTATTATATGGGATATGCTTCCCTGAGGTGCAGGCCAAAAACACTGTCCTATGGCTGAACAAGTCTGCAGATGACTGCAAGCTGGGAACAGTCATCAATTCCCAAAGTGATGTGAACATCCTCCAAGAGAGTCTCACCAAAACAAATGACTGCTCCCAGAAACATGGCTTCAAGCTGAATGCCTGAAAATGCATCATTGTCCCCTTCAGGGAGACTGACGTCCCCAGATATTATCATATTAACAATGTCCTATATACACAGTCAGTAGTGAGGCATGTGGCCACCCAGGTATATAGCAACCTGACTTCTGAGCACCATGTTGCTTCCATTATATGGAAAGCTTCATATATGGGCCAACTCAAAAGTAAGGGTGTCTCATCCAGGGACAAAGAGGTCATAAGATCCATGTATTCTACCCTTATAAGGCCAATTATTTTGTATAATGCCCCCTTTGGCATGTACCTCACAAAGCACATGCAGCATCTGGAGAGACCACAGAGGTTTCTCACTGGGAGAATCCAGGACCTCAAAAACATACCCTACACAGATAGGCTAAAAGCACTGTCCCTCTACTCAGTTCCATACAGACTCCTCAGAGGTGACCTTTGTCTGACATACAAAGCAATCTAGACCCTGCCTTTATGGGACTGTTGCACATCTGGAAGTCAAGGCCCGCTCGAGCAACCTGTAGACACAGCATCAACCTGGTCTGTGATATAAATAGGGGTTGTTGGTGTGACAAATACATGTTCCACAGACTCCCCATCTGTGGAATATACTCTCTGTCCACATCAAGCCAAGTACCTCAATACCCCTTGTGAAATGCTCCCTGTATAAGTGGATGTGAAACAGAAAATACAGTCCTGTTATTCCACCTGTGTCCCTGCTGGACAGGGGCTCTGTGTGCTGACATGCCTTAATATGGGATACACTCTCCTCTGCGAGGGTTATAAGGGCTTCAGGGCCAATAGCTTAGTAACCTCATATCAACCTATTAACCTATAAACAAATGTCTGTCATTGGGTCACCACATTACTCTATACTGCTCTGCCACTGACATATCAGGAAGTCACAGTGCTATGTAGAATATGCCACACATATTATGGAAATCTCTGCTCAGTATAATGCACTCTGTACCCACACCAGAATATAACATATCAATTAAAAAGGATACCACACAACCAAGAGATCCCCAGCCAGTATATCACTGAGGTGCTGGACTGTTTACACAGCTTCATCAGCCAATTGGCTATAGCCACACCTCTCAACTTGTCGGATTTGGCAAGGATGTCTATAGTTTGGCTCATAATTTTGGTCTGTTCATCATAAATCTTATATTTCTCTGGTAAATCACTGTGATGATCTGTGGATTTCTGTCAGTAAGTAATGACACAATACATTTCAGTGTCAGATGTCATATATGTCAGAAAATGTCTGCTAAAACAAAACCTGTTACTCTAGTAACTTTCTAAGTTTATAAGGCCAATATTTACAGTATATCCCTATGTTTGGGTCATTGTCCCCCAATTTGGGCAGGCTATCTCCAGATTTCATGCACTAACAGGTTGAGAGATATGGCTGTAGCACACAAAACCCCAGACCGAGTACATCTATCTCTGGAATGGAGTCCCACTCTTACTGTAGAATGACATACTTGGCATGCTCCTACACTTAGAGAATTGCAGCCCATGTCTAAACACACATCGGACTATATAACTGTATTGTGCATATATGTCTTTGCATATAGACAGCTATGTATGCCTTAACTGTCTCTACCCACAGCCATCACACAGGAGTACCCTCAGCTATCTGTAGGTGCCCCATATGTGATATATCTGCATCTGTTGCATGTGATACACAAACATATACATAGGCAACATATAAAAATATTTCAAGCATGCACACACAGACATGGGGAAGAGAGAGACAGACAGGGATAGATAGATACACAGGGAAATACAGACAGAGAGTGAGTCATAGACAGGAATACCCTGCATAGAGTGATGTTCTGCTGCAGACATTTGCATACCAGTTGTAACCAGTCACATGTGCCAGCATGAAGGTGAGCTCCATTGTGTAATAGTAGTGAGGTAGGGATTGTAATATCACATCACCTGCCTGTGTGTGTGTGTGTGTGTGTGTGTGTGTGTGTGTGTGTGTGTGTGTGTGTGTGTGTGTGTGTGTGTGTGTGTGTGTGTGTGTGTTTGTAGGTTAAAGCATTTTGAGGCCTTTCACACCCAGTACACTTCCCATTGCCCTATTTTACAGGATCTGCAGATGTCATTCACCTTAGAAGTACCTTTGGACACTCATCAACCTTATAAGCACCATGGCATGTGAGATAGCTGTGTAACACTATAGTACAAATAACTAGATAGGCAGGGTTCTACTCTCAGTACTAGCAATGGTGATAGTGCATGTGGGTGAGAACCATATTGTGTGTGTGTGTGTGTGTGTGTGTGTGTGTGTGTGTGTGTGTGTGTGTGTGTGTGTGTGTGTGTGTGTGTGTGTGTGTGTGTGTGTGTTGGTAGGTTAAAGTATTTTGAGGCCTTTCCTACCCAGTACACTTCCCATTGCCCTACTTTACAAGATCTGCTGATGTCATTCACCTTAGAAGTACCTTTGGACACTCTTCAGCCTTATAAGCTCTGTGGCACATGCAATAAGTGCATAGCACTATAGTAGAAATAACTAGATAAGTAGGGGTTTTAATCTCAATCCTGGCAAATGTGTGTGTATGTGTCGTTACATGACAATATCTGTCATCAATCTGCAATGTTAGTATATCATGATTTTCCCAGTTTGCCAGAAAACCACAATTGCATGACGGAAAGAAAGTATGTGTCAAATATCAGGACAATCTGCAGACATATGCATAGGTCACAGGTATGGGCACCATCTGTACCATCCTTTAGGTTGCAGTCCATGTTTGGCAAGGTGTGACGTGTGACAAGTGAAACAGTAAAGAGGTCTCAAGAGTGTAGGACAACAAAAATGTCATACAGTCCCCTACTGATTGCATGGAGCATTTATTGCACAGCAGGAGCACGTCAGTGTTATGACAAATAGTGTAAGCTAAGGGAATGTCACACAAAGAAGGTGTCATAGTAGCAAACCAGAGGAAGTCCTGTGTGTTGTACTTACCATGGGCATGGTATGTCTTGCCAACTGTCACATTACAAAAGTCGTGTTCCACACTCTACATTTGATAATATCACAAAGCCATTCTATGTTGCCTATGTGTGTGCAATATTTATACATATGTGTATACATGTGAAGGCCCTGTGACTACCTGGTGCCCCCAATAACCCATAAGTATATAGGCATGAATTCTAATTGGCTCCACCCACCTATGTAGGTACAGCCTAAAGCTGTGTGAACTGTAAGTATTTTGCACTCTGTCATTGTGCCGCAAACTGCTAACACACTGCAATGAGCCATACAATGGGTATGGAATGCTCTCAATGTCCTAGCCTCAAGCTGTATGCAGACAACATTGTCAGCATGCTATACAGCAAGTGCATGTCCCCACTATGTCTCACATCAGCACAAATGCCATAAACACACAGACTGCAATGACAGGCCTGGGTACCCAGGTTGCATTCAGGCAATAAGTATTGGCAGTCATCAGGAATTGCTTGTATGTGGTTCACCACATAGGTGAAGGGACTGCATCCAGCCAAAAGGTGGACATTACCTCTGAATCATCCTCAGTCACTAAAACAATACATTAGCAGCATTGCCAGCCTGCTATGTACCTATTCAGACATCTGAAGAATCTGTACAGGATATGTTAACACCCACAAAGGTCAGCCATGTCCCTCAACACTTGTTCCATGCAGACAGCCTGTAATCAGTACTGGCCCAATGGTTACCGGTCAGGTTGCCCACAAGTGTCTATGGCATCCCAAGATGGCAATGTTGTACTCAGCCCTTCAACAGCTGCCCCATGTACAAGAGTATGACTCCATGTGCATTACCAGCATGAGAGGCCTGACTCACATATGAGATAGCAGACACATAGGCTGGGGAGTCAGATTTGGCTACTGGAGGCTGCCCTGTGTCAGGAATACACTTCCCAAACATATCAAACACACTAGCATGCATACCCTCATCAATTGCATCAAGGTTGAGTGGATGGGAAAAAAAACATCTGTCCCTAGGATTCAAGCAGTGTCCAGCAATGGCAGTGACAACAGGTGCTGATGGGTGATTCTGTTGGGGATAATGTAATGGCTAAGCTTGTGAGGGAACCAGGGCCAGTATTCTAGTAACTTCCTCTGTATCTATAAACCTGTGGTCCTACAGGACACTCAGGTGACATGTATGAAGGCTAGCTGGCTGTGTCAAGGGGTATGTATGCAAGATCACACTGTCTGCACCCATTGTCACTCACACACACTGTCGCACACATACACCCCTGGAAAAAAGGAAATATACAGCCTTACCTTGGTGATGAAAAGGTCACTGTGTTTCCACTCCACCATACTCACCTGCGGTAATGTCATCAGCCCTGCAGGCTGTACACACATACACCTGGAACAGACACAGAATAAGATATGTGAGACAACAGTCAGTCAGCAGTACTAACAGCAATAATGCATCATGACAGAAAGGTACATACACTTTGATGTGTACCCATGACAATTGCCAGCAGACAGCACCTTACACAGCATAACATTACTACACTCTACTATATTCACCCGGTGCATCAGACCCATATTAGCATGTCCCTGCATCGATGGTATGGATAATAGGGATATGGCACAGGTATCATCATATGCACAGGGTGTGGTGTGGGTTTGCCAGAGGCCTAGGATTGGCCACAGTATGGT
>NC_056741.1:1767668978-1767695691 GCF_019279795.1 Protopterus annectens | reverse complement strand
AAACATGACAGAAGTGAGACTAAGAAAAGAAAAGAAAACCAATCCTGAATTGTAAAAATAAAACAAGTGAGAGAGTGTGAGAAAGAGTTATGAATCCACCAATAAAGTAGTAATAACTCCTGAATAAAGTATACAGCAGTCAGTACAGAATGAAATGCATGTGAGAAGCAAAAACAAACAGCAAAACATGTTCAAAGTGTTGCTGCAGCTGGAATGTGTATCCCAAAATCTGGATATGTTGCTCACAGTCTGCAATATGCAGATAGTATAATTGTCTGACATACCAAACATCCACAGTTGTCTATAGCTATATAAAGCAAATGTAGCAGGATGATGTAGCTGAACAAAGCCAGATATGAATATGTATGAAGAACAATAAAATGTATATTGATGTAGCAGTAACAGTCCTATCACCAAATTGAAGTAGTTATCATATAGGAAACTGTAGTTAGAACAGTAGTGTGTATATATCTGCAGCTATTAGAAATGTACAGCATATGTATTGGTATTCGAAGGTGTTAATATTATTTTCTCCACCCCACCCTATAACCACATATAACTCATTCCACATGAAAATGGTATGTGCAATCACAATTAACACCCCTGGACATTTGTCCTGCTGGGTCATAAATATTTGCATGTCCGTTGATGCATCTGCCCTGTTCATACATCCAAACCTGATGGCCTGTTGCCATCAATCAACTATGCATGTTGTTGGACTGTGTATTGCTGTTCAAATTATGCATGTGTTATGCTTACTGTTCAATGGTGTGAATATCTGGGTGTTTGGTTAATGGGAATACTAATGCATGCTGTTACAACTAATTGTGAATGGTATTATATGTTACTAACCAAAACTGTCATGACATAATGCAAAACATAGGACGTTTGGGAAGGCGGGTTCCAGCGGACCCACCTCTCCCACCTCAGCTGGCGAGTGCATCTGGCACTAGTGCCCCGTCTGGACTCTCCTCCGGTGGCCCTGTGCCACCTGCGGGTGGAAGCGCTGCAGAGGATGGGGCTCATCTCCCCTCTGCAAGTGTGGCCGGAGGAGAACCACCACTCACCCTTTGTAGCGTCCAGACTGTGGTGCGTAGGGAGATCCAGGACTTTGTTCTTGGGCCCCTCTGCCAGCTTGAGGCCCAGGTGGCACAACTTACAGGCATGCCTGTTGCCCGGCCTACACAACCCCCAGCACAGCCCCGTCCTGGGCAGTGAAGGAACAGTGGCAACTGCCTATGGGTGGGGATATCAGTTCCACTGTTGCCATCTGTGTGCTCATGGGCTCTGGATATCCAAACCTCCATCCCCGTCAATTGTGTAACCCCCCACACGTGTCATACACCACCACTGTATGCGTCTTGTTTGTCTTGTCTGTTGACCTACCCAACCTACCTCCCCACCTATACCGACTTCCTTCACCTGACATACCACTCTCACCTGAAAAAAGAAAAAGGGCACTCTGTACCCACAAAAAAATTACGCCCCATACATAGCTGCCTATTTCGCACACATGTCTGCTGGGCATGGAAACTATCAATTACAATTGGCTGTACAACAAGTATTATTGTTGTCCTGACACCTCTCTCAGGGGTGGAAGGTTTCAAATGTCACACCAAATTACAAACATATGCACAGCTGTTGCTGATGAAGAAATGGGCAGCTATGGGCCTTACCTACATCCCTCCTGCAAATCCCAAGCTTGTTTCCCTACTGTCTTACCCTCTTTGTGACCCCTTTTTTACCACTTTCCTGTCTCCCCATTTTCTTTTCTTTCAAAGAAAATAATGCAGGTGTGCGCAAGAGTAAGCACTGTTAAGCGGTTGTAACTGGGCGTGCGTATGTGTGCGGGGAGCTGAATGCCAGTGCGCATGCGTGAGCTCCGCGCAAACCAGCATAGACCCGGTTACAACTGCTTAAAAGTGCCTTAGTCACTGTGTTTGACAGGTCCTGTAGTCAGTTCAAAAGCAAAATAAAATCCCACTGTGAGTCCCGAACCCAGGACCTTGGAAACAGTAGTCTGCATGATTTACCACTAAGCCATGACTCTTATACAAGAACATTGCGCTGAAATAAATATAGCATGTAATAGTAGGAATGAATGTAAAGGGAATATAGGATGTGTAGTACACAAAGCATGTAATTTATATTTACTGTCAAATCTAGTGGATTTCTAGAATAGTGATGTGTGAACAGAAACAGCCATGCTTGTTGGTAGCTAGTAGGTAATAATGTCACTGTAGCACCTTGCAAGCCACACACATACTCACAGCAGGATAATCACTGCCCATACCCCACAGCCTGTTACAGGAACACATCCGGACTAAGAAATAAAAATATGTGGAGCAAAGGGTCAAAACCAGGGAAACATTACAAATAATGTTACAACAAACTTAGACAGTTCAGAGAGTCACAGGTTCTGCATTTTGCAGGATGTTTGGAAGGGTATGAAGTCTGAAACTTAAATGTTTGTCACTATAGTCTGACTTGAAGCCTAGAGTGATTTGCCAGAGAAAGCTGTGCATGAGATATTGACCAAAATGTGAGGCAGAAATGTGGACAACATGCAAATATTTGTGCACATGGGAGGTCTGACACCACCATATTTAAATAGTTAAGAGCCTAGACATAGCAACAGTGACTGAGTTACAGGGATGCCCCACAGACTCCATGTGAAATCTACAAACAGTAGGCAGAAAAGTGTTACAACACATGCAATGGTAACTATGAAGTCCTGAAAGTATCCACCACTTGCACGGCAGAAAAAGTGTAATAATACATATGCTCATGCTGTCCCACAGTCACAACTGCAGCACGCCAGATAATTTAATGGGTGTACCCCACTGATATGTACCATTCCACGAGGCAGATAACAGATGCACCTGAGAGTCTCTGGGGCCTGCTCAGCAGTATACTCAAATACCCTAATAGATGTCAAGGCCCACACCATGGCCACACCACACTGCATGCTGTAACACCCTAGCAGATATAGCAAGCATTCCAAGTAGGGTTGCCACCTTTTCAAATGGCCAAAGTGGGACATTTTCAGTACAAACATCAGAGTTTACAGGCTGACACATACCCACGGTCAGTAGAAAGGATAGAACTTAACTTTTTTGCCTAAATAAATGCTTATTCTTGTAGAAATTTAGTTGCTTATTCTATTTCTTATAACATTTAGGTATTTTAGATACAGACTAACTGTTTAATGCAACTATTGCATAAAATATAGGAAATAATTTTGTCCTAAAATATCAGGACATTTGCCATGTTTAAGATCTTTTGTCAGGACACAACTGCCCAAAGAGGGACTGTCCCTCGCAAAGTGGGACAGGTGGTAACCCTAATTCCAAGGTGTGAATGTACATGGAAAATAGGAAAGCCACAGCAGCACACTACAGTCAGGACACCTAGCAGGCATACAAGTAGTGACTGTAAAGGGCAAATATTGAAGCCATAGCAACAAAGTGCAAGAGCCACTGCTATACACCAGTTACACCTCATGTCCCACAGGAAAGCACACACACACACACACACACACACATTAGCAGTAGTAGTAGTTGTAGGTGTCAGTGTACATACACAGTTAGTACAGGAAACTGGAGAAATGAATGGAGAAATGTTAATCTACAACACAGCTAGAAATATGAGAAAGGTACCAACCTTTACACTCACAGAACAGTGTCCACAGCATAACAGCATGGTCCGCGCCCTTAAAATCTGAAAGGGCTATGCCTATCTCACATACCTTTTTATAGCACTGTTCTGAAATCACAGTGAGAACTGCAATCAGTACACAACTGGCTGCATGCAATTAGCAAATGCTGGCTAACAATTGGTGCAGAGGCCATCACATGGACATATGCAGATACCTACAAAAGTATGCTGTACTCCCAGTCCACACATGCAATACTTTCATTGCAACCTGAGGAGGAAGTGAGAGACAGAGAGAGAGAGAGAGAGAGAGAGAGAGAGAGAGAGAAAGAGAAAGATAAAAACAAAATTAAACATCCACAAACAAAACTGGTCAGCAACAGCCACCTGAAAGCTGACAACTGGCAAGTGGAGCAGCAGGACAAAAAACCAGATGGCAACACAAGCAGCTGTGACAAACACAGGTAATGTAAAGTAATACTATAAAAGTCTACATACTGTGAACCCTCCATATGTGTCATTGGTCTGTATCCATATGTATATGAAGATGTGCAAAGGGCAGGGGACATACAGCAACTATCAGTGAAGGCTGTACATACATTTGTATGTGAGAGCATCGATGTGCACATATCAATGTAGGTTGAACGTAGGTTGTAGTGCAATATACAAAGTAGGTTTCACAGTTATGTATGTTTAGCAGTATGTTAGTGTGTGTATACAGTATGGTAAACAAACATGTTGATATACCTATCTATCATATGGATACGCATGTATGTCAAAATATGTATGTATGTATATATATATATATATATATATATATATATATATATATATATATATACATAATATGCATATATGTATACATACATAGAGATGTAGGAATACATAGACAGATGTAGATAGATAGAATATGCACAAACATATATATGTAATACACACATACAGATCTAGATATATGTAGATACATATACATAGACAGACAGATCTGACTATCTACAGGTATGACTGATGACTGCACATGACGACCTCAACACCCCCTGTCCCACCCCCTCTGTCACTCTCACCCCTCTCTGTCACACCCCCCTCCATATCTATAGCAATATATGTACATCAATATATATATATATATATATATATATATATATATATATATATATATATGTATATGTATATATATATATATATATATATATATATATATATATATATATATATACATATATACATATATATATATATATATATATATATATATATATATATATATATATATATATATATATTTATATATATTTTTATATATATATATATATATATATATATATATATATATATATATATATCTTTATAGAGAGAGAGAGAAAGAGATGTATATATATTCTGAGTGAGGCACATGTGTACAGATGTATTGCAACAGCCTGGTGACAAAGGCATGGAGTGAACACCAGTGTCAAAACTGGAGTACCATACCCCATGTCAAATCACCTACACCAGTAACCACCAGATATGTGATTGGCTGCCCACCACTGCATGTGTCAGGGGTGAGCAGGGTCATAAGTGTGTACAATAGTTCCCCCCAATGATATTCACAGTGGCACACTATTCCTGGGATACCTGCACATGGTATGTGTCAGCAGACATGGTGTGTCAGCTATGGACATGTAGGTCAGGGTACCCCTCCACACCACATAATGGCTGCCATGGTATGTACCTCACATGACAGCTGCAGATATGGAGAAGGACACAGTGACATGTACAACACTGTGACAATGCACTCAAATACATTACCAATGCACAGTGACTGACAACACCACAGAGTACACACATACTACCCACATAGAGGTTACCACTCCTGGATTTACATACTTAGGTCACACGCATGACAGATTTCCAACAACCATAGTAACACCTCACACCATCCACAACTGAAATGACTGCTGTGTGTCGTCCATGCCATTGCAATAGAGAGCACATGTGGAGGTAAAGGTTCCTACCCACAGATAAGACATACTCTGCAATAAACCACACAGTGTTAAGAAGCAAGACTCCCCATGAGTACATGTCACACATGCCTCTGCTGAATGTTAGTCAGATAGGTAATATGCCATATGAGTCACCCTGTGTAACTGTTTGACAGCAGCAGGTACCATCACACCACATGTGTCACAATGGTCAGGGTAGCAGAACAGTATGCTGCTGCAGTCCCAGGGGCTATAGCATATTGTATAGTATTGTATTGTGTTGTATTGTTTTGGTATGTAGAGGTGCCTCCTTCGTGGATTGGAACCACTGCTGCTGTGCACCAGTGTACAGGTACATATCCTGTAGTCAGGCTAGTGTTACATAGCACTTCTATATGTGTGTTTAGCTCCTCTCGGATTTCATGTAGCATGCAACCGGGGATACCATCAGGCCCCATTCATGTTGTGCATTCTGCTTTCCTGAGGGCAGCTCTCACCTGGACATCTGTGATGACAGGGAGGTTACAGTCAGCTGGGATAACTATGTCGTATTTTGGGGGAGAGGGAGGGGTGAAACCTGCACTGAACCTGTCTGCCACAATGTTGCCAATATGTGTGAGTTCAGTGAATTATTTGTTGTTGTGTACTAACTATGAGCATAGTGGAGGGATTCTGACCAGGTTGCTAACATAACTGAAGAAGGCCTTGTGGTTATCTGTAGTGTCCCTTTTGATTTTCCTCCCAAAGTTGCCCATGGATGTTTGTATGAGGGAAAATAGATCCTTACTACTGCTGCTCAGACATGCCTTCCCTTTATGGAATTATGCTCTGTCTTGCAGTAGCTTCCATCTTTTGTAATACAATCTGTCTATGGCTGGGGTCCATCAGACAGGATGCTGTCCCTTTGTGGAGAGTGTCTTGGTCATGTATGGGATTGCATGATCCATGCATCCTCAGAGATGTCCATAGAAATCATTTGTGAAGGGGTCAGCATTGTGGGTTGTGTCTTCCACTGGTCCAGTGGGCTGAAAGGATACCATGTCACTGTTACAAAGTGTAAAGTTTGCATTTGCAATGTTATTCACTATAGTCGTTTGTGCTGGTGGTGGAGGTGGGATATGTATATCCAGGGCAATTAGTTTGTGGTCAGCTCACAGTAGTTGATGATGTAGCCCATACAGTACCTAGATACAAAACCCCAGACTGAGGAGGTGCTCTGGACCTGAATCAGTGTTTTGACTGTTGGGGTTTGGTAGTATGTCGTATGGAGTGTGCCAGGTACTGTTGCACAGTTGCTGGCTGAGCACTGATACCTGGCCATTTACATGTGTATCCACCAGTAAACATACAGATGCTATATATGTGAGATATGTTGTATCACAACAGTTGAGTAGCATGTGTAGTATGCATGCCAAATTCTGCTGACATATATTGCTGATATCATGTTATTTCCTTTTTCAGGACTATGGCTCATCTGCGCAATCCACCTAACTCTGCAGCTGAGAATGAGGAGATACACCAGAGCCTGGTGCGGGATTATGCAATACTCTTTTCCCGCACCAGCCAGAATCAGCAGGAGAGGGCTGCACTGTGGCAAGACCTGGTCTGTCGAGTAAATGACATAGGCACGCATAATAGGACATATGAGTAGGTACAACATCACTGCAGTGATTTAATCAGTCATGTCCGTCAGCGTGCATCAGATATCTACAGGCAACAGGTCGTCACAGGTGTTGGGGTGGCTACACATCCCCCCACTCACCAGACTGGAGGGACTACTGATGAGTGTAGTGGCTCCAGTCTGCCAACAACAACAACAACAGCAGCAGACATGCATTATGATGGAGGCTGGAGCCACACAGTAGCAAGACTATAAGCGTGCAGGTAATATACCATATGTATAGTTGACTGTTGTGTACACTGGTAGTTAATGCATGTGTGAGGTGTGTCCTTGGTTTGTAGCAGTCAACATAGTATTTAATGTGCAAGTGTGATATCCTGAATATCAGCAGCTGACCTGTGAAAGGCGACTGTTGTACCACTGACCTGTATCATACTCAGTAACAATGGCACAGTTGTGCCCACTGACATTAGTTTCCTCACTTCTGCAGGTCCCACCAGTGTAACAGCAATGCAGCCTATCCATGCTGGTGAGTGTGTATTAACAATACCTTTAATAGTCTTGATAGTAATAGTAATATACTATTAGTAAGTATATACAACTCCCGAAATTAAATGATTAATAACAACGTTGCAAACTATCCTGATTTACTTAATTGGGTTTCCGACAACTCTACATTTAATAACTGTCACTATAGTGTTCCTACACAAAACGACAACAACGAGTCTGATATTATTACTAACTTAAAAATGTTGGACAATGTATTACTTAAGATTAAAACACTACAGTTAGAGATAGCATACTTCAAGGAGTGCCTAGCACAAAGAATCGTGCCTAAGGGGCTGAGGCACTATCAATACCCGACTGGTTTAGTGGCTAACTCCATTTTCCATCAGGAGTTAGTTACGTTATTCGACAGGCATGGGTTCGAACTTCTTGAACTTATGATAAAACATTATTCATGCCAGCTTGACGAATTGCACACTGAAGCAGAAGGACTGGATAATGTGGTTAAACTTGATTTGGCTTTTGATACGTATAGATACGACTATACTAGAATGTTTAGTAGTATTGATGAACACCTGTGTAAACTTAGGTCTGTCAAGTTTAAAAAGTTAAATAGAGACAACAAGGCCTACAGTGATGGTTCTGCATACCCCCCTCCACCTTTAGGGCAAATCTGGAGAGCCAACTCTAGGTCTCATAATACTAATGTAAATAATTTTGAATCACAACCAGACAACAATGTCATGGTATTTGAGGAAAATCAGATGAATGAAGTTCAGAGTGATACTGTACAAGGTAGTCACAACACCCAACCTGAGGCATTGCGTAGGAGTGAGCGAATCCAGAATAGAAACAACAATAACTTTAATAATGGATTCATCAATTCTGCACATAATAGTAATAATTTTTTAGGGGCAAGACCCAAGCAACAATATCAACGGACGAATCGCCCAAACCAGAGGAGGAACAATCAACATCACCATTAACCTCTGCTTCACAGATAGCTATGGTGAGTTTAGGGGACACTTTGAATAGCCCCATCTCTAGTCCTAGTTTGGGTGATAGTAGTCTTAGCTTAGACAATACAGGAACAATGGGTTTAGAGACTTTTTTCAATCATGAGGGCCCAGTCATCAGCACTAACATCACCGGTGACTTCAAAGTTTTTAACTTTTCCGAAGTCACGGTTACGTCAAACGTGGTGAATTTATTTTCCAAAGGTTACACCTATGTACCAAAACAGAGATCAGACTTTGTTAAATCTATACTAGATTTAAAATTATTCACCAGGAAACTTAACTTTCAACTTATGATGGAAGGTGAGGCATACACTGTGGAACGTGACAGGTTACATGTTCCTAGTATATACAATCCACCACTACATCCACTACTAACCACTTTTGAACAAATTTGTGAGGTTGACATCAGATGCAATAGACTTCAGGGGAGTAACCACAACTGTGGTACTAATAATCCCGAATTAGAATGTATTAATCTTTTAAGATCTAGTAATTTACGTATATGCAAACCTGACAAAGGTGGTGGAGTAGTTATCTTTGATAATAGCAACTATTTTGACAGGATGACAACCTTGATAGATTCCCCATCATACAGCCTAAGTTCTAGGTCTGAAACAAACAGAGCCTACAAGACCATAAAGGACAGTATTGAGGAGATGTTTGTCGATGGTAGGATCAACCAGGACATGTTTAATTACGTCAACCTTGTACCCTAGGTATCCATATCTTTTTGGAATACCCAAATTACACAAAGACATTATGGACCCTCCCATGCGGCCACTGATTGATGGATGTGGCTCACCAACCTACGCCTGTGCGAAAGTAGTGGATAATGTATTACAAAAATACATTACCCAAGAGGTCCAAATCTGTAAGGAATCCTTGACCTTTCTATCTAAAATTAACAAATTGGGTTATCAAGATGATCATAACTTTATCACAATAGACGTTAAAAATTTATACAGCAGTATTCCTCAGGATATAGCTATAGATTGGGTGTGTGATAGGTTAAGATCAAGGGAGGCGGACAACAGAGACATAACCTTAGTAAGTGAACTATTGGATGTGATATTACCCAATAACTATTTTATGTTTGGTGACAACTTTTATTTCCAAGTTATTGGGGTCGCCATGGGCTCACCTTGTGCCGCGAGTGTGGCGAACTTGGTTATGGCCCAATGGGAACATCAACATGTGTTCAACCATTCATCATTTTCGGCGCATATTGTCTTCTATACGCGTTACCTGGATGATATTTTCATCCTTTTCAAAGGTAACGAGCATGAAGCATCAAATTACTTAGTTTATCTTAACAACACCACGGATTTCTTGTGTTTCACTTCATCTTTCAGTTCTACTAATATAGCATACTTGGACATAATGTTAACTAAAGACCTAATGTCAGCTAGTTATTTAGCAAAAATTTATAGGAAACCTACATTTTCGAATAGTTTCTTGCACTATTCTAGTTGTCATCCTTTCAAGCAGAAGCGGGCTGTTGTGAAGGGACAGTTGGTCAGAGCAGCAAGAATCATAAGTAGAGATAATGACTTTGAGGATGAATGTTTAACACTGAAAAGGATGTTTCTCAGTCGAGGTTATCCAGGTGGTCTTATTGATGAGCTGATTAGTGAAGTGGCTCACAAAAGAAGGTCTAAAGTTTATGTCCCTTTATTGCAGGTAAGACGTCAGGATGAGCAGTTAAGTACTCTTTCTTTAATACTGTCAGAGCACAGTGTTGATAGTGACGCCTTGACCGGTGTCACTATTCCTAGATTTATTACTACTTTCACTTTGGATAGTTTAAACTTGTGGTCTATCATTAAGAAAAATTGGGATCTTTTTAGAGCAGATCCCATAGTGTTCTCTAAGTTGGGGTCTGTACCCCAGGTAACCTGCAGGAAAGCAAAGAACTTGAAGACATGGTTTGAACAGGAACCACCCACCTCTAGGTCTCCGGGCATGTTCAAATGCCAATCTTGTAACTTCTGCAAATATATTATTGAATCGAATAGATTCATTATACACAAACATGAATTCCAACTTCGATGCAGAACTAATTGTAATTCGAGCATGCTGGTCTATTTAGCTCAGTGGCAAAACTGTTTGGCCTTTTATATTGGTAAAACGGAGCGCAAGCTCCGCGAACGGATTTACGAACACATTTATGCGATTCGGAAACAAAAAGAAGTTAATGCACTGGCCAAACATGTTTTGGAACATCCAACACATCAATTTAAGTTTATAGCTATAGACCAGATTAGTGCAGACTGTAGAGGTGGCCCTACTCACCTAACACTACTTGAGCATGAATTACATTGGCAAATTAGACTAGAAGCATATCATATGCCTGGTCTTAATGAAGCCTGTTCTATTATTAGTATTTTGAGAACATTGAGTTTAAAAAGATGATGACGATGAGTTTGTTAATTTAATTTTAATTTTGCATCTAAATTAATTTTTAGGGATCTGTTATTAGTTTGCAATTATGATTGTTTGTTTTTGGTTTCTTACTAGTTTATTGTCATTATTACATTCATTATTACTTTTATTATTTTACATCCACTATTTCCATTTTTGATTGTTCTTTTTTGTCGGGTCAAGTTGCACTTTAACATCAACATCAATACCAAGACCTGGAATATGTAATAGCACTTTAGGGCTTTTTTAACTGTACTTTTATCATATGTTTATGTAGTTTTGTACCTTTATTAATTAGCTTTAAAAATCTGAATGTTCTTAGACTCGCTAATGAACAATATGATGTACTTTAAGTATAAGGCATTTATAGTATTATTTGGTCAAATTACTGTTTAGTACACATCAAATTGCAGTCTTAGAACTCAGGTTAATTTTTGGTTTGTTTTTGGTTTGCTTTAGGGGTCAATTAAGTTCGACTGCATTCTGAATTTTGAATTTTGAATGAATTTTTAATGATTTAATTATGTAATTATTTAATTGTTGTGTGATGTAATACGTATTTATACAATGTAACTTAACCTTGTAATTTGTCTGAAGAAGTTTGCTTATCAAGCAAACGAAAAGCGCTTTATTAAACTTGTCAATTTAATTTAATTCATCCTTTGGGCAGTCTTGCTACTTGTTCTTCTAACTTTGGTTATTTGTTGTTTTAGTAGTTTTTGAGTTTTTAAATAGTAATATTAGGCTCACTAAGTACTGCTCTGTGTATGCATGCAGGTGTGTATGTGTCTGTGTGTTGATATCTCGCATACTGAGTAGTGTACAACTGTGTGCAACTATGTGCAACTGTGTGCATGTGTGCACATGTGCACGTGTGCATGTGTACATGTGTGCACGTGTGCATGTGTGTATGTGTGCATGTGTGCATGTGTGCACCTGCACATGTGTGCATGTGTACACCTGTGCATGTGCGCATGTGTGCACCTGCGCATGTGTGCATGCGTGCACATGTGCATGTGTGCACGTGTGCATGTGTGCACCTGTGCATGTGTGTATGTGTGCACCCGTGCACACGTTTGCACGTGTGCATGTGTGCACCTGTGCATGTGTGTACCTGTGCATATGTGGACCTGTGCATGTGTGGATGTGTGCATCACTGGTAATATTGTGTAAACATTGTAAACTGTGTGTTCTGTTTCCCTCCCACAGGTTCTGGTGCTGCTCTGGTGTCATGCAGCAGGGAACCTGAATCAGGTGCCATGGGTACTGATAATGATGACATCTCTGTAACGGCACAGGAAGGTGTGCCAGGGTCCATCATTGGTCAGCCAATTGACAGTACACAGCTGTCAACCCCATCAATGTGCACAGTTATCCTGCCAATACACCCTTTGTCACCAATGTCCCTAGGTGATGGACAGCATACAGTGGGCATTGACCAGGGTAATGTGGTATCTGTGGCACATGCTTCCCCACACAGCAGCCATGGGCATGACCCTGAGATGGTACCACACAGACAGATGTCCAGGGGTTCTCGTGGGAGCATCCGTAGGTGTACTGCCCCTGTCAGACATGCCCACAGAGGTCTTACAACCTCAGCTATGTATTGGACTGTCATGCAGGCACAGTCACGTATGGAACGGTACAACAGACAGGGTCTGAGGGAGCTGACAGCATGTCGCACAGCCATAACTGACAGTATGCGTGACATTGTGTCTGCCATCCGTAATTTCCCTGATGTCATAGACAGACATTGTGGGGACATATTAGACAAGTTCCACAACTACATGTCCATGAGCCAGGGCGATGGTGGAAAGTTGAGGCATCGACGTGGGTGTATGCCAGCAACAGCAGCAGCTGGCAGTTGTCGTGGACGACAACAAGGCCGCGGCCACCCCCATAGTGCCAGCAGCAGCCCCAGCAATGCTGGGTCTGCGCTGTCATCAGACCGCCCCAGGAGACCACATGCACATGACTCTGGCCAGGCCCGACAGGGATCTGTGTCCAGTCAACAAACACCTGCTTCTGATAACAGTACCCAGTCTGGGTTGGTACTTGATACGGACCGTAGCACCCCTGCAAGGCACAGGTACCATGTCCATGGCCAGAGACACTGACCTGTATGACCTGGCAGGTACAGTCTCTGGCTGTCCACAAACACCAGTATATGGCAGCCATGAGGTGGAACTGTGTGCATCCATACACACATGTGAACTGACAACACCTAGGGCTACAGCATACACACACACACACACTGCATCAACATTTCCCCACCTTGTACTGCTGTCCCTCACCAACACACATACACATACATGTCAATTGGTGGTATTGGTGGCTGACTCAGGCATACCAAGTTCACACCCTGTGCATATGTTGAAACTGTGCCACCTCCTGCAATCTGTAACATCAGTGCAGGTACAGGTTAACATGTTTCTGATGCACAGGGTGACTACATAGACATGTAGTAATAGTATCATGTTGTTAACAGTACTGTGTGCTGATACAATTGTGGGTATATCACCGCATGCCTGATGCAGTAAGGGTATGATTGTCATGTACTGTTGTCTACACCCAAGGTAAGTACCATAGTGTATCATCTGCACATGTTGGCATACTGGTGGTAGGGATGTCAACAGAAGGCTACATACCTAGGTAGCACAGGGGATAAGGTAATGAAAGTATTAATACGCAATGATGGACATGTAAACTGCAAGTGGCATGTTGCCCACACTGGACTCTGCAATGCGGATGTTTGAGGATGTTGATATATGTGCAGTACTACACGACTGGTACAGGACACACAGGAGCACCGTAGCACTGTAAGCTCACATCTCATACCATGCTAGACAGCCACAACACACAAAACTAACTGTCACTGGAGGGAGAGTCCCCATACATGTTAGGGATACTGTGGTGGCAGGCCAGGTAGCATACATCCTACTAAGTATGGAACCACTGAGTGAACGCTCAGTATCTGTTATTTGACATGTGTATTACTGCAGGTATGAGCACATGGGTTTCCATCCAGTTATTGTACATCCTGACGGTACATGGTCTGTACACTTGTGTGCACTGAGACTGGACCCTAGCCATCTGACCTGTGTATTTCCATGTACATGTGCATAGTGCCTGCATATTTGCAGTGTTACCTACTGGAAGTGGTACAGCTTGTTTGTTGTACAATGGACTACATGCAGCCCTGCTTACTGTAGCTATGTTTGCATGCATATTTGCTTGCAGTTACCCTGGAATACAGATCCCACCTGCAATGCAGAGTTACAGAGCTTCTGTGGATGCCTAGTGACATCTGCATAGCTTACTATATGTATGTCCATGTCTCACTTGACAGAATGTCACTGTTTGTCCTGTTCACATGTACGTTGCCTGTGACACATTGCATGTGACTTACCTGGCATTTATCCACGTGAGCAGTCATATGCCACTGCTAACTAATCACAGGCACTACACCCTCACATACTCATCTTCTGTTGAACAACCTGCTTTGCTAGGGACAGCTTGCACCTGTCAGCCCTAGGCTTTCGGATATTGGCAAAGGCTCTTGCTACCCCCATAGTGCCTGTGTTAGGCAAGGCTCAGATGACAAAACCACCTTCATAGGTATCACAAGGGATAAGAAACTAAGAGTAATGCTACTCAACGCCAGGAGTCTAAAACTCAAGATGCATGCACTTGAAACCTCCCTTAGCATGGAGAACATTGATATCTGTGCAGTAACAGATACCGGGTTCAGCGCTACCAAGAGCACCCCAGCACTACCAGGTTATACCTCATACCATGCTTTTCAGCCCCAAAACTTGGACCAAACCACAAAAGGAGGGGGAGTATTGATATTCATCAAAGATATCCACACATCCAGGATGGTGGCAAAGCACCAAGCATCAGAGACTATCCATGTGCAACTAACAATGGGTAAAACTGCCTTCCAGGTTATAGCCTGCTACAGACCACCCTCCCAAACCCAAGAACCGTACACGGCCTTCCTGAGAACAGTGGAAAATATGAAGGTCTCTCCAAACACCATTATATTGGGTGACATAAACTACCCAAACATAGTCTGGGAGCATGACTCTAGCTCCAACACCCTAGCCCAAAGATTCCTAGAATTTATGAACTCAAATGCTATGGAAGAACTTGTTACCAGTCCCACAAGAGGGGAAAACACACTGGACCTGATCATCACCAACATGGGGACTCTATGCTCCAGACCAGAAATGTATCCCTCACCGGTAAGATCAGACCATAAACTAATCTCACTGGATATTCACATCCCGACCCCAGTCCCTGCCCTGCCCAGAAAACCACAGTGAACAACTTCTCTAAAGCAAATTCACACTCCTCAAAACTGATGTTAAAACCTTCAAAGTCCCCGGGCCTGTGGAAAATATGGACCAGACCACAGATTCCTGTATAAACGCATTCTATGGACACCTTCAGGAATGCATGGATCATGCGATCCTGAATAAAACCAGGACCCAATTCTCCAAAGGCAGACGTCCTGTCTGATGGACACCAGCCATAAACAAACTATACAATAGAAGGAGGAAGCTACTAAATGATACAGCAAAATCCCAAAAAGTGAAGGCATCACTGATGAGTATTAGCAAAAAACTACGGGCACTCATAAGATTGTCTAAGGGCAGCTTCGAGAGAAAATTGCACAGGACACTAAGGATAATCACAAGGCTTTCTTTAGTTATGTTAGGAACCTGGGTGGTAATTCCCAGATATGCTCAGAGGTAGTCCAAAAGGTCAAAAGAAACACCAAACCCACAGACATTGCCAACATCCTAGCTGACAGGTTCAGTGCAAACTTCTCCCCCCCCTCCACACCGAAAGTGCAAATATTTATCCCAGCAGAGTGCTGCCACCCCTGACATCTCAGATGCTCAGGTAAGAGCCACCCTCTCCAAAGAAAAAAAACACTGCGTCAATGGGACCAGACAGTGTCCCGGGCTGTGTCCTACATGAACTCCAAGAAGAGCTGCACCCAAACATAAAACTGCTGTTCAATCCCAGCCTTACTACAGGATATTTGGCCAAAGAGTGGTGTACAGCAACAGTGGTCCCTCTACATAAAGGTGGGGCCTAAACGGATCCTGGACACTATCGCCCCATAAGCCTGACTAGCTTGGTCTGCAAAGCTATGGAAAGGATCATCATGGACCTCATATATATAGATATTGGGGACCTACAGACACTGGATCATAACCAGGTTGGCTTTGTTAAGGGTAGATCCTGCCTCTCAAACCTGGTTGATTTCTTTGAAACAGTAACCAAGGCCATTGACAAGGGGAAGGTGGTCCACACAGCCTACCTGGACCTCGCAAAAGCCTTTGATACAATACCCCACTTGGGCATTCTAGAGAAGCTCACCAGCTTACATATAAACCCCTATGTCACTAGATGGATTGCACACTGGCTCAAGGACAGAATCCACATGGTTAGAATTGCTGGAGCCATGTCAGCCTCCAAACCAGTTACAAGTGGTGTCCCACAAGGCTCAGTCCTGGGACCTCTCTAACCCTAACCCCCCTCCACATACACTTGCCATTTGCAGGATTCAAACCCCTACCTAACTATGTTATGACACTAGAGATGGACGCATTAGCGGAGCATGCTATTCGGATTACTGGGAGATTTCCCTTCTCCTGCTATACTTATAGGGTGCTGACATCATCAGTGTTTAGAAAGGGGAATGTGCATCCTGTAGTGTGTTCTCCCAGTTGCCAAAAGGGATGTTTCCCTCACACAGCCTTGCACACACACCACCCCCGATCACCCACACACACTCTGGCTAAGCTGTCATTCCCTAGGGCAAACAGCCTAGTGTTGACCTCTACACACATATGTTTAATTGTCAGATGCACATTATTTGTTGCTGATAGACTGTTTGCAGGTCTTTATTGCCATAGCATTCCCTGTTTGTATGAACAACTTGTGTATCTGTGGAAGATGTTTGTATATGGGGGGATCCACTATATCATGTATGTCTCTGTAGTCATTTAACTGTGAGCACTGGGCAGATTGCTGTAATGTTGTTGGTTCCTGGAATAACACATACAAATACCACATATGTGTGGTCAACTGCTAAACTGATATTTGGCCTGTGTGTGAGCATGCCCAGTTCAGCCTTCCCATGGCATGTTGTCTGAAATATGTCTCATTTATCAAAGTCTGCAGGCATGCCCAGTGTGAGCTTTCCATATGTTGAACTCTGCAGCCCATCACATTTGTGGATGAGTGTGAACTTCAACAAATATCTCCTGTGTATGGTTGTGTGTTGTGTGTCATGTTGTGTAGTTACTGTCCAACTGCTTTGTGTGTGAAAACAACAGGGATTATAATGTGCCTGCAGGGTTTGCGTGGGATACTTTGCATACAGTTGTCAACATCCTTTCATACTGACCTAACACTGTAGTACTGTATAGTGTACTGGTTCAGTACTTTCACTGTGGTGGACAGTAGCCTGGGCTTTAGTCCTATCACTGCTTTACATTTCCATAGTGAGCACAACAGCCTGGTTAGGGGCCAGTTGTGCACATCTGACCATGTTGCATTATGTTGAGATATGAACTACTTAAATCAGGCTTGTCCAACATCGGTAGTGTATTCCACAACATAGGTGTACATTGGCAAACACTAGCGATGTGCCTTAGGCCATTTCTAATGCTAGTCAGAGAGTGTGTTTGTCCTTCGACACACATTGCAAGTGGAGTTTGCCATGACATATGTCATGGTTAGTATACTGTGACTCCGTCTACCTGTGACATAACAGTGATACCCAGGGTAAACCTACCATCACCCATCCACTCATCAAGATTCCTCTTGAGGAGAATAAATGAGTGACTCTATGGATAACATGTACTGGGAGTTTACTCATGAGTGGGGGTGGCTTATGTGTTATGGATCATGCAGTACAGCTTGTCCTATGTATGTCAGTGCTGGGGTTCAGGTCCCTCCTGCATAGCTTACTGCCATTCAGATTGCACAAGGTGCAGCATGTTCATTGTTTCCAGCTTGGACATGACTTTATACATCAGGCACAGCTTGCCACTGGGTGGGCAGTATGGCAGTGTGTGGAGCTGCAGTTTGTTTAATCAGGCAACACATGGCATCTGTTCAAGCTGTTTGATACTCCTGGTAAGGTACTGTTGGGGACTTTGCAGTCGATGGAGGTGTCTGCTGAGGTACATCCCACAGGGGCTATTGTAGTCAATTGTAACGCTGATGAAGGATGACTGCATAGCCACAATGACCTCCCCTTATCTAGATCTGACAACCTTCATGATTAGGTGGGTATATGGTATGTTTCTGTAAACACTACAGCCACATGTTTGTCCAATGCAGGATATCTATCACCTTGTGTCCCCAGGTCTCTCATTACATGTTAAGTACGTAATGGGTTAACACCTATGTGGTAATTGGTGGGCACTTACTGTATATCCACGGGGGTTGACTATACACTTTTCTGCAATTAGCTTGCTGACATGGCTATGGCACCAGTTGTCTGTTTCTATGTGGCCCTTTTGTGGGATGCTTGTGTCAGCTGGAGGGTCAGATATGGTGGGCAGTTTGTAGTCCTCTGCAAACATGTTCAGACACAGTCCTTCCATGTTGGCCTGTACCTATGGGACATATATACCAAACAAGGGAGGTCCCAGGACCAAGCTTTGTGGGATTCCAGTTATATCTGGTTTGGAGTCTGACATGGCTGCAGCATGTCTGACCATGTCAGTTCTGTCCTTGGTCTGGTTTGCAACCCCTCTACGGACATAGGGTTTATATTTAAGCTGGTGTGCATATCTATAATGAACACATAGGGTATTGTATGGAAGCCTTTGCAAGGTCCAGCTACGCTGTGTGGACCACATTGCCCTCATCAATGACCGTAATGACTGCTTCAAATGAGTCAAACATGTTTATGGGCATGATCTGCACTTAAGAAAGCCACACTGGGTAGGGTCCAGTGTCAGTAGGTCCCCAACATCTTTATGTCAGCGGTACATGCTGATCCTTTCCATAGCTGTGCAGACCAAGCCTCTCAGGATTCTGGGGTGATAGTTTTCAGTATCCATTCAGGCAACACCTTTGTTGAGAATGACCAGTGTTGTTGTACACTGCTCTTTGGGTACATATCCTGTGGTATGGCTGACATAATGTCAGGGAGCCAGCAGTCTGCTGGGATAGATATTTTGCCTTCGGGGGGGGGGGGTTGCACTGCACCTGTCAGGATGTATGTTGGCAATATTTGTGTGTGTTTGGTATGTTGTTTGTAATATTTGTGTGATTCAGAGCATATCTGTGAATTCCTAACATGCTTCCTACCATCAGTTGAGGAAGCCTTGGGATTATCCTTAGTGTCCTGTACAATTTGTATCTTTATAGGTTCATAGGTTCATACTAGGCTATCCACCCTAGGACATTTGTAAGCCTAGCCAGAGTGTGTGTGGCTTTCGCCACCCCTTGCTATGTGAATATTATGGTCATTTATGATTTACTTAGCTGTGCCTCTGTCTGGACATGACACAGTGAAGATCCCCACTGTAAATCTACGATCATCCATCCATTTGGCAAGATTCCTGTTGAAGAGTGTCAGTGAGGGGCTCTGTCTAACATGTAGTGGGATTCTGTTCCAGGGTGTGGGGAGCCTCTGGGTTAGGTATCTGTCCCTCCAGCACATCCTATTTCATTATGTGTTGAGGTTAACATCTCTCACTCTCACAGCTCTGATGGCTTTGAGTTTTCTGGGGTGGAGCATGTCCATTACTCCTGTGTTGGACATGGCCTTGTACAACAGACATACAATGCCTCTGTGTAGGCAGTATGTGACTACATTCAGCTGGGGTGTCTACAGCCAGGCAGCATATGACATATATTTGAGACCCTTTATCCTCTTGGTGAGGTACCTTTGAGGTCTTTCTAACTGCTGCAGGTGTCAGGTAAGGTACATCCCAAATGAGGCATTTTACTAGATTATGGGTCTGATAAGAGAACAGTATAGGGGCACAATGACCTCTGTTGACATAGATGTGAATCCTTTCATGATACGGTGTCCAATATAGACAGTCTTCCTAGCCACATTGGCAATGTGAGTGTCACATAACAGGTTACTGTCCACTTGTGTCCCGAGGTCCCTGATTACTCCTTCCATACATAATGGTTTACCACCTATGTGGTAATTTGTGAGTACCTTGTTTGGTATTTGGTGGGACATTCATACTGTCCAGTGTCTTCAGGACAGCTGGGTGGGGTTCCTGTGTGTGTGAGTGTGGTCTGTAGCATGCTACAGACTGTACAGCAGTCTTGCCTACGGTTTGTTGCACATGGGTGGACTCCTGTGCCTTAAGCATTGTCAGTTACCTGGATGTATGGGTGTCTGTGCTGAATATGGATACTCAACATCCTTTTATGTTTTGTTCCAGGTTTTGGAGCCATAACACATGATATGTGGTATGACCTGGTAGTGCTGGTGTGCTGTCAGAAGGCTTGCAGCAGGTTTCTGTCACTGCACAGACATCGATGTTCTCCATACTGGGGAGGGCCTTGGGAGCATGCATATTGTGGTTTACATGCCTGGCATTGGTCAGCATTACCCTTATGTTTCTTTCCACTTATGTTTTCTAGGGTGGTGGGTTACTCTTTTCAGCCTTGCCTACAAAAGGCTCTATGGAGGTGGCAAAAGCCTTATCCAATATCCAGACAGCCAGAGGTAACAGGTGCAAGCCATCCCTGGAACAGCAGCGTGGCTTGTCAAGCATGACATCCCAAGCAGACAGACATTGGATCCCCTTGGAATGACACCAGTAATTGTGCCACTTGTTAAAGCTGATCATTCTGTGTTTGTACTGTGGCATCATTCATGGTGAAGGTAGGATGCTGCAAAAGGTCAGTGTCATACCGGCCTGGACTACATAATCGGAGAGCTCATCTATGTCTCTTTTCATGTAGTCCGGGGAGGTACATCTCAGGTCATTCACACCAGCATGAACTATGACTGCATCATATTTCTACTTGCTTTGGGGTGACCTGCATACTTGTGTTGTGTGGCGTATTGCAGCAGCCTAAAAGCAGCTTACTGTACCCTTTCCCTTGTTCAGTTTGGTGTGCGGGACAGCAGCGTGTCTCACTATGGAGTCACCTATTACAACTGTATCAGGCATGTTATTTCTCCTTCTGGCCTGTGACTGTTTGGCACACCAGCTTTGTGTACTATGTGTTGCATGTGCTATGTTTGGAGGTTGTTTGATTGGGTGTCTGCTTTGGAGGCATCTGTTGGTGTGGTGTGTTTGTAATTAGGGCCTCTGGGAATGTTTTTCTGTGTTTATGTGTTTGGTTTACAGTTGTTGAGGTCTATGTGGGACTGAGTTTGTGGTGCATGTGGTTACCTTCTCCTCCTGACTAGTTTTGACAGTACTGAGTTGGGGGAGCTGAGCCTCTGGTTTGGATACATGGTTGCATCTATCACATATATTTGTATTTATTGGGGTGTGTTGTGGTTGTGTGTGTACTTGGGACAGGTGTCACAGTGCCTCTGGATTCACAGATTCTACTTGTTGTGGCTGGCCTTAGTGGATTGTATGTGTGGACATATTTTATTGGCATACTACTGGTCAGGGATTACTTCCCTTTTTATGTTTGCTCTATCATGTGTTAGCTTCCTCATTCTCTTGCATGGTTTGGTAATGGCTGGAGTCCAGCATGCCAGATGCCTGCGTGTATGGCATTGTGTCTTGTTGTTATTTGTGATTGCATACTCCAAGCATTCCTGGCAGTGTTCATGGAATGCCTGTATAACATGTTCTGCGGTGTGTCCCATATTCTGCACTTGCACAGGGCCTTTTGTGGATTCCACATCAGTTTGGAGGGGTGCAATCTATGCTTTACACATGTTTTTCACTGTGGTATTCTGGCCAGGGACTGTGGTCAGGATGTGTATATCCAGTGTGATTACTCCATGGTCTGGTCTTACCAGTGAGGGATACACTTCTCATCTTGACATCCAGTACACATGTTGCTGATTATCACATCCAGTATGCTTACCCCTCTTGTGGGAGTGTTACTTTGTTCCTGGGCATTTTGGTTTTTGGATTCTGGGAACATTTCTCTGACTGTGTTGGTGCTAGTATAATGCTCCCAGTGTATGTCTACGTATTTTCAGTCAAGCAATATAATAAGGTTTGGGGGGCTTGATATATTCATGTATTCCAACATAGGGCAGGTGCAGTTCCTGCTATTAGGACAGTAGTCTACAGCAGGCTATATACTGGTAGGCGGCTTTAGCCATTGGTATTTGACCATGGCTAATCCATGCTGCTTCTTGTTGTGGTACCAACATGGGGGTGTGGTTATCCATGGCATTTATTGCTAGTCACCCACCTTTTGTAGCTTCTTCCATGTTTTGTGGCTGTACAGCACAGTATGAGGTGTGACCTGGTAGTGTTAGGGAGCTGATGTGAGCCTTGACCCAGTTCTCTATTACAGGACTGATATCTACATTCTCCATACTGTGTGCATTTACACTGCATGCATCTTGCTGTTTAGACTTCTGGCATTGGGTAGCATTACATCTAGGTTCCTATCCCTTGTGGTACCTATGAAGATGGGTTTGTGTTTTGAGACTTACCTATTCAGGGCATGCTGTGGGTACTGACAGCCTTTGCCAGTATCCATGGGGCATGGATTGATAGGTGCATGCCACCCATAGCAGGTGGTGCATCATGTCATGCTCTGCATGTCTTCCCAGCCTGAAACACATTGGCTCTCCTTTGACTAACTACATTACTTCAGCCAGTTATTGCACTTGATCATCCCATCGTCATTTTGTGGCTTCATACTTGGTAAGGGTGGATGTTAGTCAGGGTCCTCAGGTGTGCATATAGTATATGGTGTTACATTACTTAACACATGGCATTCATGCCTCAGGTGGTGCTGCAGGGCTGCCTCTGTCGGATGCGCATATTACACTCCCTGTACATGTTTGTGAGCAGGTCATGTCATTTTAGGCATCCATGTTATTATTTGAGTGAGTCAGAGGGGGGTATCATTCCCAGGGTTCCTACTGAGCCAGTGTATGTGCTATGCATTGCCTCCTTGCCAAGGCCAGGGCATACTGGGCATGCCTTCTTCTGCCTACTGGGGCAGGCTCAGGTTGTTCCTCCTCCGAGTCACGCTCTGCCTTTGATGGCCTTGGCAATGGTGCGGGGTTGTTTGGCCCGGCCCTATGCTGGTCCTGCTGCAGCTGTTTTTGCAAGATCATATTATGTAGCATAGCACATACCATGACAATTTGGGTACACATAGTTGGTGTGTACTGCAAGGCTCCACCAGATGTGTCCAGACACCGGAACCGTGACTTGAGCAGCCCAAACAGATGCTATATTACATTACGTGTTTGTGCATGTGCCTCATTATGGCATTCCTGTTCAGGTGTGTGTGCGTTTCTGATAGGTGTCATCAGCCACGGCTCCAGTGCATAACCTGCATCCCCCACTAGCTGTCCATGTGGGATGTCCCCATTGGCAAATGTCTGGTACAGCTGCATCAAATGCCAGATGTGGGAATCGTGGTAGCTCCCAGGGCAGCCAGCACACACATTCATTATTATGCCCTGGGCATCATACACGACTTGGCAGTTGATGGAGGGGAAGCTCTTGCAGTTAATGTAGGCCCTACCCCGCTCACCGGCTGGTGCTTTGATGCATATGTGTGTGCAATCTATTGCACCCACTACCTCAGGGTATCCCGCTATTTGCTGGAAGAGACATGTATTGCTGGCCAATACCTCACAGGCATTGGAGAAATATACATGATCACCGAAATGTGCTGACATGGCATCCAGGAACTGGTGCAGTACCCTGGAGGCTGATGCCTGTGATATCCCCATCATACCACCGGTTGGTCTCTGGAAGGTACCTGTTGCTAGTATTCTTAGGCCAACACATACCTTGGTTTCCACTGGGATGGGTTCCTCTCTGTTGGTTCTGTGTGTGAGGCATGGCCTGCACAGCTCAACTATTTGCTGCAGGAGCCTCTCTGTCCACTCTATAGTGCTCTACTATCTCCAGCTCATGTAACCCGTGGTAGGTGACCCTGGGCCTGTACTATCTTCTCCATCTCCTCACTGTGGGTTGTCTGGAACCATCTGCAATGTCACCACCCTCAGCAAGTCGCCTATGTCTCATTATGACAGCTATGGCAGCCCCTAGCATTTCTGCTCTGAGTTCAGCTTTTTCAGTTTTCACTTCTAATAGCTTACTCCTGTCTTGCAGTGTCTCTTGAGAGTAACATCCTGCAGTGCTGTTTGCAGTGTTTTAAGTGCTGGGCTGGGCTACTATTCCGCCTGTGTAATTGCCTGCTTCTAACTGTTTTCACCTGCTAGCTCCAGCAGTATTCCCTGCTAGCTTCCTACTAATTCTGTTGCATCATTTTTCCTTTCTGTTTCCTCAGGGTGGAGCAGAGGGCATACCAGCATAAACACGCTCACAGAGGCTTACACGGGTGCACACATGCTTACACGGTTTAAAACCATCTTACTCAGGTTAAAACGCACGCACACCAGCGCAAACAGTCTTACAAGTCTGCCAACAGGCTCCCACATGCTCAGTCTGCCCCACATGCGCGCACACCAGCGCAAACAGTGTTAAACATCTGCCAACACGCTCCCACATGTTCAGTCTGCCTTACACGTGTGCACACTGCTCTACTCGCGCTTCATGGTGCGCACACGCACGTATACATGCCCAGCAAGAAACTTTAGTGTAAGTAATAGTGTACACCTTCCATTTCTTGACTTTCCCAGACTTATCTTGTGGCACTCCTCTTTCCCTGATCTGTGTCTGTCATCTGTCATGTTACACTTACCTCCAATGAACTGCATTTCTTTCGACCATTCCCCCCTGTGATGTCACCTATCTCCTACTCTATTCCTCCCCCTTATGTATCTCTTACACTACTCAGACTGTATTCATTTGCTATGTGACTGTGGGATTCAATATCCTAACCCTCATTTACATCAGATTGCCTACTAATGCTTAGTTACATATCTTAGACTCAGCTTTCCCCATTAGCAACCACCACACGGTGGCCATGTTGTTTTTGGTCTGCTGGTCCCTGCATTGTTATTCCATGTATTGCATAAAACCCACATTTGTGGGTTTATAACCTTTATTTTTATGTTTTATACAGCACAGCCCATTTGCGTGGGGCTGCGCTGCGTTTAAACATCTATATTTTTATTATTTTTGCATCAGGTTACCTTGCCAATGGCCACATATTTGGCCATTGGCATGCTGCCTGACACATATGCACCCTTTATTTGGAGCTGACATGGCTCCGTTGTGGATTTTGCAGAAATGTACTCAGTTGTCAACTGAGTACATTTCTGCAGCTAAAATGGCTCTTACACGAGCTGCTTTGGGCTTTGTGGATTGCTAATCCACCTCATTTGCATGCCTTTGGGCTGCAAATGAGGAGATTAACATTTCCACGCCCACTCTGTGTAAGAGACCTTTTAGCTTGTCTCTTACATGGACTTCAGGGCTGTTCCTGGATCGTGAAGGCTGCGTGGAGTCTTACACTACTCTTAGACTCTGTGCAAGCCTTCGTGAATCCTGCCCAGCATCTTCCCCATACTGGAAAATATTTACATGGAAATTTATGCATAGGAATTTTCTCACACCTCAAAAGATAGTAGCTATATATAAATTAGACAATGCAAAATGTTGGAGATGTGAGATAGACTTTAATGCCGATTGGCAACATATGATAATTTGTTGTAAAATAGTTCTTCCATTTTGGACCAACTTCGGAAACTTTTATAGAGCATTGTGGTCATATAAGTGTAACATCACAGATTTTCTTATATAATTTAACATGCCTATACCTGAACTGATTCCATATCACAAATACTTCTTCTTCAGAGTAGTTTAACAATATCTAGAAAAAAAATTACAAAAATGGAAAACGGAGACTACTATCTCGTTCAATAATTAATTTATCTGTTAAGCAAAATCAGTATGCAATGACAAAACATTTACTATATGAATGAGTACAAAAAATGTGACACATAAATTATTAGCTGGGGAAAATTACAAAGTTTACTAGAAAAGTATTAATTATATTAGAAATGTTTTGAATGTTGTTATGGACTTTGTAAATAGTATGTACATAGTTGCATGGGATTATTAATTAGTTATTATGTAAAGGCTTATTGTTTTTCTTTAAAATCAAATGAAAGTTTAAAAAAAAGAAGTGTCAGTGTTATGAAGGAGGTGGAGCTAGATTAACAAATACAAGCATCTAGGGGGTGGGGCTACAATAACAAATGCAACTTCCAGGTGTTGGGGCTAGAATAGCAAATACAAACTTCCAGGAGATGGAACTAGAATAACAAATACAAGCTTCAAGACTCAGAATCCAACCCTATGACATGCCAGGACCCCAAAAAAGAAGCCTTTCAGAAATTTGTATGGTACCGTGAGAAGAGACAGGGCTTTGAGGCAAAGTAGGAC
>NC_056741.1:1767644565-1767668478 GCF_019279795.1 Protopterus annectens | reverse complement strand
AAGCCTATTTTAATACTTCAGTTCAATAATGACTCCAGGGGTCCTGATAAGTTGTATTTTGGGCTGTTCAGGAGCCATCCTGGGATGTTATTGGCACCCACTGAAGCTGTTTTCTTGGTTTTAGTGGGTACAGCCAGTTCATGCTCCCTAGTTATAGTTAGAGAGGTTATGTTCAAAGGTACTTTTGGGGGGATTGTTGGGGGTGAGAGCAGGTATAGTTGAATTAGTCCACTAAGAGGTTTGCTTTATAGCCAGGCTTAGTGAATGTGGCACCATTAACAACAGTTCAGCACATTGCTCTGGGCTTCACTTGAGGTTTCTGATATAGCTGTAGAAAACCGTATGGTTATCTTTCACACAGGACCTTGACCTAATTAGCTCTCTTAGTTGCTATTTATTTTGATGAGATTACCCTTCCTGATTTTTGCCATAATTTTATTTATTTTTGATGTATTTCCTATTTAATTTGGATGCCACCAGGGCAGTTTCTTTCTAGGTCTAGTCCTGGGTTTACTTCTGGGAGGTACAGCAGCCTTTGTGCAGCCACTGACATAGATGCACAGAGTACCTGAGAACAGTTCAACATAGAATGCTGTGTTCTCAGGGTGTGGAGGAACACTGAATTTTGACAAGCCATCACTTAATAAAAGGTAGTTTTCCTTGGAATAATTCCTAACTGTTAATGGTTTTAATGGGATTATGGAGTAGATTTTTATTTCAAAGGAGACAGCTGTATGGTCAGACCTTACCAGAGAGGATGGGACACTGTGAGGTGCAGCATTGTCACTTATTTGTGAGCATGAGGTCCAGTATTTTGGAGCCCCTAATGGGAGTAGTCACTATTTGGTCAAGGGTGTTTGCATTTATGATATCTGGGAATCTCTGAGCTTATAGATTTGAGGCCATGTAAGATTATGGGTCCCCTTCAGTAGCTCAAGTTTTCATAAAATCAAAATTCATATTGCCAAAATGAGTTGGTTTATATTATATGGAGAGGATGTGGAGGTGCACCCCCCCACCCAAGACACACACACATAGGGCATGTAGGGGGACTTGCCCTTCTGCAAAAACATTGAAAAAATGTAGACTTTTGTTGTTTTTTGAAGTTTGAGTTTTCAGAAACTCAATGATATCGTCTCGACAACATGAATTTTGAGTTTCTGAAAACTCAAGCTTTTGACATAGACCTAAGATTCCTAGTCTACAGAGGAGTAATTAAAGTCTACTATGAGTAGGGTTTTACATTGGGTGGTAAGTGTCTCCAGTAGGTTCAAGAATCCATTATGAGCTACTTGGGACATGGAGGGTGACCTATAGCTGTCTAGATACAGGATTTTATCTATGATGATCTGCATGTGAAGGAACTCCAGCACAACATCCTGTCTGACCACCCTACAGGTATGCTTGCTTGCTATTGATGTATATTGAGACAGCTCTACCTTTAGCCCTTGTCTGTACAGTTACTGGTCTAAAAGTGTGGAAGGCACTGAAACCTTGCACTGCTGGGGTAATGTCTGCCTCTTTAAACCATGTGTCAGTAACTGCACATATATCTATATTCTTGAGTAAGAGGAGAGCTTGGAGGGAGTGTATTTTTTTATTTAGGCTCCTGGTGTTGAGTAGTAATACTTCAGCCTAGAGGGGAAAAGGGCAGACCATCCTTGACAAAGTAAGCTGGTCTGTTAATCATGTCTTCTCAAGCTGACAAATATTGGATCCCCTTAGAATGACACCAGAAGGACATACAGTTGTTGAAATCAATCATCTTTTGCTCATATTGCAGAATCATCCTCAGTGACACTAATATGCTGCTCAGTGCTAGGCTTATACCAACATGAGACACATAGTCTGAAATCTCCATAATGTCTCTCTTCATATAGTCTAGGGAGATACATCTCAGGTCATTTACAACTACATGGACTTTGATGGAATCTTACTGGTATGTGTGCCATAATTAATTTGGCAGATCCTTGCTCCAGATAAGTAACCAACAGTTATCTTTTCCTTGTTCAGCCTGGTTAGAGGGGCATGGAAAGTGTGTTTGCTTGCCTTAGGGGCTTAGTGTTTGGGGCTCCACTGAGAATGATAGTATGTGTGTGGTGTTGGGGTTATTTTTCCTGAGTGCCTTTGGGCTTGCTGAGGTATAGCTTTGAAAAGGCAGTCTAGGCAATTTTTGTTGTTTAGGAAGATTGCTTTTATGTGCTTCAGTGCATATTAGTCTATGTGTGTGTTGTGTGTTGTGTTAGATGGGTGTTTTGTGTATGGTTTCAACAACCTGAAGTGTGCTTGTATACAAGAGTTTTGCCTCCAATGTCATCATGTAAGTACACCTCTCGCATACTGTGTCTGCTTTTTTAAGGATAAAGTGATTGTCAGTAAACATGAAACAAATGCTACATTGTCTCAAGATGCCAATATCTATCAAGTTGGGTACAGAGAAGTTAGGAAGTTGTATATTAATACTGTCCAGTCTTTTGATTGGTGAGCTACAAGGGGGTGGTATATTGGGTTTAAAAGTATACTAAGGGTACTTTGTTGGTGCTGACTGGAGCAGATTATTCTAAACAATGCTAAATTCTATTAACTTTAATGTATGCACGATGCTGCATTCTCCTAAATCTGTAGGTGTTGCTACTCAATGTCTAACAGCTGGTCTAAGCTTGTCTGCAGACAAGGTATTGGTTCTATATTACTGCTTTACAGTGTACAGCTTTATGGACTGTTCTACAGGGAATTTGTTTTTTAAGTGTTTCTACTGTACAGGGCACTACATGCAAAATTTATAGCAGCAAAGAAAGAAACAGAAAATTATCTAATGAGCCCTCTGGCCAATGAAATGACCCCACTATGAGTACTTTTGCATATTTTCCAACTCAGATCAGGCAAACATCTCCTGCTAAAAGATGAATAAACCCAGTCTTCCTAATGTAAAAACATACCCCTGGATTCAAAAAACTCTGTGTAGGAATAGTGTTATTCCTACATGGAGTGAATGGTGTCCATGTCCACATCTCCCTCTCAGCAGCACGCCTTGCATATTAATAAAGGTGCACTACTGAGATGGATCTGTGTACATGGATACTGAATCAGTGCTGGTGGCATGTTGCAGTAGTGCTCGCAGATCTGTAACATGCCCCCTGAACTGTCAAAGTGCAGTATGGCATTTTATAATCCTTTCAGTGTCTGTGGACACTCAAAAGAGGATTGTGAATGGTATACAATGCAGGTGGTGTGTTACAGCAACTGTAACACATGCCCTGCATTGTCAAAGTGCCATACAGCACTTTACAGTGAAATAGTGTCCTTGGACACACACCTCTCAACCTCTTTGAGCAAGAAATCTGGACAAAGCCATGAAATAAAAGTGGGACAAAGGGCCAAAAATAGGGGAACATTTTAAATATTGCTCTTACAAACTTAGAAAGTTATTAGAATGACAGGTTATGCATTAACATGGATTGTCATGAAGAGTATGTGGCCTGCAACTGACATGCTCATATTTTATATATTGAGTGATATATATTTAAAATGGTTGTATTAATTTTTTTATTCCTTTACATGTGAAGTTTAAGTGTAGCTGAGCAGGTTTGTAAAGCCTTGTAAGAGCTATATACAAGTTTATAGCTGAAATCATTAAAGGGGAGTTAGCTTAGTGGTTACAGTTCTGGCTTTGCGTGCAGTAGTTCATGGTTCAAATACCAAGACTGGCCATTCTGCTTTTCCATGGAAAAGCATTGTGAAATTATTTTTTTATTTAATGATGTAGTAATTGATATTTGTTAACCAGGGTAGTGTAGCTGGTCCAAAATTCCAGTGTCAGTGGATACATGATGTGAAATCCCCCATGTAAATATAAGTGCCCCATACAGTATAGTCACACCTCAAGGTAATGTAATGAAAGCACATAGGGGGACGTCATGTAAATTAAATTATATACACTTACTAATATGTCAGTAATGATTAATTAATATGCAATTCTTAAATATATTTTAAATGAAACTAAATAGATAACTAAATAAATTAAATAGAAGTTTAATTCTAGCAGCATTCAGCCCAACTAAGTGGATTTGCACACCACTAAGCACTGCTCAGCATTTGCCACTTTAAGCACTGCTCAACTCAGCTTAGCGGGTTTGCGCACTGCTGAGCTGTGCTTAGCATTTTCGTAAATGGCCCAATGGTGGCAAAGGGCAGGAATATGGCCTTATTTAAACCATTCAGGTTGGAATACAGCCAAAAGCTGTTGTAATTTGACACTGCAGGAGCTATGTCTGGAGTTGGTGCAGCACTGGGGCATTTTGGAGTATAGGGTCATGGCTGGACTCCTTGTACAACACCATGACAACAGACTTCTGCAGGGCCAGTACTAGGGCTCCCAATACAAATCTGAGGCCTGGGACCATCTGTCTCATGACCTCACCAGTGCCACTGGAATCCCCCTAACTGGTGAGCTGGTACATCATTGCTATGATGACCTAAAGTAGAGAAAGGGGCACTCTTTGCCCATTGGATTCAAGATGCTCGAGATGGGAATGCTCCAGTAGTTTGTAAGTATTTCACCCATAGCTGTACCAAATTCTAGCCTGAGTATGTGATAGACAGGTATGCATAATGGTTGTTTTTCCCCTATAGTGGCAGAGGAGACAGCTATCAATGTAGAAGCCCATGTGGACTGACTAACAAGAGTCTGGTGAGTACAGATCTATCTTGCAGTATATAGTGCAATAAATAAGAAGGAGTACATAGTTTACTGCCAGTAGGTATAGTGTGTTCTGAGTGTACTGAATAAAGTTTGTCAGATATACAGGATATGCAGTACTATTGAATGTAGAATCTCAACTGTAATAAAGCACTGTCATGTTACTCAAATAAAGATTTATACCTCAAACTGTTGTGTTTAATCTGGTATGTTGTTGAAGAAATAGAATGTGTACAGGTGCTTTACAGCAAATATGGCTATGACAGCATGCATTATCTGAGGTTCATAGGTTCATAGGTTCATACTAGGCTATCTGCCCGATACTATGCCCATTATTTTGCTGTGCCTCTGTCAAGCAGTACACTGAGATCATCCATTGGTCAAGATTTCTCTTGAACAAAGTCAGTCACCTCTGAGCAGACAGTAAGTGTGACTGAGTAGAGCTGTTCTTCAGTGGGCATTGTACTCAATCATTGGCCTGATGAGTGATGAGTACCTAGATGTGAATCCTCATGATCAGGGTGGGCATGTAGAAAGGTCTTCCTAACTACTTTGGCAACGTGTAAAAAAAAATGAAAACTCAACCTGTCAACCCCAGATCCCCTCCTGATAACCTCTGTGATGGGTTGACAGGCTTTGAGTCTGACATGGCGCCAAAAACTCTGACCCTGTGGATTCTTCCCATAGCCAATTTGCAGCCCCATTTTGTGATGTATGGTTTACATTTAAGCTGATTTTTTTTCATGATAGAGGCTGTGGACTGCCTTTCCCTCATCAATGGCCTTGGTGACTTTTGAAAAAGTCCACCAGTTTTTAAAGCATGATCTGCCCCTTGACAAAGCAAAAAACTAGGGTCCAATCAAAGTCTGCAAGTCTCTTATTTATTTATGAGTTCCATTCCTGGTTTAATTCCTCATTGAGTTCATGGAGCACACATCCGAGACACCATCTGGTCCATGGATGTTTTGCCTTGAGAGAGCAGTTCTCACCTGAGCGTTAGAGAGATTTGGGGGCTATAATTCTCTGGTATAGATATCTCACCTTGGGGGGAGGGGAGAAGTTTGCACTGAACCTGTCAGCCCAGGTATGTGCTGTCTGTTGTTCAGTAATTTAAGGATTTTGCTCTATCTTGTGTAGTAGCCCCCTCTTTTGTTGTAGAGTGTTTATGGCTGGGGTCCACCAAACTGGACACTTTCTTTGTTTTGTTTGGGATTGCCTGATCCATGCAGTCCTGTAGTGCTGGGTAGAAGGCATTTGTGAAGATTCAGCAAGCAGCTTAATGGTTTTGCAGGACTTCCAGTGAGATTAGTTTATGGTCTGATCTCACCAGTGAAGGATGATGAGATCTAGTATGTTATCTCCTCTTGTGGGGATGGTGACTAGTTTTTCCATGCATTTTTGTTTATGAACCTTGAACCAGGTTTCAGTCACAGCACAGACATTGATGTTCTCCATACAGAAGAAGGGCCCTCGATGCGTGCATCTTTGAGACTTCTGTTTAAGCCAATTATTAAAGCTGATCATCTTGTCTCTGTGTTGTGGCATCATTCGCTACACAATCAGACAGCTGTTATGCAAAACTGTAGATTGTGGAGCTGTAAACAAGATATAAATGAAATATGAAATATGTCCTGCACTAAGATCTGAACCTTGAATAGTAATGTTTAATGTATTATAGTGTGTCCCCTGCAGCATTGTCTTGTGTTAACCTTTGCATTTCGGATCTATGTAGTCCTGAATGTGGGTATGCTGATGCAGGCAAGTATGAGAGTGTAATAGGTGGAGACTGCAAATATATGATGGCCAAATGTATACGGGTTGGGTATGCAACCCAGCAGCCTGCTATGGTCTGTACAGATCACACATATTCACATCTACTAGGGGTTAAATGTATACACCTACTTTCAAAGGATTAATACACAGCACACTAACTATCAGTCATGCACGAATCTCGGGCATGTATGTTCAACTGTCGCTACAGTCTTTGGTGACACTACACTTAGATTACAAGGTGAGACTGTCTAACCTAGTGAGTATTAGGCAGAAATCAGTCACGCAAGAGACAGCAGTTTCCCAGTAGCTCAGTGTAATGAGAAATAGCTATGCCATTCATTTTTGCATATACAGACCATGGTTGGAATCCAGAGAGTGGTACTAAGATGTGTGAATATTTATACTCAAGTAATCCTGAATATTTGTAGAAACAGTCAGGTAGTGTTAACAGATATGTTCTCCACAGGTCATACAGGTAAAGAAATGTTTGTAGTAGCTGTATACTAATAAACTGTGTACAACTGTTCCAGTGTCCAACCCCATGCCTACAAATGTCAGTAGGATAGGTACATACACCATGCACTCTTCCAGATATATGTCTCTCAAGTGTCACACTGTCACAGCTAGTGATCACTGCTGCCAGTAACCTTGGACACAGATATGAATCCAGGTGAAGTATGACAGTAGCAGGATACACCTTCTTCATTATATATGTAACCCTGACATGTATGAGTCCCCTCTAGTCATGTACCCAGAGTTGTCACAGTTTGCCACATACTATTCCAGGTTGACAGTTTAACAGTTATGTATGTGCTGCAGAAGCTATGGGCCACAGTTAGATATAAAATGAGGGTAGACCTGTAGAGTATTGAGTAGTACTGTTGTGAAAAATGCAAGCCTATACAATTGTTAATACACTTTTTTCTCTCCTCCCACATCTTATCTGCATAAATAATTATCAATCATATACTACAGGTATGTTGTTCTCAAAACCTAATGTTGGGACTTGTGTTCTATTATTGTTCATATATTTAATTGGTTGCATATTAGCATACCTTGTTCAAATACCACCGTTGGTGGCCTGTTGCCGTAAATGTAACTGGGATGCTGTTACAATGCTGACTGTTATTCCATTTATGCATGTGTTCTGTTTGGTATGCAATTGTTTCAATTGTAGGTTCATAGGTTGGTACTAGGCTATCAGCCCTAGGGCCTATACAAGCCTAGCCATAACAATTCCCTGGCTATTTCTTCCCACAGTATTTACTTCCCTGGACCCCTGTCTAGCAGGGTGACTGACGTTATCCCCGGGGTGAATTTCCTATCTCCCATCCAATCATCAAGGTTCCTTTTGAAGACGGCCAAAGAGGCACTCTGTTTGACATGTATGGGGAGTCTATTAAAGAGTCTGGGGAGTCTCTGCATCAGGAACCTATCCCTCCAACATGTTTTGTTCATTGTGATGACAAGGTTTAGATCCCTGGAGCATTTGTCTCTGAGGGATTGAGATTTCTTTAAGTGTAGCATGCCCAACAACTCTGGGTTTGACATGGCCTTGTATGTTAAGCAGAGACAGCCTCTGGGTAGACAATATTTGACAGAGTATAGGTGGAGTTTTTTTAGACAATCAGCATAAGGCATCTGCTTTAGGCCTGTGATTCTTTGTTATTCTGCGGCCTTTCCAGTTGTTGCAGATGTCTTGAGAGGTACATACCAAATGGGACGTTGTATTCTATAATGGATCTAATGAGGGATGAGTAGAGGTGGATAATGACCTCCTTTTTTCTGGATGAAAATCCCTTATTGATGAGGTGTACCACATAGAAGGATTTCCTGACTGTTGTGGTGATATGGTTATTGAAGGTGAGACCACTGTCCAACTGTGTCCCTAAGTCTCTTATCACACTTTCGGTGTTTAGTGTACTGCCACCTATGTGGTAATTCATGGGTACATGTTTTTTTTTCCCAAAGGGGATAACTATACATTTCTTGGCATTGAGCTTGAGCCCATGGCTCTGGCACCAAGCATCTGTTTCTGTAAGGCCCTTTTGTAGAATATCCACATCATGTGGGGATTCAATAATGGCTCCCAGTTTGCAGTCATCTGTGAACTTTGTTAGCCAGAGTCCCTTAGTGTTGGTCTGTACTTCAGAGAGGTAGATGCCAAACAAGAGCGGTCCCAGGACTGAACCCTGAGGTACTCCACTTGTCACTTGTCTGGAGCTGGATTTGGAGTCAGCTACTTTTACAGTGTGGGTTCTGTCAGTAAGCCAGTTGGCAACCCATCAAGTGATGTAGGGATTAATGCTTAGCTTAGTAAGTTTATTTATGATTCCAGAGTGGGGAATGGTGTTGAAGGCCTTGGCAAGGTCCAGATAGGCTGTGTGGACCACCTTACCCTTGTCCATGGCTCTGGAGACTGATTCAAAGAAGTCAATCAGGTTCAGGATACAAGATCAGCCCTTCACGAACCCAAACTGTGTAGCGTCCAGAGTTTAAAGGTTGCCAATGTCTTTGTTTATAAGTTCCATGATAATACGTTCCATGGCCTTGCAGATCAGGCTCTTCAGACTGATGGGGCGGTAGTTCCTGGGATCCAAGGTGGATCCCCCCTTGTGGAGTGGGATTACTGTAGCTGTGCGCCACTCAGTGGGCATGAAGCCTGGGGTGAGGCTATGATTAAACATGACACTTAGGTCTTAGATGAGGTGCCAGTTCATTTTGTAGTTCATGTAGTACACAGCCTGGTATGTCATCTAGTCCCATGGATGCTGTATTCTTAGCTTTGGAGAGTGCATTTTTTTACCTGTGTGGCCATTATTACTGGAATTTGGCAATCTTTCAATATTTAGATGGGCCTTTTAGGGGGTGAGAGGGGGGTGAAGTTTGCACTGAATCGATCTGCCAGGATATTGGCAATATCCTTGGGCTCAGTATATTTAATGCCATTCTGTTGTAGCTCAGAGCAGGTCTGAGCATTGCCATTTAGATTCTTGACACAGCTATAGAATGCCGTGTGGTTGTCTTTGGAATCTTTGGCAATTTTATTTTTGTAACTAGCTTTGGAGGATTTTATGAGGGATCTCAGCTTCCCACTGAGGCTGGTAAGGGAGTTTTTGCATTCTGGGATTCTCCTTTTTTTCTGCAATAGTTTCTTCCTTTTGTTGTAAAGTTTGTTTATGGCAAGGGACCACCAGATTGGCTTAAATTTTTTTGGAGTAGAGCATCTTGGTTCTATTGGGGATGGCACAATTCATGCATGAGTGGATGTGCTTGTACAGTGCCTTAGTGTAGGATTCAGCAACAGAACTTTCAGTTCCCATCTACATGAGTGTCATTAAGTTTGTCACTTCTGACTTGAGAAGCAGGAAGTTGGCTTTGGAGAACTTTTTTTATGGAGGTTTCCTTACTGGGGTGGTGGGGGTGGGATGTGGAAGTCAAGGGCAATTAGCTTATGGTCAGACCTGACCAACGAGGGGGTGACCATAGGTGTAGAGCATCGATTTCCCATGTTGGTAATGACCAGGTCTAGGATATTGGAGCCCCTGGTGAGACTAAGGATTAGTTGATCCAGGGCATTGGAATTTATGAATTCCAAGAATTGTTGGGCAAAAGTATTTATACACGTGCTGTTTTCCCAGTTAAATGCAGGGTATTTGAAATCACCCAGTATTAGGGTGTTTGGTTGTATCTTAATATTTTCAAGTATGTTTAGAAAGGTGTGGTGAGAATCTTGGGGCATGGTGGGGGATCTGTAGCAAGCTACAATTTGGATTGCAGTCTTACCTAGTGTTAGTTGCACCTGGAGAATTTCAGACACATTGTGTTGGGCAACTAGCCTGGTGTTGTGAATATCCTTGGTGAATATGGACACTCCTCCACCTTTAGTGTTTCGGTCCTGGTTTGGAGGCTGAAAAGTGTTGTAAGAGTTGTAGCCTGGTATTGCAGGGGTGTGCTCTGGAGCCTTGAACCAGGTCTCAGTTACTGCACAGATATCAATGCTCTCCATTTTAGGAGTGCCTCGAGAGAGTGTATTTTGAGGTTTAGACTTCTAGCATTGATTAGCATTACCTTCAGATTTTGCATGCTTGTACCTGTTATGGTGGTGGTATTGTCCTTTGAACTTTGCCTAAAAAAGGCCATATAGGGGGTGGCAAGAGTCTTAGCCAGTAACCTGAATCCCAGGGGAGACAGGTGTAGACCATCTCTGGCAAGGCATCATGGTCTGTCGATCATGTCATCCCAGGCAGACAGATACTGGATCCCCTTTGAATGACACCAGAAGATTAGCCAATTGTTGAAGTCAATCATTTTATTCTTATACTGTGGTATAATTCTGGGAGAAGGCAGGATGCTACTCAGGGCTAGGGTCATACCTGCCTGTGTTAATTGGAACACTCATGCCTGCTGTTATAACTAATTTTGAAATGTTTTGCTCATGACTAACCAATACATTTTGAAAAACCTCAACACCATAGCACTTTTGGTAAGGCAGATCCCAGTGGATCCACCTATCCCCCCTCATCTGGCCATGGCATCAGGCACCAGCACATTTGGGACACAACCTGGAACTGCCTCCTCCACTGGTCCTGCACCACCATTGGGTGGAACTGTCTCAGGGGACGTGGGCAGTCCCCCCCAGGTGTAGAGAGGAACCAGTCACCCAAAGACAGTTCTGAGCCATGGTACGAGGGGTCATCCAAACAGACTTGGATGTACACCCACGCCAGATTGAGGGCAGACTGGTGCACCTCGAGAGGCAGCCTTCCTCTTTTGTCTAGCCCCCAGCACAGCCACCTTTGGGGCTGTAAAGGGGCAGTGGTGACTACCCATGGGTGGGGACCTCAGTCCCACTGTTTTAATCTGGGAGCACATGGGCCTCCGATTCCCAACCACCCGCCCCGCCCAAGATGTTTACCCCCTCATGTGTCATATATCACCCCTTTCTACTGTCTTGTCTGTCTTATCTGCCTGCAAAAACAACCTCTCCTACCCAACCTACCTCTCAAAATGTAGCTACAACTCTTCCCCAACATCCTGCTCTCACCTTAAAAAAAGGGGACATCTGTCCCGAAAAAATATTGCCCCATACATAGCTCTCCATTTCATTCCCACATACACTGACATTAATCGATCTACCCTTGAATTACTCTACAAATGCATGTTGCCAGCACCCCTCCCTGTGTTGTGTGAGACTCTAAATTCCAAATTGTCCACATCATGCACAGCTGTTGCTGCAATAGAAATGGAGAGGTAATGTCCTTTCCTATGCCCATCCTGCACATCCCTAGCTGCCTTTCACATTGTTTTCCCCCTGTTTGCCCCCATTTCACCATTTTCCTATCACACTTTTATTCTTTTCTTTTTTTGAAATTAGCACAGTTTTAAGAGGGAATAAGCAGTGCTAAGCAAAGCCAAAAAGGGCTAAGCACCTCTTGACATTGTGGTGTGTCACACAAACCCATGCAAACCAGCTTAAAACTGCTTAAAACTGCTTTAATCACCCTGTCTCAATCAGCACCTGTTCTGCCCAACAACAAAATAACCAGCATTGGTAGGTTTTGAACCCTGGACTCTGTTCACTATTGTCATAGCAACATACCACTAGGCCAATGAGCTGTGGGAATTTGCAATGCTTTTTCAAACATATCATGCATTACAGTCATCTAATTTAACATTAGGGAAAAAAATATATCACTATCAAGTCTCAAACCCAGGATCCTATGCACTAGAGACAGAGTAACATACAACTATGCCAAATTAGCTGTGGGAAGGTGTAACACTTTTCAAACATATCATGTATTACAGTTATTTAATATTAGGGAAAAAGACAAAGCTGAAGAGTCATGAACACAGGACCGTCTGAACTACCGTCACAGCAACACACCACTACACCAAATCAGCTCCAAGAAATTATTGATGCACATACCTCTCAACCTCTTAGTGCAAGAAATCTGGATGAAGACTGATAAAATGGGGGACAAAGGCCCAACAATAGACACATATTTTACATAGTGCAGTTATCTATATAAGAAAGTTGCTAGAGTTACATGGTTTGTTTTAACATACATTTTCTGAAGGATTTGAAGTTTGTAACTCAAAGCTCTGTCATTATTTAGTGCCATCAGACCTCAGATTATCCCAGTTATTTGACAGAAAACAGCAAATATTCTGAGGTAAAGACCAAAAATATGAGCACAAAATCCAGACATTCTGTGAAAATATGTACAGTTTTTGGTATGCTGATGCATTTGCACATTTATCAGGCAGTCCAGGGTTATACCTTTAGGGTGAAAAACATCACTGCCAAATTATGAACACAGAACCATTTGAACTGCAGTCAGGGCAACATAGCAGAAGGCCAACTGACCTCTTGAGTACAGCAACTATGAACAGATCCTGATAGCCAGTCCCACAGTAATCCAACATATAGTGGCCAAAATCACAGTGTACTTGGACCTCTGACACAGACATAGAACCAGTACACAGACAAATAAATGCTGCAGTGTCACATGTGACTGTACAGATTTCCACAGAATGTTCAGGGTTATGGCTCATATTTATGGCCTGTTCCTCATAACATTTGTGATATTCTGCTAAATTACTGAGATGATATCAGGATGGAAGTCACTAAATAATACACATTTGAGTGTCAGACTTCAAATCCCTCAGAAAATAAATGTCAAAACAAACCATGTTACTCTAGCAATTTTCTAAGGTTATGACACCAATATTTAAAATTTCTCCCTATTTTTGACCCTTTGTCCACACATTTTGTCGTGCTTTGTCCACATTTCCTGTGCTAAGAGGTTGAGAGGTATGCAGACATAGCATGCAAAACTGTGCACACAACACATCAATCCAAACAGTGGACAGTATTTCCACCTACCCTCTGTGTTGCTGTAGCTCCCACACCTCCATAATGTCCCCTTCACAGGCCAGGAAAAGGGGCAAGGCCCACATGAAGGCCTTAAGTATAGCACTGTGTTGCAAAGCCATTGCCTAATGGGAAGACAACCAGTTGTTCTAGATGCAATTAGCAAATGGTAGCAACAGATTGGTGTACAGGTCATCACCTGTTCATGAGCATTACCTACAAAAGGCAAGCTGCTGCCTATGCTAAACAGGTCTGACGCTTTCATCAGGAAGACAGACTGTGATGTTTCACAACACCTTTTGTGGATTTTTTCTGAAAAAGGAGTACAGCACTATACCAGGTATGTCATACAATTAAGTATGTAATGGAATGCAGATTGGGGGATGCAGTCATGGGAAATAGGAATTTAAACAGTAGCACTCAACAACACTTCCTGGACTGTCATGTTGCTGTTAGTCTGCTGTCCAGCACCTACAGCCATCCCTGATGGCTATATCTGCAGCATACTTCTGAAGTGTATATATTTTTGCCTCACAATGTTGGTCTGTTTTGCATAACATTGTGGTTTTCTGGCAAATTGGTAGCAAATCATGAAGGACTGAAGTTAGAAAATAATGACAGACAGTTCATTTCCAGTCTTCATATGCTACAGAAAAGTCATGCTAATGTAAAACCTGTTATTCCAACAACTTTCTAAGTTTGTAAGATCAATATTTAGAAACTATCCTTATTTGTGGGACTTTGTCACACTTTTATTTATGGCTTTGTCCAGATTTTATGCTCTAACAGGTTGAGAGGTATGGCCTGCAGTGACATAGATCACAGCTCTGGCCCCTGAGTCACCCCAGCAAGGGTCAGCTCACATATGGCTACTACTGGATTGTCTGTTGTACAATACTGACTGTGACACTGCCAGACCAGCTAACTGTGATGTTATAAATAATCATGTAATTTGTGTATATTTATATGATACATATGCGTGTCTTACAAGTGTAAGAGACATACATATGTTATGTGGATATTAAACAACTGGTGCAGAAGTGTGTGGTTTGAACTGTATGTTATGCACAGAGTTCATACCTTACAATTATCCATAGTTTCACAGACTGACCACGTTTGCCTTATATTTTTACTCACATACTCCTACATCTGTGTTTTGTCTGACAAATCCATGGCAAATGATTAAAAAGAGAAGTCATAAACTAATAGCACACATCTGAATGTCAGATCTCATAATCTTCAGTTAGCTCATGTGAATCCAAAACGTAGTATTCTATTAACTAAGTGTGCAAGTGCAATATTTATAAAGTGCCACTATGTGTTGGCCTTTGTCCCCCTTTTATTTGTGAATTTGTCCAGATGTCTTGCTCTAACAGGTTACTGGCACAGAACAGAAATGTTTATAAAGTATTACCAGTGCAAATGAATGTATTAATAGTAGAAGCTGGAAGCCTTGAACATACAGACATAAGTTGCAAAACACCAAGTAAATAAGCTGAACGTGTTTAATGAATGTGTTATTCCAGTTTCAGTGCAGCAAGCAAACATAAATGTCTACTGCTAGAGGTTTTTGTGTTGCCTTGAAACATAAACAATTACTAGGTTGAAAATGTAGAACTGCTTAACTGTGTTATGACTTCCAGTTCTACACAAACATGAGACAGATATTCTCTTCTGATGCAAAGATGATAAAATGTATGTTAGTTGCTGTTAGCTTGGCAAAAGAAGGCAGGTGACAAAAACTGATGTTATCTGAGCTAAGCCAGCGTGAATGTTGATTATTACTTCCAGACTTGTCTCAGAGAAAGACATTTGCATGTTGTATGTGTCTGTGTATCTGACATTATCCACTCATATGCATTTGCCTTGCTAATAGTAAGGAACTAGGGACATGTAAAACCATTTACATATAGATGGGACTATAGTATATCTTTCTGATGTTTGTGTGGTCTGCATTGCTCCGAGTATCAGTCATCTCTGCATTTAATGTTGATTTGAAGCTCAAGATTTAATGTTTGATTATTTCTGTTTTGTATCTCATTCTAGTATTACATTTGTTTAGTTTTAAGTTACTGTTCTGTTGGAGTTTTAAGAGTTCTTGGCTAGGGTCACTTAAAAAGGTTACCAAAGAATCCATTTGCAAACTGTGAATAGCATTGTTTAAGTAGTTGGAGGAGATGACAGAAAGCATTGCTCTTTTAGTTAGAAATACCTATAGTTAGCTGAAGTGTTTGTGTGTTCTGCATTGCTCTGAGTATCAGTCATCTCTGCATGTAATGTTGATTTGAAGACCTTTATTTAAGGTTTGATCACATCTATTTTATATCTTATTCTAGTATTACATTTGTTTTTTTTTTTTTACATTTTCTGTTCTGTTGGAGTTATGAGTGTTTCTACTCACCCAGTCCTTGCTGTGTTCTTAAATTTGGTGGCTTGTGAGTTGCCCACCCCTAGTATAAATTTCATTTTGGACACTCCCTCCAGTCCCATCCCATCAGCTCATTCTACTGAGTAGACAGAGATCATTTGGGAAGGGCCTCCACACCTTGGTTTCCCAAACTTAAAGTATTGTGTTTCATCCCTTTCCAATTAACCTAAATAAAAACTGATTTTACTGTGTTTGTGTTTCTTCATACTTTATTACTTTATATTGCTTTTGCTGTCTACAAGTACTCAATTGCACTTAGTCTGCTGCATGTATTACTGCTTGTTAGTAGTCTGATTAAAATGTAACTGCCATTCTAAGCCTTCTGGTTTAAGCACTTGGTCTTCAGGCCAGTTATTTTACAGTAAGATGGTTTGTGGTCTGCACTCTTGTGGCAGGAGGGGTAGCTTACATCCTTGTAAGTTGGGCTTTGCTGGTTGAAGGCTTTTACTGTCTGTTATTCTAAAAGTGGCTTACTTCTGTTTGAGGCACTTGGGCTTCAGGCCAGTCATTTTACATGAACGAGGTTTGTGTTCTACACTCTTGTGGGAGGAGAGTGTAGATTCTGCCCTTCTGAGCTTCAAATTGCTAGTTAAAGGGGTATTGTGCCTGCTTATTTCAAATGTTCCATAATGAAATGGGCACTCCTTTTTTCCTGTAGCATACACTACATGCAGACCTGCTGAATCTAGCTTTGTTTGTAGAACTTTTTGGAGAGGCTTACCCTGCACCCTAGTGGCAGGAGTGTGCAGTTAGAACTTTTCTGACTGAAGACTGTTTTGAGCTTTCTTGTTGGTTAATGGCTACATTTGTTTAAGTCAGTTTGCTCTTGTTTGCTACTGTGATATTTTTGTGTGCATCTGTTCTCCTGTGTTACATTGACCTACACAGACCTGAAATATCTTTAGCATAGTGCAGTTGCCTGTTTTTCTGTATTAAGATCAGTTTGCGTGATTCCTGTGTTTGCTGCTATGCCATCTTGTGTTGGCCAGGGCCTACCTGCACTTACTGGGAGTAAGTGAACTGGTTGGAACTTGTCTAGCATAGGGTATTGAGCTACAAACTCAGGGACAAGGGTTGGTTGGCCAGTTCCAATGTTTCTAGTTTACCTTTGTTTTTGTGCTATTCAAACCCAGCATTTGTGGGGGTCTGTGCTTGTTTGTTCATTGTGCACTGCCCCTATGCTGTATTACCCCTTTGCAAGGTATCTCAGTTGCAATGTTTGTCCCTAACCAGCACTCCTGTGTGAGTGAGCCCCTCGCCTGCAGCTACTGTATTAATTTTATCCAGCTATACTCACACCTATGGGTACTTTCCTCAGATAGTACCCGCTTTACTATCCCTGACCTCTGCTCCACAGATAATGATAACCATGGATGGGTAATCTCCTGTAGCTTCTCCTGCTACTGTGGTTGATATGGGTATCCTGAGACAGTGTAGCAACTGTCTTATGTACACAGACCACCCTATACTACTACCACCTAAGAACACAATAGTTGAAGGATGCAATCACATTAAGAACCTAAGCTCCTTGCTGTCTCATTCAAAAGCCAGTACACAAATGACAGACCATGATACTTTGCCAGAGCTGGCCAGGGTGCCAGAGATGGCCTTCATCTGTCTCCCCTGGCCATCTCTGACAAAGGCCCTGGTCTCCCCCATAGTGCCTTTTGTAGGCAAAGTCATGAGCACAATATTAGCAACATAAAAAAGTAATTTAAATGAAATGTAAACGTCATGCTGCTAAATGCTAGGAGTCTTAGCATGAAACGGCACTCATTGCAAGCATTCTTGTTACTATACAATTGCTAAATTCACCTCAGGAAAGTCTAACCGCTCACACCACTGCCAAACAATCTCTAAACTGAACTGGTTGGATTTCCCAAACTATCTTTGCTATACCCAACTAATGCTAGCCCATAAACTAATTTATAAAGCAAATACCTTCCCAGCACTCTCATCAATACTACAAACTTATATTCCTTCACTTACCCTAAGATCCTCCAACAAATTGCTACTAAGTGTAACCAAGCCCAACAAAAGAGCTGGACAATGCTTATTCTCCCATAGCATTGCTAAAAAATGGAACTCCTTACCCTCCCATATTACCCAAATAGTCTGTATAAAGACATATAAAGTAGCATTAAAATCTTACTTCTTACATTACATCATATGCCAATGCAAATCAAACAAACCACCACAAAACCTTCACTACTTATTTCTTACCCAGTTCCATAGTTTCAAAATAACTTTTAACTGACAACAACACAGCTCTATTACCACTATAACTGTTCGGCAAGAACAGACATTTTTTTTCATGCAATGCACAAAAGAAATAACTCAAGCTTTGTATTATACTACCAGCTGTTATCTAAGTTTATATAAGTTCTGATACATACTAAGTTTTATATTGTCTATGTATTCTACTTTTATAATTTTTTTTTGCATATTTCCGCTTTTAAGAAAAAAATTGCCAAGTGTCTATATTTTTATTTGACTGTATTAATTGTGGAGCTTTTCTCCCTGGGACTCCACTGAAAATGGGTTCCTGACCCAGTGGAGTTTACTGGTCAACAAATGTCAATAAATAAATAATAATAATTCCTTGCCCTGGAGGGTGCTGACATTTGTGCAGTCCCTGGAACCTGGTTCAAAGCTGTGGAGAGCACCCCAACCTTACCAGGTTACTCATCCTACCGTAGTTTCAGACCTCAAATGGAGGGTACAAAGGCAAAGTAGGTTGAATTGCAATATTTATCAAAGACATATACACCTCCAGGCTGGTCAAATGGTATTACACATATGACACATACCAAGTGCAGTTAAACATCGGCAAACATATATTCATATCATAGCTAGCTACAGACCCACAACCATGACACAGGACATCCACTCTGCATATCTGGACTTAGTTAAATCCATCAAGATTCAACCTTCTACCCTGAACTTGTGTGACTTTAACTACCCAAACATAGAGTGCAAGACCTATTCTAGCCCAAACATGAACCCCCAGAGATTCCTCAATTTCATCAATGGCAATGCATTGCCTCTGGTAGGAGGAAGGATGAAAATATCCTTTACCTGGTTGTAAACAACATGAGTAGCCACTGTAGCACTCCTACTGTGTCATCCTCCTTGGTAAGATCCAACCATAAAGTGATCACTTTTGAAGTCACCGTCTCCCCTGACCCCATGCCCTTGTCAGGGTCAAACAGAAAAACATTTCCAAAGGTGAATACAATTTCCTCAGAGCAAGTATAAGCAGCTTCACAGCCACTCTCCCTACAGTTGGAACTTGAACTAATGTCCAAGCCTACACCAACAAAATATATGAGCATCTACATAGCTGTATGGACTCAGCAATACTTGACAGGACCAAATCATCTACTCAAGGAAGAGTAAACCCGTCTGTTGGACAGCAGCAATAAACAAACAATATAATAAAAGGAAAATATTGTTGTCCAGGGCTGAGAAGGAACAGGTGAGAAGTTGGCAGCAATCACTCCTTTGTATGAAAAAGCATATTTGGTCACCAGTGTAATCCTCTAAGGCTAACTTCAAATCCAAATTAGCCACATCCACCAAGGACAATCACAAGGCCCTCATCACATATGTCCACAATCTCAAAGCCAACACTCAAATCTGCTCTGAACTTGTGGTCAATAACACCACATACACAAACACCATAGATATAGCCAACCTGCTGCCAGACAGGTTCAGTGAAACTTTTACCACCCTGTCACCCCCATCCCTACACCAGGACATCCCCAGCACCTGCCCCACTAACCTCATCACCATGGAGCAGGTCCTTAATGCTCTCTCAAAGGCAAGCAATTATGTCTCCATGGAACCCGATAACATCCCTGCCTGTATTCTACATGAACTCAGGCATGAGCTCACAGCTCAATTACACACCCTATTCAACCACTGCCTGAGCACTGGCTTCATCCCAGCTGAATGGAGGACAGCCACTGTCATCCCTCTATGCAAAGGTGGAGCATCCACTGACCCAGGCAATTATAGTTGCATCTGCCTAACTAGCCTGATTTGCAAGGCCATAGAATGAGTTTTCATGGACCTAATAAACAAGGACATTGGCAACCTAAAAACACTTGACCCCACACAGTTTGGTTTTGTCAAAGGGAGATCATGCCTGTTAAACTAGGTGGAGTTCTTTAAAACATACACCAAAGCCATGGACAAGGGGAAGACGATGCACAGTGCCTACCTTGACCTAGTCAAAGCCTTTGACAGTATTCCCCTCTTGGCCATAATACATAAACCCTCCCAGCTAGGTTTCAGCCTGTATGTTACCTGATGGGAAGCTAACTGGATCACTTATGGAACCCACTCAGTCAAAGCAGAGGAAGCAACCTCTAGTAGTAGACCTGTAATGACTGGTGTACCCCAATAATTTCTCTTGGTGCCTCCATTGTTTGGCATATACTTTTCTTTGGTGCAAGGCAAAACCAGTGATTTGTGGCTGACCAAGTTTGTAGATGACTGCAAGCTGGGCACTATCTTGAATTCCCCTACTAATGTGAACATCCTGCAAGAGGGCCTTACCCAACTAATGACTGGTGCCAGAAGCATGGCCACCAACTGAATGCCAAGACATACATTATTATCCCCTTTGGGGAAAATGTCATCCCGATACTTATGACATTGATAACTAAGTGCAAAGCATGCAATCAGTCATGAGGGACCTGGACACCCAAGTTGATAACAACCTGACTTTTGACCCCCACATTGCCACTGTTGTACAGAAGGCTTTCTACATGGCCCATCTCATAAAAAAGGGTATGCCATCCAGGAACAAGGAGGACATAACATCCCTGTACTCCTTCCTTATCAGACCCATTTTTCAGTGAATGCCCCATTAGGCATGTACCTTGCCAAGCACATGTAGCAGTTGGAGAGACAACAGAGGTTCCTGACCAGAAAAATGCAGGGTCTCAAACACCTATGCTATATAGATAGGCTATAAGCTCTGTCCCTCTACTAAGTCTCGTACAGACTGCCCAGAAGAGACCTGTGTCTAGCATATAAGAACATTTCTGACGCAGTACTGATGGAGTTGCTGCAAATCTGTATGACAAACTTCACTCGCGCAACCCGCACACAGTGTCTTAACCTGGTCTGTGACATGTATGGAACATGTTGCCGGGATAGATTTGTGTCCCAAAATACCCAGCCATCTGTAGAATAGACTCCCCATCAATGTCAAGTAGAGTGCCTCTCTAGACCTGTTTAAGAGGAACCTGGACAACTGGATAGGAAACAGAACATACACCCCTGGCACCCACCTGTGTCCCTGCTAGACAGGGGAAAAAGGTGCTTACTTTGAAGAACATGGACAGAATCCATGGTTAGGCATATAAGGGCCTCCAGCCCACTAGCCTAGTATCATCCTATGAACCTATGCTCCTACTACCTTAGCTGTTTGCTGTATTTATTTCAGACTGTCCTGCAATGTTGTCTTAACATATTCCCTGTGAGTCTGAACTCTGTAGTCACTGTATTGATTGTGCATTGTCTGGTTCCTTTATTTGTTATCATTAAATATAGTGAAATCTTGTAAGTGTGTCTGGTCTGTATAAAACTAAGTAAGCTCTTAAAGTACTTGCATATGTATTTGGTGAGACTGTATAGCCCACTCCAATAGCCTTGGTCTTGGTCACACTTACCATTTGGTTAATAGGCACATCACACAGTAGGATTCATCACCCTTTGGTAAGGGCCTGACAGTAGCTGATAAACAGCTGGATTGTGGCAGTCAGAAGTACCTGTAAGTGTGTCCAAAAGGAGCACTAGCTAGTAAACCTATGCAAGCCTTTCACAGGAGTGTGTATGTGTGATTCATAAATCATATCTCAAAGTGTGTGTGTCAGCTACATTGCCAGGGACATGATGCACCGGTCAGACAGAGAGGTGATGGATGTTCTGGCTTGGCCACTCTGCTGAGATGTTAACTGTATAGCTGTGCCAGTGGGAAGTCTTATTGGGGATCTGGGGAAAGAGGGGGAAATCAGCACCAGACTGACTGTGATGTCTGTGTGCTCTGAAGGATAATTGTACTTTACTGTGTGTGTACTTGTCATCCTCTCATTGTATAAGTCCCTCACTGGTGGTAGTGGTGAGTATTGTGGCTCCTTGATTACTGGGCCAGTGCAGGCGCACCACACTGACAATACATAATGGTGGATTCAGCTGGCATATCACATCATGTACCATTATTGACCCCTGTCAGTCTTTCAGTGTCATACAGGATTATTTCACAAATTGTCCAGGTCTCCCTGACCATTCCTGACATACTCTGGCTAGGTCAATGTGTACTCCACACCTGTATCTGATTGCCTGACACCTATGGCTAGCATACCTGGTGAGCCCCTGCAGCAGGACAGCAGGTTATAGGTAGTAGTAGCGAGGGGATGCTGGCTCTGGCTCAGCAGCAGTGCATACATACTGAGCATCCAATGTAAGGGAATGGATATAGTACCAGATATTCATGTACCATTACTGTGTCCCCAGGAGTCTGGCATGTCACAGACACATCCCACAAATTCTGTGGACAACCATCACGTGTTGTCCAACTTGTTTGAGGAAATGCACACTTGTCCGGTAGGGGAGTCTACAACTATCAGGAACATGTACCCATTCTGCCAACATCTGGATACTGCAGATGTCAGACACCTTTGAGTAGGTCACCCTACACCATATATGCACTGCTGTTTGTTATTGCGTACCTCAGATGTTCCTGGAATGTCCACATGCATCTGTAGTATCACTCACCTATTTGTCAGATTAGGCTGGATGACCTGGTTCTGTAACTTTGCCCATAGAGGACACCCAGCAGACAATGGCAGTGATGTGTGTGGACACATAACAACACAGTCTATCACAGCAATCAAACCATTCTGGTAGTCCTGTTACCATCTCAGGTTACTAGACTATGAGCCATGAGCAGCCATATGCTTAGGCCACAAGTTAGCCCATGTGTATGCAAGGCAGCAGCTGATGTCCCCATCCAACAGGGACACAGGTGGTATCTCAAGGGTATATCTGCTGTTAACCATCCATTTCATCTGGTTACACCTGCAAAGGTTATTGTAGCCACCCTGCCTGATATGGACATGGTGCCCATTCCACTGCAGGGTGATTGTGTGTGACACATGTGAGCTGCCAAAAAGGCCAGTCCAGGTCACTTACCAGGTTGTGTGTGTGTGTGTGTGTGTGTGTGTGTGTGTGTGTGTGTGTGTGTGTGTGTGTGTGTGTGTGTGTGTGTGTGTGTGTGTGTGCTAACACAGTGGAGCATGACCTGCACTCATGCAGCCAGCAGTCCCAGCAATGTGGAGACCGTGATTTCCTCACATGCCACAGTGAGGTCACTCCTGAGGAGTATGTATGACACCAGGCAGAGGGTTGGCCTTATAGCCTATAGGTGTATGGCAGATGTTTGATGGCCTGATGTTCCCTGGTGGGGAACCTCTGTGATGTGTCCAGCTGCTGCATGTGCTATGTGATGGGAATGATGAATGGTATATTATGAACATTAATGGTCTTCAGTGGGCTGAACATGACACATCAGGATAAGGGGGCAATGCATGCAGTAATGCTGGTATGTTCACAATACTCACATGCATACTGCACTGATAGATGTTGTAAATGTATGCGGTCCTGTGATATGTTCCCTTGTTCATGTCTTTCAGGTGTGATGTATTGTAAACTTCACCCATCATACACGGAGACTGTGGTGATCCTGGATGCCCTAAGACTACATCACAGGGTACTGCTGGGGAGGAGACAGCAGCACATGCAGGAACACAATGCCTTGTGGGTAGAACTGGTGGGGACCGTAAACAACATTGGACACCATGACAGGAGCTATGAAAAGGTCCAACACTGTGCCACAGACCTAATAGACAATGCACAGCAAAGGGCTCCAGCTCTGGCCAGGGACCATGCTAGCAGTGGTGGAGGGCCTGCTACGCAAGCACCACTGACAGCCATAGACAAGTTCACTGTCAACCTTGGTGCAGCCACTGCCTCCCAGGAAAACATCACCACTTATGCCATGGAGGTGGGTGGCACAGAGTCAACAGCTGAGGAGCATCCTAGCCTCCGCAAAGGAATCAGCCA
>NC_056741.1:1767628522-1767644065 GCF_019279795.1 Protopterus annectens | reverse complement strand
GCATCTGGTGTCTCGGTCCTCCCAAAACAGGGCCTCCGCTGAAAACAGGCTCTGTGGAACCTAGTCGGACATTCCTGGTCAACAAATGTTAAATAAATAAATAAATAAAAGTGGGCTGTGTCTTTTAGCCAATATGTTAACTTTCTTGCTATGCAGGGAGTTACTTGCAGTGCATTAAGCTTAGTAACTATACTAACATTGGAGAGGCTGTCAAAAGCCTTGGCCAGTGGACCTGGACTTATCTCCACAATTCAAATAGTCCCACTGTGTGGACAGCATGAACACTGTCAACAACCTGTGTTATCCTTTTGAAGAAGTTAACCATATTCATTAGATAGGATCTACCCTTGACAAAGCCAGATTGCTGCGGGACCTAACTGATGAGATTTTTAATATCATAGTTTATTATGTCAATTATAATATGTTCCATGGCTAGGCAAATAAGACTTGTCAGGCTGATGGGCAAGTCATTTCTGGGGCAGTCATGGGGCCACCCTTGTGGAGTGGCATCACTACTGCATGTGCCAAACCTCAAGGTCAAAGCCAGTGGTTAAACTCATGATAAATAGTTTAAGGAGTGGTCCTGCCAGAGCTTGTTTACTGGTGTTTACAGCCAGGTATATTGTTAGGTCCCACAGAGAAAGTATTTTTAATCTTGGAGAGCACCTTCAGTACATGCTCCTTAGTGGTGATGGAAAATTCTGAGAGATTCAGTGATAAGTGGGCTTTGGGTAGTCATATGTGGGGTAAAATTCATAATGAATTTGTTTGCTAGCATATTGGCAATGTCTACTATGTCAGCATAGGAGGTGTCATTATGAATAAGTTCAGAGCATCATTAGATGCTGTTTCTCAGTTTCTTAACATAGTTAAAGAAGGATTTCTAATTGTCCTTGATGTTAGATGCTAACCTATGTTCATGGGCTGATTTACTACCCCAGTACTATTTTTCCAGTTTTTAGTGAAGGGTTTGATTTTATGCTCGAAATGAGGGTCTTTTGATCTGTATACTTTTAAAGATTTGTTCTTGGTCTTTTATTGGAGAGTTTGTTAGTGACCACCAGGGTGTTTATTTATTTTTAATTTTCTTTTATATTTAGATGTAGTTGGAGCTGTCAGTTCTGTACATTTATCTAAGTGGGCATAATACTCCTTTGTGAAACTACCTGCCATGGCAATGTCTGGAGTGATGCTGCTATAAGTGAATTTTGAAACTTCTTCATAGAATTTGATAACATTACTATGTTTGGAATTCTTGAATTCCAAAAGGAACACATTTGTGATTTGACTTAACCAGGGAAAGAGAGACCAGGGGATTAGTACACGAAAAGTTATATTCATAAGAACTAAGTCAAGAATATTATGTCTTGTAGTGGATTTGTTAACAATCTGGTCCAGGTAGTTTGTGTTTATTAAATCTAAGAACTTTTGGGCATATTCTAGATTGGTGGTATAAGTACAAAAGTTTATTTAGGAGTTGTTAAAGTCTCCCAAAATAAAGAAGTTCTTGTTTATAGGGAGTTCATCAAGCACATTTAGGAACCTTACATGATCTTTAGGGGACTTAGAGGGTGTCCTGTAACAGGCTCTAAACTAATAGTTAATCCTTTTTAGTGCGGTTTAAAGTTCAATGAGTTCCATTTCAGTCTCTGGGATCTGTCTCAGATGATGTGGTCCCTAACAAATATGGAGATGCCATCTCAGTTGCCAGAAGGTATTCTACAGTAAAGTAATTAACCATTTAAGTATTTATTTAGTTTTTGAGATATTGCCAGACATTTACATGATTTCCTTTCCAGGGCAACATTGGACACATGCAGAGGATAAGTTTTAAAACTTGTGTGGGTAATGAATGTACATGTAGGAAGGTAGTGAGTAAGGCTTGCTGCTGCCTGCTGCAGGGGTTACTTTTAAGTTGCTTTAGTGACATGAAACTACTACTTGCCCAGCAAACAACACAAAGTCAGCTTTAGTTCTCTGCCAGTAATGCAGTGATAATTTATATATATATATATATATATATATATATATATATATATATATATATACACATACTGTTTTGGATAATGATGAGAACACTTAGTGTTTCAATGTTTCATAGATGCTTTGGCTCCTTGATACCAAGATGGGGGCAGAGAAAATTGCTATAAGCTGTAGTAAACTGAAATTCTTTGCTTTCTTGTATTTTCTATCTGGAACTCTGCATAAATGCTATCATTGATACAACAGTGTGAGTATAGCTATAGTTTGAGCAAGTTTGACGATGATGCAAGGGATTATAATTTTTTGACCTTGTTACTCACTGTCATACATACTCACATCCATATGCCAGCACTAGTTGGCTACTTTTTCTTTAGTACTCTGTACATTATTTCTGGAATAAATGTTTTTTGGAAGGTTTGGAGAGGCAATTGGCGATTCAGGGAGGTATTGTGTCTGAGATGACAGAGCAGTACATCAACCGAGAAGTGTTCTTTGTGCTAAGACTGCAATAATGTGGATCACAACTTTTCCCTGACATTCTTTCTGCCATCTGTCTGCTTTATTTACCTTCTAGCAAATGTGCTGTCTATGGCACTAAGCCCTTTTTAGTCTTTTGGGTTTCTAATACCATGATGGGAATGGACCCCATTCCTAAGTCAAAGTATGATTAAAGTTCATGAAATTAGTATTGTTTCAGTTTTTGATGTTAGCCAGAACTGCTCTTTACAGCACCCACAATATGCCCAATAATGACTCCTTCTGCAATTCATATGGAGTTACATGTACCAGTAACATATCTAAGTACGACTGTATGTTCTTTTTATAAGACCATTCCTACTACTATTGGAATTGTCTGGGTATCCTTCTTCCACATTGTCCTTGTTTCTCCCTGCAAATCCTGGTATTTTTATGACTTTGTCTCTGTCTGTACGTAAGACACATTGTCACTGGATGTAGCAATTTCAATGATCAATGCTACATTTGTCTGCTTTTCATGGACTACTATATCTGTTTTTTCTTTTTTTCTTATTTATATTTTGAGCTGTTGGTAATGGGTGATCCCATGTGATATAAAGTTCATTTTCTGTAATTCTTTGTGGCTCATGTTTTCAATGTTTTTCATCTACTTCAATATTATGTTTGCACAATCCACAGTGCAACAGTCTTGCCAGATTATTATGCCTTTCACACCACAGTCCTTCTGCCATTAGTATATCACAACCAGCAATAAGATGTGCAACTTTTTCCAATTCCATTTTACAAAACCTACACTTGTCTGCTTCTCCCACATGTTCAATGGATTTTGTAAACCAACATGTACGTAATCTACTATTTTGGGCTGACAATATTAATATTTTGTCCTTTGGTTTAAATTCACCTCTCCTTAATCATTCCCGCATTCGATCCTGATCAGTATGAGGTTATTCTAAGAGTTTTCTATAATTACAACTATATTTATGCATTTTCCACATTTCTTGCCTTCTCATCTGATCTTCACCTCATAGTGTTTCTTTTGCTGTTTTGGCACATTCAATTGCTGGCTGATTTTTTCCTTCTGATTTTATTTCCATTCCTGCTTGCGACCAATATTAGAATTTTATGAGCTAAGGTTAGTTGATTATTTAAATTGGAGTAGAAGGAGTTCTAGCCAATCGAGCTGCTTGAGTGATAGACAGTGATGGGACTTATATGAAGCATTAGTGGCAAATTTGGAGATTTTATTCTAGCAGATTTCAAGCTTGGCAAGGTCAGCTTTACGGAGGTCTGTTAGAATTGGGGGATGCATATAGGAGTGTCGATAGAAGGTGTGTTCTAGCAATCATGATTTTTGTACTGCTTGTTAGATATTGTTTATTCCTATAAAGGAGGCCAAGTTTCTTGTGAACTTTTTTGATGGTTTGGTCTATGTAGATGTCAAATTTCAGGTTATTGTCAATTATAACCCCTAGCCATTTGGTATAGGGGTAGGAGTGATCATGGTTTTGTTTGTAGAGAAGATGTGGAAGATTGTGGCAGAAGTATTTCTACAGGGGTAGAAGAGCATAAGTTTTGTTTTATTTGGATTTAATATAAGTTGGGAGTTTGTTAACCACTTTTAACAGATATGAAGGAGTCTTTGGTGATGGATTGAAGTTCACTGAGGGTAGAAGCAAAGCAGATCAGAGTGGAGTCATCAGCATATTGAATCATATTGGCATGGGGAGTGGCAGAGTGGAGCCGACTGGTAAATAGTGAGAAAAGAAGGGGCCCAAGGATGGAGCCTTGTGGTACCCCTAAGGTGACTGGTAGGAGGGGGGAGAGGGACTGTTGCCAATGGACGGCTTATTGTTGGTCTGTTAAGTAGCTTTGAAACCAGGCTATAGCTGGATTGCTGAGGTTGTGGGAGGAGAGGACATTAATGAGTTTGCTGTGATTGACCATGTCGATGGCCTTTGACAGGTCTAGAAATATGGCTGATACAAATTAGGAGTTGTTTCTGTGCTGATTATGTCTGTGAAGGATAGTAGGACTGTTGTGGTGCTATGTGTAGGATGGAAACCATGCAGTGTATGGGATTGGAGATTGTGAGATAGTAGTATTCTATGGGCTGGGAGTGTACTATTCTTTCTAGGATTTTAGACAGGGGGAAAGGATGGCAATGGGGTGATAATTAGTAAATTCGCAGGAGCTTCCACTTTTGTGCAGAGCCAAAATGTGAGAGATTTTCAAATAGTGGGGACATATGCTTCTGTTATTGATCTATTTATAAGTATGGTTATTGGATAGGAAATAGCTTCTGATGATATTTGTAGATAATCCCAATTTTTAAGTAGTTTTTTGATATAATAGATGGGGACTGTGTTTAACATGAAGTAGTTTGTACTATGTTTAGGGGGATATTGGGGTTTGTTTCGGGAGGGTAGGGTTAGTGTTACTCTGATTGTTGGCTAGGGTTTGAATGGATTCTGTGAAGTAGGTGTTGAATTGAATGGCTGTCAGCTGTTTTTGGTGTGGGGGTAGGATTTTATCCTGGTTGCAGTAGGTTGTGTACTGCAGCCCAGAATTTTTGTGGATTATTCTGATACATGGTTTGGATGTTGTGGTAGTGGTTGGGTTAGTCAGTTTTAATAAATGTTTTAACTTTGTTTCTAAGCTCTAGGAAATGTTGTTTAGTAGAGCTGGTTTTGTTCTTATGGAACTGCAACCAGGCCTTATCCCTGTCTTTGAGTAATGCTCTAGTTTCTTTGGTTAACCAGGGTACGTAATTGGATTTGACTCTAATGTTTCTAGATGGGGCATGGGTATTGAGAATCTCAATGATGGTGTTGTTGAAGGAGAGTACTCCTCATTCAGGGGCAGTTGTTTCAGATGTTCCCAGGAAAGATTTTTGAGGACAGAGATAAAATTATTAGCATTGAAATTGTTTTTGTTCCTAATTGTATGGAAGGAGGTTTGATGTGATGGGTGGTTGCGATCTCTTAAGAGAAATGTTGGACAGTGATCACTCAGATTGTCAGGGAGCAGCCTGAGTGGGATGACAGGTGGGGAGAGTTAACTAGAATCCAGTCTAGTATAGGTTCCTGTTTGGAGGTTTTATCAGTCCTGGTGGGAGATGAGATGACTTGGGCAAAGCTGTATAGGTTAATGTTGTAGTGGGAGATGGAGAGTAACATAGGAGTCAGTCATTATTGAAGTCTCCCATTAAGATGGTTTCTTGAGGGAGGGATGTGGAGCACCACTGAATAAGGTTTTCCAGAATGGCATGCTGTTACCTGGTGGGATGTATCCACCTATTATATTAAGATGTTTGCTGGGTTTGATGGTTAATTTGACTAGAATTAGCTCAGTATTTGCAAGATCTGGGGTGGGGGTGTCCAGGAGGCCTAGTGATAGATGATCTTTGTATAAGATAGCTACATCTCCTCCTTTTTTGTTTATTCTATCTTTGCATAGGATATTGTAGCCTGGAGGAGTGATTTCATAATTGTTGATATCTGGTTTTAGCCATGTTTCTATTAAAGTAACTATATCTGGGGAGTAGTGGGATAGTAAAGCATGTAGATTGTGGGTTTTGTTAGTTATGCTATGTACATTTATGTTGATGAAGAGGAGGGATGATTTGCTTTCCCTTGGTGAAGTAGTGTAAGGTTAGTTTGAGATGGATCAGGTAGTGAAACATGGGGTATTTGTGGCACCAGGATTGGGATGGATGGCTCCTGCAAGAATTAACTGTTTGGATATATGATGGAGTTTCGAGAGTTTGTTTAGGAGCTTAGAGCATCTAAGGGTGCTAGAAGATTTTTGTTAGTTGTGGAAGGAGTTTGATTATGTGATGATCTATATTAGTGGTGTGGAAGAGGGCTGGGGTGATAAGCCAATGTTGAGTATTATGAGGTGTTAGGGGTGTTGAGGTTTGGAATGGAGGAGGAATAGTGTGTTTGAGAGGGGTCTCATATGAGGAGAGCTTATATAGTAGGATTGGAAGAGAATTGGAAGTAAAAAGGAGTAGAGTTATTTTTAGAGATGTCATTTTGAGGAGGGACTAGTTTGTGTACATGCTAGTGGTTATGCTTCTGCTAAACTAAGCAGGGAAAATATGTTAGACTTGTTCTCCTCATGTTTTAAAACTTTCACTATGCTTGGAATGGTGCAGCAGTTAGCGTTGTCACCTTACAGCGAGAGGTTCTGTGGTTCGATTCTTGGCTGGAGTGCCTTCTATGAGGAGTCTGCATGTTTTCCCTGCAGTTGCTTGAGTTTTAAAAACATGCAGTTAGGTGTGTGTGTGTGTGTGTGTGTGTGTGTGTGTGTGTGTGTGTGTGTGTGTGTGTGTATGTAGGTTGGGTGCTGGGCTGGCTACTTGACACTGTAAAAACCCCACTGCCAATCAATCTGCAGACTGGTGATCTGCTGTGGTGACCCCTTACTGGGAAAAGCTAAAAGACATTGCTTAGCTTTTACTATGTTTGGATTTTGTGAGGTTAACAGATATGTATGCAGTCCTATTATTGCAGATCTATACATGTAATCAATTTCAAGGAGGCTCATACCTCCTTCAGAGCAGGGAATATATAGTCTTGGTATACACTGATTTTTATAAATCATTTTATAAGCACAAAGCATCCTTGTTTTCCTGTCCAGCTGATCCAGCACCTTTTGGGGCCAGTCAGTCACACCAAAACTGAAAGTTGAATAATACGACCAACAAACCAGTCCAAAAAGTGACACTCAAGGCTGGAAACTAGGAAAGTAGCACCAAAATGAATCTTTATTCACCACAAGTAAGTGTTTTTGTCTGGTAAATATCACCAGACTTCTTCAGACAAAGTAAACCATACAACATTAAACTTATATACCCACCAAAATTTAATCAGTCAATTTAAAAAAACTAATTTCAATCAATTAAATGTTTTAAACAGACACAGCCCTTAAAGGACAAAACTTCTCTAACAGACTAGGAAACAACAAGTAAATACATTCCATTAGTCATATTCAAAGTGTATAGAAAACAGCAACATATAAGAACAAGTTAAAAAATATATAATAAGAATAAAAAACTTTCTAAAAGTACATAATTATTTCAGGAAAATACATTAAATATATCCACACTGATGTATATACTAAAACCTTATTGTTATATACATTTAATAAATAATTACTTATTTTCATCTATCAAAGACTTTTAATTTAAGCCTACTAGAAATGGCTGTTGCATTATTAAGTCCTGGTGGAGAATAAGCATTTAAAAATACTTGCCACCAGGCTTCCTTCTCTTCAAGATGCAATTTTCATGGTCCCCCCTAGCTTCATACTTCACCTATTGAATTACTAAAAATTTGAAATTATGCTCTGGAAACATCCTTAAATGTCTATATAATGCATTTTTTGCATCTTGCTGTCAAATGTCATAAAGATGTTCATAAATAAGTTGTACAAGCTTACTTTGGGTCTTCCCAATATAAAAAGCTGGGCACTGGCAACAAACTGCGGCATAAACTACTGCATAAGTTTGGCAGTTATATTTTCCCTTTACCACATTTTTTTTACCACCAATTCTAATACTAGATGTTCTCAAAATATACTTACATTGGTGGCACATGCCACAAGGTGCCATGCTTCCCTTAGCCTCAATGACTAGGGGCTTTTCTAATAAACTCTTAAAGTTCATACCTTTCTGAAATACAAAATTGGGATGATCTCCAAAGGTGTCCAACATAGCCTGTTCCTGCATAAGAATAACCCAGTTTTTCTTAACAATATCCTGCACAAGAAAGCTATCACTGGAATATGTACTGACAAAGGGACATATAGTCTCCTGAGAATTTCCAGTACCTATTGAATGTTCACCATTTATAACTATATCATCCCCATCATTTATACCAAGGTTATTAGTCCTGAGGGGTAATAAAGGGTGCCCATTTGTGGACATATCAGGACTTCCCAATATTGGGACATATAAACCATTGCTTCATTTATTAATAACCTCCTGTTTTATATTGTATATTAAACTAATAGGGTACTCCCTATCAAGGAAAATGTTGCTCATAAATTCACACTCTTCCAAAAAATCATTAAACTGGGAGACCATCCAGGCAGCTCTAACAAACTGACGCTTGATAATCCCCCGCTTAACGTGCCTAGGATGAATGCTAGAATAATGAAGCATGCTATTCGAATAGGTGGGCTTCCTAAAAATTGTTGGCTTAATATAACCATCAGTTATTTTGGTGATCAGTACATCCAAATAGGAAATATTTTCTTCTTCCACCATATAAATAAATTTAAGAACATTTGTACTTTGTTTGAGATAGTCAATAAATACAGGAATATCTTCCCGGGGTCCGATCCATGCCACAAACAGGTCATCAAGGTAACACAGATATAAGGGAATGTGTTAAAAAAAAGGGGAACAGAAAAGGAAATGTTTCTCCCACCAGGCCATCACTATGTTAGCAAAAAGGGGGCCGCAAGCCGACCCCATTTCTACATCTTCAAGTTGTTTAAAGTGATGGCCCTCAAAATGTTTAAAATTATTTTTAAAACTATTTCCATAAGCTGAGTATAAGTATTGATAGGGCTCTGTTTAATAGGTATATAAAAAATCAGAGAACCAATCCAACCCCGTACTGTGTAGTATGCAGCTGAAAATATCCTTTACATCAATGGTGATAAAAACACCCCCCTCCCCATAAGGGACAAGATTGTTACATTTCCCCAAAAACTGCCAGGAATCATGGCATAAATGTGGGAGGTTTAGAACCATATTTTTCAGTCTACTGTCCAGGAACCTGGCTATATGACTGTTTTTTGACTACCCTGAATCAACTATGGGCCGAAGGGGGGGATTAGCCAGGTCCTTGTGGATTTCCGGAACTCCAAATATGACTGAAATTTTAGGGGTTTCAGCAGTCATATAATTGTATTCATCAATGCCAATCTGGTCCTGGGTAACCATATCAAAAAGTTCCCAATCAATCCTATTATAAGCAATATTGACCTCATTAATGGAGGCTTCACTGTGAGTACTACTATATAAAAGTTTGAGCATATTCTGAATATAGTCTTCTTTTTGGAAAATCACCATCCCCCTCCTTATCTGGTTGCATAAACCTGAGTTCAGTTTTACCCCTAAGTTCAGACAATAATGTTGTTTCAAGAGCAGATAAATTACTTGTATTACTATCTGTTCTAAAATTGTGCATATAATGGCAAAAATCCATCTCACGTGCTGTTTCAAAAGATTTGAATAAATTATGTGTATCAGGGTTATAGGTGCTTGGTATTCTACAGTCATTGTTACTGTTATAAACATGATTATCATTTATGCGCAAATATTTTAAATTCATGTTCCTAATATACATTTTTAGGTCACTAATTAACTCTCCAAGATTACATGGTTTGCTAGGTACAAAATTGTATCCCTTACTGAATAAATCTGCATGTTTAGCAGTAAAGGAAAAAAACAGAGTAGTTATAAATTTTAAAGTCACTAGATGAATTAAAAATAATGTTTAATTGTCTTAAAACAGTCACCTCGGTTGTCTCCTGTTGTTGTAAACTGGACCATTCCTCTGTCCTTGTTGATTCCATCCATTCCCTGTGGATAGGGGTTCCAGTGTTGAGGCCTCCTGTTCCTGAGCCTTTCCGACCTCCACTGCCCTGGTACATCTAAAGGGGTAACCTCCCCTTCAGAATCAGTTGTTCCATGTTCTCCTGGGTTTATGGACTGCCTTTGATGTTCTGTATAGTTTCCATGAATAGCTGGTGGCGCAAGGTAAGCCTTACCTGCCTGGTAGGCTTTGCGATCACGTTCCAACTTTTTTGCTTTACGGTTAGCAATAACTGCTACCACACCATCTACTTGCTTGAAAATAGCATCATACTGGTGTCAGCTGCTTTCATACAAGCCTGCCATACGTATTTCCTCATCCAAGGCACGAATTTCACCAAGCAAGCTCTCCAAACAAGTGTTGTTATAAATTGGTTTATAGCTTGCATTTTGTTCCTAGATATCAGCAGTGTTTTTAGTATTAATTTTAGTCTTCTTAAATATTCCTTACTAAGTTTTAATCACATCTGTTCATGTTTTATTGTTGATCCTTCATCAGTTCTTAAATATTTATATGCTTGCTCTTGTAGGTTCTTTTATATCACATTCCTATTCTAGGCTGATGTTTGCTTGGAGCTGTAGCTTTCATGCTTTAAAGGTTGCATTTGCAAAGCTATCAACAGCAAATGGCATTCTTATATATCATCTGAAAAAGTTTTGACCACTTGCAGTTGTGCTTTCAGTTCCTCATCTGATGAACTATACAGTTTTAAATCATCCACAAAAAGAAGATGCCTTGTTTTCTGTGAGCAGCAGTGACAAAGAGTCACCTTGGAATATCCCCCTCTGAATTTTTATCCCTGGTGTAATAATTTAGCCTTTATCATGGCTTAACTGCAAAGTAGTCTGCCACTGTTTCATGGTCACTGTATTGTAATTGATCAGTGTAGGATGTATCTTATACATTTTAAGCACTCTTTTATCCATAAAAAAGTTTTAATAAACAACAGAATGTTTCATAAACGCTTTCATCTCCCACAGATACTTCATCATATAAACTCTTTCACAAATGAACGTTCTTTTATATTAAAATGCTAAACCTTTTACATCTTCATCAAACAATTAAGACTTAATTATACCTCATTCAACTTCTAAAGGCATCATCATACCATTTTAAAACATCACCCCTTTCTTTCAAAATAGCTCCTATGGACACTTGATCGTTCAATCCAGGTGGGAGTATGGCATTCAGTGTTAACTACCATACCAACTCCCTTTTAAAAAGCATTCTCTGTCAGTCACCACCCCTGGGGTTGATTCTAATCATTTCCAAAACTGCAAGACTTTGCTAAATACACTGTTTTATTAGTTGCACAATTATCATTCACAAATGTTACCTTAATATGCAAAGCATTGTCCAGAACTAATGTTTTATCTCTACAAATATAACTACACCGGGCACAACTTCCATATGGTACCATACCCTTATTGCTTCCCCTATCCTTTCCTGACCCATTTTCCAGCATTTGCCTAAAGTTTTTACCAGTTTTATAAACAAAAACTGTCTCAGGTCCCACCAATTCATTAATTTCCTTATGCACCCTAAAAATGCTCCAGTTCTTAACCACCAACCTACTGATGTCCTGGGAGTAACAGTTTTGTTCTAGAACCAATGCCTTTTCAAATCTCTTCCTATTCTCCGTCTTTCTCTCACTTTGTAAATCTCTACCTAGAAGTGGTAGGTAGTTCACCCCCATTATCAGAAAAAAATGTTTGGTGAAAGGGGAAGCCATAAGAGTTGCAAGAATGACCTCTAGGAATGATGAACTTGAGCGTGACCTTGAGGTTCTAAGGGATATGTTCCTGGAGAGGGAATACCCCTTGGAAATGATGGAAAGTATTTTCAAAGAGGCAAAGGAAGGAAGGCTGAGGTAATTGGATGTTCCAATTGTTGGATATGCCTGGTTAAGTACATACCAAAGGTGGCATTGTACACAATGATAGGTCTAACGAATAATGAATATAGTGGAACAATGACTTTCTTGGAGCTAGATGCTATACCTTTGTTTATAAGTTGCACAACATAGAATGATTTCCTCACTACTGCAGGCATGTGAGGGTCAAAGGCTAGATTACTGTCTATGTATGTTCCTGAGTCCCTGACTACTGGGTCAACTCTAAGCAGTGTGTTAGAGTGAGGTTATTTTTAGTAAATTTACCATGGCTAGGCAAATAAGACTTGTCAGGATGATGGGCAAGTAATTTCTGGTAGAATGATAGAGTCAGACATGTATGCATTCAGTTTCAGAGAAATATAGCATGTTTCTTTTTTAAGGGAAATATACAATTTTGCCGGCTAAGCATGAGATGTTCAGAAATAAGGTTTCAGGGAAAGTTACAGAATGTTCCTTTCTCAAGGGAAAGGTATGCGTGTGTGCAGTGGAAATGCTAGATAAAGAGGCACATGCAAGACAAGGCTTGGAAACCAATGCAACCAGGGCTAAAGAGGCATGAAAAGCATTACAGGGTTTTGGGATTATTAGGAAATACTTCAGACATGGTCAGTGAAGTCAGTTAGTTCAGAATGACATACAGAAGCAATTAAATATTCAGCATTCCAGAAAGAAAGTTAGCTTTTGGACTTATATGTTAAAGGGTCTCTACAATACAGGCACTCGAGCCTGAGTACCGAAGACAGGTCAAATAAAAACTGTTTCAGTTTATATTATTCAGGAGAATCAGAATATACATGCAGAAACTTTGGATATGTTTAGCAGCATTGTTATTACTAACCAGCATTTCTACAGACTGTTATTGTTTATCACCACAGTTAAAAAAGACAGTATTTGGATTGTGTAAACATCTAATAAAGCCTTATTAACTGAACTACACTGTTTGCAGAATTCATTCTGAAAAGTACAAAAGACTCGACCCATAAACGGGACACTGGCACCTGCTCAGCACAAGTTTGGGTAATTAACAAAAAAAGACTTTCATTCTAGTCTCATTTCAGTTTTTTTCCAGTTAATTCCAATATACTACAGTCTTATCAATTCTTTCATGGTGTGTTGTCAATATGATAGTCACCAGGGGTGGATAACTTCCCAATGGAATCTATTATGCATTTCTTGGCATTTAGTTTTAGTCCATAGCTCTGACACCAGTCATTTGTCTGTGTCAGACCTTCCTAGAGAACATTTGTTTGAGCACTGGATTCAATGACAGCTCCTAATTCACAATCATCTGCAAATTTAGTCAGACAGAAACCACCGACATTGGCCTTGACTTCAGGGAAGTAAATGCCAAAAAGGAGTGGCCCAAGAACAGATCTCTGAGGGACTCTACTTGTGACTGGCCTCTTTGTAGAAGTGGACTCTCCAGTTCTAACTTCCTACATCCTCTCTGTAAGCCAGGTGTCTATCCAACAGGTGGCATACAGGTTTGTACCTAACCTCTTGAGTTTGTCAACAATGCCTGAGTGGTGTATTATGTCAAATGCCTTGGCCAGGTCCAGGTGGACAGTGTGAACCATTCTACCCTCATCCATTGCTTTGGTGACCTTCTCAAAGAAGTCCACCAGGTTGAGTAAGCATGACCTACCCTTGTTAAAACCAAACTGGATTGGGTCCAGTGTCTGGAGGTTTACTATATCACCACTGATCATTTCCATGATAATTCTTTCCATGCTTTACGTATAACACTAGTGAGACTTATGGGTCTCTAGTTTCCAGGGTCTATTGGTGGCCCATCTTTGTGCAGAGTGATGACTGTTGCTTTTCTCCATTCACGAGGCACAAAGCTTGTTTGTAGGCTACAGTTAAATAGCAACTCGAGAGAGTATGATAGGTCATATTTCTTTCAATTTAGAAGGTTTTGTCTGGACCCACTGATGCAGTGTTCTTGGCCTTACAGAGAGCATTAAGGACCTCTTCCTAGTGATAGAAGGGAGACATATTTGATGGTATTTCCTGACAGAAGGTGAGGGTGACAGAGAGGTAAAGTTGGAGCTAACTTCATTGGCCAGTAGGTTTGCTATATCTTCAGGTTCAGTATAAGTGGATCCATTTACAATAAGCTCTGCACAGAATTATGTATTGCCTCTGAGGTTGCAGACATAGCTAAAGAATACCTTGTGGTTGTCCTTGGCCTGGGAGGGCAAATGTACCTCAAAGTTGGCTTTGCTAGACTTTATTTACCCTCTGAGTTGCTTGTTTAGTTTGATGGGAGTGCTTTTATCCTGCTGAGTGCTGCACCTCCTAATTTTTTCCATGATTTTCTTCCTTCTGTTATACAGTGTATTGATTATTGATTCCACCAGGGTGGCTTGTTTTTGATTTAGTTCTGTACTTGTTCCTGGTGGGTACAGCTACCTCTATGCAGCTATTAACAAGCTTGTATAGGGCTTCTGTGAACAGTTCTGCATAGGCAGCAGTGTTGTCAGGGTTTATGGAGGCTTGAAATTTTGCCAGCCTTAGAATAGTTCCTGAATATCCCAGGTTTAGCTGGGGGTCCAGATTTTATTTTTACTTCAAAGGAGACCATTTTGTGGTCTGACCTTACCAGGAAAGACATTACAGTAGGGGTGTGCAGCACTCTCCCATATTAGTGAGGACCAGATCCAGTATGGTTGCAGCCTTGGTTGGTGTATTGACATTCTTGTCCAGGGAGTTTGTGTTTACAAAATCCAGGAATGTCTGTGCCTGTATGTTTAGTATCATATAGAATTGTCAGTTAACAGTGGGGTAATTAAAGTCACCCATGAATATGATATTGGGTTGGATGGTGAGTGTTTCCAATAAGTTTAAATACATGTTAGGAGTTTTCTGGGTCTTAGAGGGAGACCTATAGCTTGCAAGGAAGTGGTATTGTAATTTGCCTATGGTGATTTGAACATGGAGCAGTTCAAGTGCATTACCCTGTTTGACCAGCCTTGAGGTATATTTATTTTTGATGTAAATCGAGACACCTCAGCCTTTAGTCTCTGTCTGTGTAGTAGCTAGTCTAAATGTGTGGAAGGCATTATAATCTTGCACTGTCGATGTGCTGTCTGAGGCTTTGAACCATGTCTCATTGACCACACAGATGTCAGTATTCTCTAGGGTGAAGAGAACTTCTAGGGAATTGAGTTTAGACTCCTAGCTTTAAGCAGTAGTACTTTTAGATTTTCTTGGTTTTGATTTGCAATGTTGGAAATACTTTCAGTTTGGCATTGCCTAAAAAAAGCACTAGGGGAGACAATGTTTTAGCTAATATTCAGAAGCCTAGAAGGGAGAGGTACAGACTATCCCTGGCATGATCTGTTGACGATCTCCTTCCATGCTAACAAATATTGCACCACCTTAGAATGACACCAGAAAATAAGCTAATTATTAAAGTCAGTCATCGTTTGTTCATATTGTGGCACCATCCTCTGAGAAGGTAAAATGCTGCTCAATGCTTGGTTCATACAAGCCTGAGACATATATTCCAAGAGCTCCATGATGTCTCTCTTCATATAGTCTAGGGAGGTCTGTCTGAGGTCCTTTACTCCCACA
>NC_056741.1:1767586022-1767623522 GCF_019279795.1 Protopterus annectens | reverse complement strand
CTAATTTAGATGGAAGAATGATTGGGAAAGATAATAATACTAAATTTCTCCTGAAACAAAATAACTTGTTTCGGGAAAAATAGAAAATATAGAAAACAGATCCAGAAAGAACATTAGGATTTATAGCATCCCTGAGAAAGAGGAAGGAGACAGTATGCATCAGTTTCTAAATACCTGTCTGGCTAAGACATTGAACCTGCCTGAAGCTCTTTCCTTCAATATTGAAAGGGCACATAGATCACTTTCCAACACATCAATAAAGAAAAATCCAACTACATCAAGGTCAATGATTCTTAGTTTATTTTCCAGGCAAGATAAAGATCTTGTTTAAAAAAGAATAATTATCCAGTTAAAATAAAAGAAAACATCACAAGATTTGACAATGATTATTCAACTTCAGTTGTGTCAAAAATGAAAACATGTGTACCTCTTATAAAGGATTTAAAGCACTATTTTTGTTTCCAGCAAAAATAAAGATTCATCTTACAGAAGGGCAGAGGACTTTTATCACTTTGGAAGAAGCTTTGGAGTTTTTACAGAGGAATAAAATTCTAGAAAAAAATGAAGAAATGGGCTGCAGTTTGTCTACACCTCTCAAAAGAAATGCAACAAGGAATGGATGGTCAGTTAAAGAGAAAACAGTAAAAAACAGAAAGCTAAATGAAAAATGCATTCATGTTCATTGTAATATTTGTTCTGTAACGTAAAAGGTTTATAAAAAGTAAAGACCAGATAATAATATCACTTTTTACTAGGAAAATCATTTTATTCCTTATTTCAAATTATCTTATTTTAAGTTATATGTATAAGTGAAGCTAATTAATTCCAGATACAGCTTAATCAGTCATAATATACCTATCATTAAATGTAAAATATCAATATGATGAAGCTTATGTAAAGAAATAAACATTTTAAGTTCTTAATATTATGGTTATGTGATTTGCTATTAAAGACAATCCTTGGAATATAATATGACAGCAAAAAAGTATGCTAAGTTGCAATCTAATTCACATATGTGGCTGTTTTATATATACAAAAGATAGTATTATAATGTTGCTAAACAATTAGCACATCATTGACAGCTATACAAGCTAAATTCATACCCCACATTCCTAGCATTCTTTCAACATATGTTTTATTGTTAGATCTCATTTAAAGATTAAATAATACATAAAAACCTGAGAAAGCATCTGCACATGAAAGAATTGGAGTCATTGTTTTATCTCTAATTATGCTTTGTTACTGTCTTATAATATTTAATAGTTATTTCCCAATTAAGGTAACTTGCTAAGTAAGCTTTTGTTTAAAATGAAGGTTAAAAATGAACACGTGCAATTGTTGCAAGTTTATCTGTACATGCAGAATTTCTGAAATTATATTATCCATTTTTTTTATTTTCTTGATTAGATGGCTTTGAAGGTATAATATTTAATGTTTAAATTCACTCACAAATGCAGTGGGCATTTCTGTGCATTCAAGTAGAGCTAAACAAACTATTTTCACACATTTAACTTTAATTTAGTTTTAAAAGAAGCTATTTAGTGGTGCAAGCACTTTTGTGAGGCTTTATAAGCTTTAAAAGGTTCTAAGAGTTGTTATTCTTAAATTCTACTTCTTCCTTAAAGTGAAAGCTGATCTTTCAACTAACCCTCTGAACTGGAAGTGATGTATTACAATGTTAAAATGGGAACTGCAATGTGATTTAAGCACTAATACTGATAAATTAACTTAAAAACATTCATATTTAGGTATTAAAACACATTGTATTAAACCACACATAAGGAATACACATAAGGAATATAATATAACAAATTAAAGGTAAAAAAAAGCTTTAAAACCAATAATAACTGATTTGTAATTTTGATTGCTTGCTATATATTATCAACTTGACTGCTTGTTATATAATAACAGATGAACTACACTGCAGCTTATAATAAGACACTTTTGGTATGACAAAAATGATTATATTCCCTGGTATTTGATTTACAAATCACAGACAGATTATATTTGATAGATTTTACTTATAAAATATCTGATGTTAGTTCAAATTCCCTCTGATAAAATGCATAAATAAAATAGACTGATTGTGAGAAATGAAAGTATATAATAAATGATGGAACTAGAATAACAATTTCCTGATATATAAGGAATGGTATATCTGTTTTTTCAAATAACATAGTGCATATGGATTATTACTGAAGTATGGAGTTCATGTAAATTACAAATGGTACAATATAGATAGTATGAGCAAGAATATAGAGAGATAATGACAAATACACATGTATATAGTTAGTAGACTGATATATGAATAATTGTATACACAGTGAATAAAATAAATAATAATAAGCAACTTCTTGACCTTTATTGTAACAAAAGTGAAAATTACATCTGATAAACTTCTTATTGTAGCCTGAAGAGCAAGAAAAGGTTATAAGAGAAGATGGGAACAGTGATAACTAATCTGGCTTATTTAAAGTGAAACAGGACCTAAGTAGCCTTTTCTCTCTTTCTTAACATATAGAAGGACTTTCTTAAAATGATTCATAGGGAATATACATGTATGAAGCACAAGCATTAGCTAAATGTAGTTAGTCTAATAGGATGGTTGAGATGTAATTTGACTTTATCAGCAAACTAGGAATAGATTATTCCATGGTAGAATGTGTGATGTCCATGCCCTTGCCCAGCAATCAAGGAGCCTCAATCCTCACCACTAACATCAGAGAGGGTTTGTCTCATATATGAGGAAAGGATAACAAATACACACAGTAAAGTGCAATTTCCCTTAAGAGCACACAGAGATCACAGTCAGTCTGAGGCTGGTCGCTCCCTTGCTCTCCAGGTCCCCAATAAGACTCCACACTGGCACAGCTATAGAGTCCAGATCTCAGCCAGCTGGGCAAGCTAAAATCTCCAGCACCCTCTCTGTCCAAAGTTGTTGACATACACACACACACACACACACACACACACACACACACACACACACACACACACACACACACACATTCACACACACACACACACACACACACACACACACACACACACACACACACACACACACACACACACACACACACACACACTTTGAGATAAGAGGTTATACAACCACACAGACACTTCTGGAGAAGACTAGCACAGGTTCTCCAGCTGTGCCCCTTTTACACAGACTATATGGTAGTACAGACTGCCACCACCCAGCTAATATTTATCAGCTACTCAAAGGCCCTTAAAAGGATGTCCAGTTATTACTGTGCAATATTATTATCCAATTGGTAGTGTGACTAAACAGTCTCAAGGCTTATTAGAGTGACTTGGTACAGGATCCTTATATACATCCAATGTACTCTTAGAGCTTAACTTTTCTCTACACAAAACAGCCACAGTTAAAAGGTTTTAAAATATTTAATAATAAATAATTAAAACCACAAGACAATACATTCTACTACACAGAGCTAGTCAGGAGTTCAGAGACCACACAGGAATACTTAAAATAATTCAGTAGTACAGTTCTGACATCACAGAAAAACACTTAGTCTAATCTTTCTAGTTCCTGGCTATTCCTAAAAGAAAACACAAGTCTAAGATAACTTACATAAGACAACAGGCAGAGTGCTGTGAATTGGATGATCAAGACAAAAATGCTCAATGCCTTCTGATTCTCTCTGTTTAAATTGAAACTGCAGTTCTGATAAACATTATATCATTCCTCGCCCTTCCTGGAATTCCCAGGCTACACATTAACTACATTTACATTTTTAACATCCCCATTTTGTTATCTTGCAGCTGGTCAGGTGCAGAGCAATAAAAATGCATTTGCTTGTTTAAATCCAGCAATTTAACTCTTGGTTAAAACAATAGAAAGAATTTCTTCATTTAGACCTCTCAGTACCACTGTTTACATCAAAGGGTCACCACATGCTTTATTTTGGTCAGTAGAGTGCACTGTTGTCACATTTATTTCCAGTTCCACATGTAACAGTATTTCTTTACATTTAAGACAACAAGCCTGTAGTCCCCAGATCTCCCTCAGACTCCTCCTGCAATCCACTGCAAATGCTCAGCACAAGGGCCTCCCTGTCATAGTAAGGTTTTGTCACATTAACATGGTACAGTTTGTGCCCCTGCATTCTGCCTAGCAGTTCCACCATGTAGTTAACATCACTTACCTTTCTTACCACCTTGTAGGGTCCCTCCCAAGCTGCTTGCAGCTTGTTGTGTCTGACAGGAATGAGAACCATTACCTGCAGCCCCACAGCATACTCTCTAGCTTGAACATTCCTGTCACAACACACCTTTTTCTGTTTTTGGGCTTTTGCCAGGTACTCCTGGGCCAAGCCCATGAGCTCCCTGAGCCTTGCCCTGAGGATTAGGATGTATGCCACAACAGACTCCTTGTGAGACTTGCACTCACCTTCCCACTCATCTCAAATTAAATCTAGAGGTCCACTCACCCTATGCCCATACAGCAACTCAAAGGATGAACAACCTGTGGATTCCTGGGGAACTTCTCTGTAAGCAAACAACAGATGGGGCAAATATTTGTCCCACTCCCTCTTAAACTGATCTGTAAATTCTCATAGCATGGACTTGATTGTAGAGTTTAACCTCTCAACAAGACCATTAATCTGGGATGGTAGGGGGTGGTCTTCATGTGCTTCATCCCACAGGAGTTCCACAGACAAGTCAGCAGTTATGTCATGAAATTGGTTAGTATTTCTTTTGGGAAACCTACCCTGCTGAAAATCTCTAACAAAGCATTTGCCACATTCTCTGCCTCAATGAAGGACAAAGCCACTGCCTCAGGGTATCATGTAGCATAATCCACTACCACTAGGATATACTTTTTCCCTGTGGAACTTGGGGTACTGAGAGGACCCACAATATCCATAGCTACGTTCTGAAATGGCTCCTCAATCACAGGCAAAGGCATCAAAGGACCTCTCACCTTGTCTCCTGCCTTGCCAACCTTTTGGCACTGCTCACAGGTCCTGCAGTACCCTGTTATATCTCTGGAAATTCCAGGCCAATAGAAGTTCTGCATAACATGTTCTTTGTATGTTTTATGACCATATGACATGAAAAGGGAATATCATGGACTATGGCTAGAAGGGCCAGATGGTAGGCTCTAGGCACTACCAACTGCTGTACTCTCTCACCTTTAGCCCTCCCTCAGGGGTCCACTTTCTGTATAGTAAACCTTTGTCCCAGTATACAGATCCCCCCTTTCCTTGAGAATCAGGTGCCTCCCTAGCTACCTGCCTCAGGCCTTGTAATATAGGGTCTGAGAGCGGAGCCTGTCTCAACTCTATCCTTGTAACCCTTCCCAGCTCCCCTTGCACAGGAAGTCTGGCATCCTCTGACAGTGGTGCCTCACTGTCAGCTTGAGTACTACTATTCACCTCTACCTTTGCAGTCACTCTGTCCAAGGGACCATTAGTACCCGCAAGCAGCTGTGGCTCACCTTCAGTCTCACTGCTACAGTGCAGCTCACTCCCTGAAGTAATCACCTCACCAGTCTTGGCTGCAAGTATGCAGTCTGTCTGGGTCTCCCTAGGCTACCAGACCCACATACTTGTTTCCTAGCCTGACCGCATGTAACTGCATAAGCACATGGTACTGCCTCATCCAAATCCTTCCCTCTCAGGACATCTGCAGGATGGTATTTAGTACCCCTGTTGTGTCAAGACAACCTACTATTGGCATTTTGTGTTTTCCACTTACTGACTCCCTCACCTTTGGTTCCCCACCTTGCCTCAGTGGACACCTGTATGCCACATGGCCCCACTGGTTGCATTCAAAACATTTAACCCTAACTTTTGGACGTGTACCTGGACTAGTGGCTTCCCCTGATACTGTCAGATTGTGTTGGGGGAGTTTGTGCTGCAAACCATGGGTTCCTTTAGACCCATGAGCAGTATTGGGGGTCCCTTTCTTGTGCAGGACTGCCCTGCTTGCCAGGTATAGGTCTCCCTTCTTCCCCAACTCATCTGAAGTAGCACATTGCCTATCAGCTAACCAGATCCTCATGTCCTCAGGCAAAGTGCTAAGGGCTTCTTCCCTCACCAGAAGGTCTGCTAGCCCTTCAAAAGTGGTGACCTGACATCCACTCACCCACCTATGGAAATAAGTGCTCAGTTCAGCAACATATTCACACAAACTTTCATCTGCTTTGCGTCTATACTCACAAAACTTTTTTCCTACACGTTTCAGGTGTTAGCTTAAACAGTTCTAAAAGACTATTTTTTACAGCAGTATAATCAAAAGATGCAACATCAGACATTTTGGACAGAACAGTTACAGCTTTACCATGGAGTAAGGGGGTCAGGAACCATACCCAGAGCCATTGGTCAACTTCACACTGTTTACATACCCTCTCAAACATATGAATGAAACTATCAAAATTATCCCCCTCTTTAAACTGCGGAAGAAATTTACTGACCTTTTGTGCTTCTGGGGTCCAGTTACTCCCTTCCCCATTACTTCCATGACTCTGGCAAAGAGTCAGCATCTCCTTCTCATGCTGCCTCAGCTTCTCTTGTTCCTCAGCTTGCAGACGTAACAATTTCTCATTCTCCTCAGCCTACAAACGTCACAGTCTCTCGTTTGCTTCTAATTCAACACACCTGGCCTCAAACTCAAGTCTCTTTAGCTCCAGCTGAATTTTAAAGTCCACTGCAGAAAGGTTGAGCTGTCCATTCTCTGGGGGAATTATATCTCCACTGCCAGTCTGATTATCCTTCTGGTTGCTGTTTTCTGATGCAGCTGTAACCAAGGCTGCAATCAAGTCTGCCTTAGTCAGGTTTCCATGCACCAGTCCCCTAGCCTGGTACATCTTAGCCAGCTGGCTCCTTGTCAGCTTTCCATACTCCTCTGCTGACATGCTGCCTGCTCACCCTGACTAACTACGCTAACAAAAGAAATAAAACAATTATGATCTGAACTCTGAGTACTCACTGTGTGGCTGATTTAGAGTACAAAACACCTTCAAAGCTCACGGTACACAAGCTACAGGATTCACTCTACCCACACCACTACAAGCCGATTAGTATTTGCCAACTAATTAATATGTGATGTGGATATCCCACCACTGCCAAACACTTAATATGTGAGGATATCCCAACCACTGCCACCAATTAATATGTGACGCCCGTGCCCTGGCCCAGCAATCAAGGAGCCTCAATCCTCACCACTAACACCAGAGAAGGCATCCCATACATGAGGAAAGGATAATAAATACATGCAGTAAAGTGCAATTTTCCTTAAGAGCACACAGAGATCATAGTCAGTCCGGTCTGGTCACTCCCTTGCTCTCCAGGTCCCCAATAAGACTCCACACTGGCACAGCTATAGGGTCCAGATCTCAGCCAGCTGGGCAAGCTAAAATCTCCAGCACCCTCTCTGTCCAACCAGTGCTTCGTGTCACTGACCAAGTAGCTGACATACACACACTTTGAGATAAGAGGTTATACAACCACACAGACATGTCTGGGGAAGGCTGGCACAGGTTCTCCAGCTGTGCACCTTTTACCCAGACTATACAGTAGTACCGACTGCCACCACCCAGCTAATGTGAATCAGCTACTGAAAGGCCCTTAAAAGGATGTCCAATTATTACTGTGCAATATTATTATCCAATTGGTAGTATGACTAAACAGTCTCAAGGCTTATTAGAGTGACTTGGTACAGGATCCTTATATACATCCAGTGTACTCTTAGAGCTTAACTTATCTCTACACAGAACAGCCACAGTTAAAAGATTTTAAAATATTTAATAATAAATAATTAAAACCACAAGACAATACTTTCTACTACACAGAGCTAGTTAGGAATTCAGAGATCACACAGGAATACTTAAAATAATTCAGTAGTACAGTTCTGACATCACAGAAAAAACACAGTCTAATCTTTCTAGTTCCTGGCTATTCCTAAAGAAAACAAAAGGCTAAGATAACTTACATAAGACAACAGGCAGAGTGCTGTGAGTTGGATGATCAAGACAAAAATGCTCAAAGCCTTCTGATTCTCTCTGTTTAAACTGAAACTGCAGTTCTGATAAACATTACATCATTCTTCACCCTTCCTGGAGTTCCCAGGCTACACATCAACTACTTTTACATTTTTAACATCTCCCTTTTGTTATCTTGCAGCTGGACAGGAACAGAGCAATAAAAACACATTTGCATGTTTAAATCTAGCAATTTAACTCTTGGTTAAAACAATAGAAATAATTTCTTCATCTAGACCCCTCAGCACCACTGTCTACATCAAAGGGTCACCACATGCTTTACTTTGGTCAGTAGACTGCACTGTTGTCACATTATTTCCATTTCCACATGTAACAGTATTTCTTTACATTAAAGACAACAAGCCTGTAGTTTACATTCATATTTACAAATGACAGAATTATTTGCACAATTATTTCTGGCTAGGCTGTCAGGCTTCACATAATGATTTAAGGTTATATTGTTAGATAATATTCTTATTGTTTTAAAAGTTTTGTCCAAAGCTGAATGTTCTTTATCATTATCTCTGAAGTATATAATAGCTCTTTACATAAATGTATTTTTTTAGTAATATGTTCTCTTATATATGTCCGATTTTAAATGTTTGTCTATTAATATTACTGGATTAAATAATCCAGTAAAAAGGGGAAGCCTGGTTAAAAACCTGAAGCTGCTGAAAACTTAAATATTATTTTTATAAGAAATGCATTTACTGAATAATGATGTTAATAAATTATCTTTAAAGAATTATTTAATTCTGGTAGGCTCTGCTTTTTGCTCTAAGAGAAGAAGCACTCATTCTGTGGAAGAATTCCCTGGTTATCCCTAATGTAATGGATGTTTATGTTTATAAATATGGTATGCAAACATTGTTGTAATTGAATGGAATATGAAATATATACTTTGGTAAACTCTTATTGGATTCCGGGGTTTGGAGCTAAAGGTGCAAAAAATTACATGAAAGGTGATGTCATAATGGCCGGTGATTTTAACTGTATCTTACCTGATAAGGACACCACTGCTAATAAGAAACCTAAAATATTTAATTGTTCTCCCATTCTTTTGTTTTACTTATATACCAGCACATAATTCTATACTGCGGTGGTGGTGCTGTGGTAGCATTGCCACCTCACAGTAAGACGCTGTCCGGTTCGATTCTCAGCTAGAGCGTCTTCTGCGTGGAGACATGTGTGAATGGGCGTACCTTCATTGAAGGTTGTGCGTCAGGGATGGCAACTCAGCATGTAAAAATCTACTGCCAATCATAAGCCCACCGGAGTTCCGCTGTGGCGAACCCTAACCGGGAAAAGCCGAAAGACACAACAACAACCAGCACATAATTCTATAACTTAAGTAAGCCTTTAGTGAGTACCAAAGGATAATATCATTTACGTCACCATTTGTATTCATTTCTATAATGTTTTTGATCTCATTCACGTACCACTCCTTAAATGTTTTTTATTTTAACAATTTATGCTGGTAGTCTTTTATGATGTATTAAGATATATTTTTTTAAATAATGTTGACTATAATAGTATTGTGATCTGACAATGCACATTGCACTATAGAAACTTCTCTTATATTTGAAATCAAATTGCCTGTAACAAAAACCTCATCAATATTTGTCTGAGTTCCATATCTATAAAAAGAATGGGTGTACTGAAGTGAATTTGCTTTTCTTACTTCATGTATGCCCTTTAAGTTCATAAGATTTACAAAATTTGACAAATGTTTAGCTGATGATGTGATTCTATTATTATAGACTAAAATAGATAAAACAAAGTTAGACCTAAAACAAAATGACACTATTAGTCAGTCAGAACTAAAAAAATGAATACAGAATACATAGTAATTCTAAATCATAGTGTCAATAAACCTGGAAAAAATGAAACTTTAACTGTATTCAGTGAACCTATCAAGCTTACATAAACTTGCTATTAGATTTAAGAAAATGAATAGACTAAACCTTATTAAAGAAATTACAATACAAATAAATAACAAAGAAAGGAAAACAGATATTAAGGGTATTCGTGGGTGCCTTAGAATAGTCTATGATAATATAAATAACAATTCTAATAGCTTAGTCAATGATGAGATAGTAGAAACTTAAAGGAAAATATAAATAATTTATTAACAAATGAATGATTAAATAAAACTGATAGACCCTTTACTTTAAAAGAAATAAAAGATCAAATTAAAAAGCCAAAAAATAACAAGAAATAACAAGGATCCTGGTTTAGATGGTCTTATACTTGAACTATATAAACTATTGCCAAATAATGCAGTCTTTATACTAGAAAAGCTTTCAGTTAAATAAAAACTATTTCAGAGGTCTCCCTTCATGGAAATATTCCCTCATCTCACCTATTTTAAAGCAAGACAAATATTCTACAAAGTGTTCTTCTTATAGACCCATTTCATTACTACATGTTTACTATAAGATGTTCATGTCTGTTTTAGCAAATAGAATTAATCTAGTAATACCAAAATTAATTAACAATGATCAAACAGGTTTTATTTTGACTAGATAGGTACAAGGTAATATAATAAGGGTATATACACTAATAGACTAATCAAATAAATATAAAAAAGGACTTTGTATCATTAGTCTTGATTTAGACAAAGTTTTTGACTCAGTTAATTGGCTTTATTTATTAAAAGCACTTAAAGAATATAACTTCTCAGCTGAATCAACAGCATTAATTTCAAAGTTCCACATTAACTCTTGTGCTTACCTCAAAGTAGGTTCCTTTCTTTCTAATTCCTTTAAACTACAAAAACATACTAAACAAGGTTGGCTACTATCTTCACTACTTCTTGCACTAGTAATAGAACCTTTTGTTAACCATATTAGGTCAAACAAAAATATTTACAGTATAAAAATAGAAGATGATTTGGAGCTAAATATTCAGTGCTTTGTGTATGACATTCTTCTTACAACAGGAACTATAGAAAAATCAGTAGAACATATAATTAGTTCTATGAGTCAATTTGAAACCATTTTGAACTTTAAATTTAATCATAATAAAATGAGTATATTATTAATCAATAATGAATTAAAAAAAATCACACAAAACTAATCTGATTTCAGTTGGAATAACTCTCAAATTAAATATCTTGGTATAATCATTATGTCTAATAGTAAGAAATGATGCAAGTAAATTTTCAACAGGTTATTTATTGATAGAATTATAAGTCCGGTTACAAGTTGGAATACATTTTTATTTACTATGGAAGAACATTTAACGCTAATTAAGATGATAATTCTCCCAAAAATATTTGTTATACAATCATTAACATTGTCTCCACCAAAAATAATTAAATTTTAATAACATTCTACTTAAGTTTCTTTGGCATCTAAATAAACCAATAATTATTTTAATTGTCACACAGAAGACTGGGATAATGGTGGAATAGGATTCCCTGTTGTTCAATTGTATGCTACTTCAATTATTGTAAAAAATCATTGCATTGTGGATACATTTTATTTTATTATTTTATTTGCAGTTTGTTAACCCAGAAAGTCCATTGGGCCAAGATGAGCCTTTTTTAAATGGAGGCACAGGGAGAAAAGCTCTATGTATAAACATTCAAGTAAAAAATCATCAGAAGATAATACAGCATTAAAAACACAAATGTGAAGTACAGAATCAAACAGAAGTAATACAAAAACTAATAATGCAAAAATTGATACAAGGTATTATACATTATACAAGTAATAGAGATGTACTAGTGTAAATAAAAACAGAAGAGAAGGGTTTGTGTAAATAGTGATATTAGTAGCTTCTGCACCAATTTGGGATGATAAGCATTCTGATTGAATGTGGGGAGAAAAATACCTACAATATCTAGTGAAAAAAGAGAGTAAGTGTATGTAATAGGTAGAGGAGGTGGTGAGATAGGAAGGCTGATATTAAGGGGATTTACAGAAGAAGGATGAAGGGAGAGGGAGTAGAGGGAGGGAATATGAATCAAGATGGAATCTAAAACATCAGGTAATATTAGCTAAAATAACAAACATATTACTACCTATCATAAGCAAATAGTTTTATCTGGCTGTAAAAAGATTATTATTTAAACAGAAACATGTCTTCCAATCAAATTCCCTATATAAATAATATTCTTTCTTCCTTCTGAAAGTTCATATATTCTTATTGTATTAAAACCTAATCTTTTCAATTGTATCAATAGCATATAAAAATGAATGCTTAGAAACTCACAATTTCACTAGAATAATAGATCTAAAAGAACAAAATAATTTAGTTTATTGGCATCAATTTTCAAATGGAACTGAAATACATACTGCTGTAAATGTTTCAATACAATCACAATTCTAATAATTGGTTAATATTACAAATATGTACAGAATTTGTAAACACAAAAATAAATAAGATATTTAACCTGGATAAGAAATCTTTTCCCCAAATATTGGAATTCCTAATTAATATTAATAATAAAGTAATGGAAAATAAAAGTCCTACTTATCGTAGATTTATAGAATTCTTAAATTAGACTTCTTATACTTAGACAATCCCCAGGATTCACTAATCTTCCATGTAAGACTAAATTAGTCTTACACGGAAGAGCCAGTCTAAGAGTAAGATGGCAGCGCGCCATGCATATTAATGAGGGCGTGCTGCCTCAACTCTAAAACTAACACGGAGTGTGGACGAGTGTAGGGGCATGTCGGACTGCTGATCAGTCCAAAAATCCACGCCCCTGCAAGTTTGAAACTCAGGAAATGTCTAGCTAGATGAGCTAGTCCACTCACATATGTACATTCTAACACTAAACTCCCCCATACAGTAAACCTCGTACAAATATAAAAAGTAAAAGGAAATGTTTTTTTTTTTCATTTCCGATATAGCTGCCCGTATTTGCACATGTTTGCGTGGGTTTGCCCATTGCTTAGCTACAGTTAGCAGTTTAGACACCGAAGAGGATAATAAGAAAAATATATGCAAGTTAAGACAAATAGCGATAGCATAGTGGTTAGAGCCTTCGCACAAAGAGGAGGCATTCCTAGTTCGAGTCCCACCACTGCACTTTTCATTTTCTGTTGGAAATCTGTATACAAAAATATTTCCTGACATGTATTATTTAAAGTTTTGTAAAAAGCATTGAAATGTTATATGTAGTAGTGAACGCATTTTTATATATATATCTATATATATATATATATATATATATATATATATATATATATATATATAGGAAGGTGAAATGGTTATGCATACTGATGCATGAGTAACTTATTTTAAGCAATGTAAAGCACTGCTAAGCATATTTTACCAGTATTGAGCATATTTATATTTAATTGCTCATAGCTGAGCACTGCGTTAACTAGCGCAATGTCTTTGCGCGGAGCTGCGCATCGCACAAACTAGTGCAAACAGAACATGTTTGCGTGTAGCTGCGCACCGTGCTAACCAGCGCATCGGCCAATGTCGAGCAACATCGGGCAACGTCAAGCAATGTTGAGCAATGTCAGGCAATGTTGAGCAACTCTGAGCAAAGTCAGGCAACGTTGAGCAAAGTCAGCTAAACATGGCCACACCTCCTTTACTGTACCTTAACTATTCAGGTCTGGCCAGTAGGAAAATAAAAAACAGTGACAGGGCTCGAACCCGGGATACTGTGCACTATAGTCACAGTACATAACCACTAAGCCATGACAGCATTTTATAACCATGCGCTTTCAACAGACACATATCTATCAAAGGAATATTAAACATTGCTAACATCAGCTAAGCAGGTGAGCCTACAGCTGAGTTTTTTCAAAACTGGGCAATCACAAATAAGTGTGGGAAATGAGGCATGTTTAAGCTCCACAGGCGGGAATACTTGCCATAACTGGTTGTAGCTCCCTTCTGCAGTCAGCATGGCCGGTGTTGGAGAAGGCACTTGATTTCGAGTGCAATGTTGGGGCATTGAGGAGACCAAAGTAATGGTTTGGCTCCTTGTCTACAATCATGAGGAAAGACTCCTGCGGGACCAGTACCAGGGCACCCAATACAAAACAGAGGCCTGGAACTGCCTTGCTCATGATCTCACCAGTGCTACTGGCGTTCCTTGGACTGCTGAGCATGCCAGGCACCATTACTCTGACCTGAAGTGATGTAAGGAGGATCAACTGGACCAGTGGATCCAGGAGGCCCGTGGGATGGTAAATGCCCCAGTACTAAGTAAGTAGCCATTGTATTAAATATTTAAGAATTGCTATTCTTGTCTATACTATGGATAGGTATGTCTAATTATCACTGCATTTACTTCACAGCTGCAGGTGTCTGGGCTATGAATCATCAAGCCCATGAAGATAGGCTGCAAAGGCTGTGTCACCAGGCAGGTTAGTAATTATTCTGCATGTACTGTTATATAAAATAAATGAGAGAGCCTTCAAAAAAGTGTTTTAACCCAATAAATAAAGGTATAATAATTCTTTAATAATTATTCTGCATGTACTGTTATATAAAATAAATGAGAGAGCCTTCAAAAAAGTGTTTTAACACAATAAATAAAGGTGGTATAAATCTTTAATAAAGGTATAATTCCTGGAGTGCGTCTGTATGATTTTCTTTGATATGTAGTACTGTTGCATTTTAGAAATAGTACTGTTGTATTAAGCAGTGTTAGTTAACCCACACTTGGGTAGGCCCATATAAAGTGGATGAAGGGAGTGCCAGTAGCTTTTATGCATATTTACAGCCCTTAACTGTTGGTTCATGCCCAGCATGTACAGGTTAATCTGGCACATGAGTAGCTTGGTATTGTGTTCCCCAGAAATGTCAGTGTGCTGCCAGAAATGTAGGGAGCTGTTAACATATAACTGATAATTTCACCTGAACATATCTAGATAATTATATGAAAGTAGAGCTGTCAGTGTACCATCTCAGCAGTAGTGTGTGTGAGCAACTCTCAAAATATGTAGCAGTAACATCTGCATCCTGGACAGTTTGCATGTCAGATACAGCTCATGTATATAATGATCTAGCAAAATTCAATTACACAATAGAAGGACATTTGGTAGTGTAATAATACATGTAAGGGACATATAACTGCAGTTAATAGGACTGTAGTGTAAACTAGAAGGATATAAGCTGTTAATTGAGCTATCTTTTCCACCCTACTGTATGTGCATAAAAAATGCAATTCCACACCTTAATGGGTATGTCTAATCTCCAAACATTTGTTGGGATATATGAACTATTGTTTTATAAATATTTGCATTCATTTCTATGCATGTGCCTGTTCAAATACCACAATATTGGTGTCCTGTTGCCATCAATTGAATCTGCATGCTGTTGTAATGTCCACTATTGTTCTATATATATGCATGTGTTATGCTTGCTTTTCAACTTTTGAAACTCTGGTGTGTTGGGTTAATGGAAATACTTCTGCAAGCTGTTATAACTAACTGGGAGTGCTGTTGACTGTTACTAACCAATATCTTTATTAAATTCTCCAAAACATAGTTCGTATGGGAAGGCCGGTCCCAGCGGACCCACCTGTCCCACCTCAGCTGGCCATGGCACCTGGCACCAGCAGGTCCATTGCCCAGCCTGGGACCTCCTCCTCCATTGGCCCTGTGCCACCTTCAGGTGGAAGCACTGCAGGGGATGGGGCTCGGCCCCCCTGTGCAAGCATGGGTGAGAAGGGCCACCTATCACCTTTTGAACGGTCCAAGGTGTGGTGAGTAGAGAGATCGAGCGTTCTGTGCAGAGCCTCTATGCCAGCTTGAGGCATGACTGGCGCAACTCCTGGGTCAGCCTGCCCCTCCTACACAGCCCCCAGCACAGCCACCCTCTGGGCTGTAAAAGGTGCAGTGGTGACTGCCCATGGGTGGGGATCTCAGTTCCACTGTTGCCATCTGTGGGCTCATGGGCTTGCGATTTCCAAACATCCCTCCCGTCAATGGTGTTCGCCCACCGCATGTGTCATATTCTGCCCCTGTATGCTTCTTGTTTGTCTTGTCTTTTTACCTCCCCAACCTCCCTCCCCAAATATACCGACTTCCCCTACCCCACATTCCACTCTCACCTAAAAAAAAAAAAAAAAGGGCAATCTGCTCCCAAAAAAAAAAATTATGCCCCATACATAGCTGCCAATTTTTCACACATGTCCCCTGGCCACATCAAATGTAATTTAATTGGCATTACAACATACTTTGTTGTCCTCACCCCTCTCTCAGGGGTTGAAGGATTCATATGTACCTCTAAATTTATTCCATATGCACAGCTGTTGCTGTTAAAGAAATGGGCAGCTATGAACTTTCCCTACACCCATCCTGCACATCCTGAGCTATTTTCCCTACTGTCTTTCCCTCTTTGTGCCCCTTTTCAAAACTTTCCTATCTCCCCATTTTTCTTTTCTTTCAAAGAAATGAGCGCGGGGGTTAGTGAGAGTAAGCACTATTAAGCAGTAGTTAGCGGGTTTACGTGAGTGTGCGCTTGTTTGCGCTTAGCTAAGCATTGCACAAACCCATGCAAACCCACTTACAACTGCTTAAAAGTGCCTTAGTCACTCTGTATGTGAGGGCCCTTGTTCTCTTCAGCAGCAAAATAAAACAACTCTGTCAGTCTCGAACCCGGGACCTTATACACACTACACTGCATGAAGTACCACTAAGCCACGGTAGATATACAACAAGTTGGTGCTGAAATAAATATATCATGCATCAGAATGAGTGAATGCAAAGGAAAAATAGGAATGCCATACCACGCAACTTGTTCAGTGGATCTTTACCAACAGTTATTGTGGGATTGCATTACATGATTGCAATAAGAGAAGCAGCCATTCTAATAGGAAATAATGTTATACCATCACTTTACAACCCACACACAGTATCACAGCAGGAAAAACACTGGCATATATGTTTAGGGCAGAGGCCATACCTTCCAACTGTCCCTAATTTTCAGGGATGTCCCTGATTTTTAAAGAAAATTTAGCTCTGTCCCTCTGAATCCCTCCAAAAGCTACTGACTTTGGTCAGAAAGGTGGTGAATTACATGTAATGAGTAATGACAATAATTAAGAGTTAGACACTTCTTTTACTTCAGAAAAGGTGTATTAATCCATATGCTCTGGTTCTCTCAAAGTCTCAACTTAATGGCACTAATATTTTAAAGGTGTCCCTGACTTTTTCTCTACTTTTCCCTGAGTCTGTTTAAATATGTACCTGAGTGTTTGAGAGGTCTGGCAGAGGCAGAAACACAGAGGCATAGCAGCCTTTCTGCTGTTACACACTGTGCAAATAGCTTTGGAAGGAGTTCTGGAAACATACCCTTATGTAGGAATACAACACTGAAATACAAAAGGATGTAGCCATGTACTGATAGCAACCAACTGTAACAATGCCATTGCTCTATTGCTGAAAAGACCTGTGTGGTGCACAGAAAAAAATAACAGGCTATTCTCTGGCTACCATGTGGATAGGTCCACAGTTGGGAGTTACGCAGACAGACTACTTGCCTTGATAAACTAACATGTACACAGCAGCCCTGTAAGACCAGCAAGATAAAATTCACACAATAATACATACACTCTCTGTACTTCTGCACCCCTACCCAAATGTAGAATATACCTGTGTGTGCAGGGTCTACCAAGGATGTAGGTAAGCATACTCACAGTACTGAAATGTGTCCAGTTTCCTTGAGCAGCTTGTGCTAATGTCAACACTAAAAAAGCACAAATTGTTTAGAACTGAGTAAATGAATATTCACAGTATAGCAGTTCACAAACAATTCTTCTGCCAAAGGAATACATCTCAATAACTAGCTTTGTATGGCAGTTAATTGTAAAATTTGAAAAGAAAGTACATCCTCCCATGTATCTTGGGTTAGCATTTTGAGGGGTGAGTACATTTCTACACTAACAAGTGTATACTGGAAGCAGCAACATTTAGGTCTGAGTACAAAATGTAAATCACTGGCTGTACTCCTGGCTTCTGATATAAGAACTATACCAACCTTCTGTCTTAAACAATGATGTCCACAGCAAACAAGGATGATCTCCATCTTGGAAAGCTGAAAGGGCCAAGCCAACCTGAGTTAGCAATTTATAGTACTGGGTTGCTATGATAGTGATTACTGCAATTACTACACAGCAGGCTGCATGCAATTAGCAAATTGTAGCCACTAATTGGTGCAGGGGCCATCACATGCTGATGTAAAAACACCTACAAAAGCAGGCTGCAATCGTTGCCAACAAACTCAATCACTCTATTGCAGAGACTGACAGAGAGAAAGAAAGAAAGAGAGAGAGAGACAGAGAAAAGGAAAAAAAAAAAGAAATAATACCAAATCATACAAAGGAAAGGTATGTGACACGTGTATTTACTGGCATGTAGTAGATTTTTTTGAAGAGTAGTCTACATAATGTGAACCATTCATATGTGACAGAAGTACTTATCTATGCACAGATGTCCTGCTTAACTACTGCTATGGACAATACAGTGTGTACCTGTGGGCAGTGGGACATACCTGTGAAATGTGTAGCTCAGCATTAAATGTCAAAAATCTGATCCATGTTATCTGTGTTCTGTACAGTAGTGTGGCCAATGGTTGTTGGGGGGATTAGTGCTGCCATTATATAAACATGGGTGTGACAGAGCAGCACATGCATGATAGTCATAATAAAGTGTAGCTTAGCATTAGCAACTGCTGTAGCAGTCTAGTATGCTTATCTAGCATTTGTAGCTATATATACCCCCTCTAATGTTGGTGTGTGTTCACATGTGACACTTGTTTGTGCTGCAACAGTTCATCTGTGAGGTCCAGGGACTTACAATAGTGTGGACCTTGTGTGTGTATGCCACACACATATGAAGAAATATATATGTGTCATATATATTCACATCTGTATATGTGCATAGAGCAGGGGACATATTGCAACTGTTTGTGAAGGGTGGAGATATATATGTTGGTGAAGGTTCTTGTGCGCATATTTGTATGTAGGTTTCAGTGTGTGACAAACAAGACAGCATACAGTGCTGGTATACGACATGTGGTGGTTAAACAGTGTGGGCGGTTTGTTCAGTTTGCAATGTTGAAGCCAGTGAGGCCTGCTAAAGCTACCTGGGCTGTGAACACTTTCAATGCATTTATCACAAGACTGTGCGATATTATTACATTACTGTACACCTCACATCCTTTGTACAATTGATATTCCCACTATGAAAGGTGAAATGTATATGTGCTACATATATATGTATATATATATATATGTACACCAATGGATGTGTGTATGTATGTATATATATATACATACATACATATATATGAACAACCAGCAACCACACATGAAGCATGCAGGTAACATGGCATATCTGTAGACTACTGTTATCTGTATTGGTAGATCATGCATATGTGAGATGTGGAGTGTGTAGTTAGAAGATGTGGAGCCTGTTGTTGTGCAATACTGATCATTTGGAACATAATCTCTAGGCCTGTGAATGTAAAGTGTTGTTCTACTGTAAGATTGCAAACACACAGTAGCAATGCCACAGTTGTGGCCACTGACAAACTGTCTCATCTCTATGTAGGTCCCTCTGGGGTGATATCAAGGCAGCGGACAGATACTGGTGAGTGTGTTCTACATTTATTATTGTAAATAAAAAGTGCATGTCATAGTTAAGGTGTAAGCCATGTACACATGTAACACATCTACCCATAATGCATGGTGTGCATGTTTGGTGTAAGACCACACACATCCCAGTAATGTGATTAGCTGCCTCAAACACATGCAATACCCAGATCATCTCAAACAAATGTGGCTACACTGTAATGACCATTGGATAGGCAAAGCTGATACTCAACATGCACATAACATACACAACTATGTCATACACAAAGCATTTAACATGCTACACATAAAGGATTCACAAACCCTCTGTAAAGATACACTCCAGTATCCAAAATCTCATCCACACATTACACATAATATACCTGAGGGGTAGAGGCCTATCATGGGGCATTTAAACACTCTGCAACACACTATACATTCATGTCAGGGAATGCTCCTTATTGGTCTCCTTACAAACCCATGTAACAACTGGTTGTGAAATGGTGAATGTAGCCAAGGTAGTACAGTTCAGGGAACAGCATGATTAGTGCTAGTTTGGGAAACATTTGTAGCCTTGAGTGACCACATGATGCTTCATGATGATGGCCTATGGTACTATACCCCATCCAGTTATTGTAACCACAGTACTACACATAGCTTTCATTGCTATACACCTCAATGTTGTGTGTGCAAACATATGCACCTCTAAACAATATGCATACCAATCACCATTTGCAAAACTGACAAATATATGTCTTTTGATGCTATTGAGTGGCTAGGTCATATGACACACATTGGGTATGTGTGATGTTTAAATATGCAGTTGTGTTTTAGCATGCCATGTCATGGATGACACTGGCATGTCCACAATATGATCTACACTCACCCTAACTACTGTACATTGCTTATGTGGACGAATGGTATTCCATCAATTATACATGCACCACTGATGATGTTGTGTGAATGCTCATCATGCATGTGCTAAAACTGTGTCCACAATTATTTGCTAAAGATACAGAGGCTGCAATCAGCATTGGATACCTATCTGACACACAGATACACATCCAGCCATGGTATGTAGACCTGTGAGTTATGGTGCACAGTACATTACAGAGTTTTGAATACTTGCACAGCAATGTTGTGCCCATGTATGCATTACGTTCCAGGGGGAGGCCAATCATCTAATAACAAAACACATGCATCAAAGCCATGTAAAGTGTTAATAACAAGGACTGTCTACACTTGCACTGCATGCTGTTGAGCAACACATGTCCTGCATGCTGACATGTGTGATATGACTGTTTTGCTTGTGATACTGTACCCCACCATCACCTGCTATTGTGTGTGTTCTGAGATTACTGGTGTTGTGTGTGTGTGTGTGTGTGTGTGTGTGTGTGTGTGTGTGTGTGTGTGTGTGTGTGTGTGTGTGTGTGTGTGTCGGCTTTAGGGAGGAGTGTATTTGTGTGTGTGCATGTGCGCATATGTGCATGTGTGCATGTGTGTATGTGCATGTGTGCATGTGTGCAAGTGTGCATGTGCATGTGGTCTGACATCATGTTCAGGTCTTAAAGTGTGTTTCCTATTTTCCTCTTGCAGGTGCTGAGGTGGGTCTGGTTCAGTCCAGCAGGGAACCTGATGTCACTTGGACAGACTGTGATCATGAGGATAGGTGTGCTGAGGCACAGGCAGGTTTGTCAGGGTCTGTTGTTGGGCCACCAATTGACAGTACACAAGTCTCCACCCCATCAATGCACACAGTCATACTGCCTGTACATCCATCATCACCATTGCCCTTAGCTGAGGGACAGTGTACAGTTGGCACTGGTCAGGACAGTGTGGTATCTATGGCATATGTATCAGGACACAGCAGCCATAGCCAGATGTCTGGAATGGTACCACATAAGCAGATGCCCAGGGGTTCTCGTCAGAGCACTGATGGTCATCATGCCCTGGGCAGACGTGCCACAACTCTTTCAACCACACGCATGTTCCAGGCTGTCATGGAGGTACAGGCATGAATGGAGTGGTACACCAGACAGGGACTAAGGGCACAAAGGGCTCATAACACCTCTATAAATGGCAGTACTCGTGACCTAGCAGGTGCCATATGTAATTACACTGAGGTCATTGATAGACGTTGGGGTGAGATATTGGATGTCCTCCACAATGTCATGTCCATGTGTCAGGACAGTGTGGGATGGTCGAGACATTGACATGGATGTATGCCAGCAACATCAGTAGCTGGAGGTCACCGTGGACGTCCAGCAAGTCACAGCCTCTCCTGTAGTGCCAGTACCAGCCCCAGCAATGTTGGGGGGCCTGTCCATAGACCATCCTAGAAGACCATGTGCACGTGGCTTTGGCCAGTCCCAGCAGGGACCTGGATCCAGTGGACATATGTCAACCTCTGAGGATAGTACCCAGTCTGGATTAGTACCTGATACTGTCTGTAGCACCCCTGCTAGGCACAGGTTCCATATCCATGGCCAGAGACGGTGATCTGTAAAGCCTGCCAGGTACAGTCTGTATCTGTCCCACAAATCCCCATATATGGCAGCTACATGGTGGAACTGTGTGCATGCAGACACACACACACATAAACCAGAAACCTGGGGCAAACACATACCCGCACACATTACATCCACATTGGCCCATAACAGTACTCATGGCCCTCACAAACACACTCACACACACATGTCGATTGCACGGTTCAGTGTAGGCCTCCGGCAAACCAAGAACACACCCTGTGCATATGATGAAACCTGTACCACCTCCTGTCATCTGTAACATTGATGCAGGAACAGGCTAACATGGTGCTGATGCACAGGGTGACTGTGATAAAGTATAGCAATGGTTGAATGTGTAGCATGTTGTCAGCAGTAAAGTGTAATGATATCCTTGAAGGTGTAGCTGAGCAGGCATGATGCATTAAAGCTGTAATTAGCAATGTTGTGTTGTTTCCACCAGTGTTTATTACAATTGTGTTTCGTTTGCCCATGTGCCACCTGGCTGATGTGTGTAGTTGTGTCAGCATGTGTTATACAGTGGACAGTAAGTGTGGGGTGTGTGCAGCACAATTTTGCAGGTGTACATTTGTGAACATGGTGGAGGTGCACTGTCTGCATGTACATGCATATTGGACACATGGGCAGGGTGACATGCCCTGTACTGGCCAGTGTTAACACTCCATAGTTTCTATTGGTGGCCAGTATGCATTGTACTACACATGTTTTGGAACTTGAGTACACATGTGTGTGTATGACATGGGTTGACACTGTGCTGTGGGTGATGCTGTTGTTCCTATTTGTCATTGGTTTGCATTACTAAGGTTAACAATGTTCCAGCTGCATAATCCTGTATTAATGCACACTGTTCACCTACAGGGTTGCATGGACTGTGCTATCACAAATAGAAGACATTCTCACTTATACAGTAAAAGTGTATTAGTCTCATGGACCCCTGCCATAAACTAAATATATAATAGAAGGTGTGATTTTATACCAAAAAAGAGTTGCATACCAAGAATTCTGGTCAGTATCATTTGGAAAATTCAATCCCTCAATAAACATATAAGGCAAGCTTCAAAATACAAAATGGCAATGATTCCAAAGACAACACTAAAGCTATCTTTACTGTTGTTCATCATCTACAGGGGAAATCTCAGATTGGGTCACAGTTAGTGTAAATGGTCACAAAGTGCACTTATCTGACTGACATTACCAATTCCTTGTCAGACAGTTTGAATGCGGATTTCACCACCCTGTCGCTATACAAGGGCCACATTTCTAGACCTACAGAATGTAATACCTGATGATTCACAGACACTCTAGTTAAAACATCTCTTTAACAAGGTCCACACCACAGTGGCAGTGGTACTGGACAGTGTCCCTGGCTGTGTCATACACAAGCTGACATATGAAGTCACCACTCACCTAAATGCTCTGTCCAAATGGAGCCTCTATACAGGTTACATACATGTGGAATGATGTACAGTAATGGTGCTCACAGTCCACAAGGGTTGAGCTACAACGTCTTCTTCTCCTTTTGGATGATCCCATTAGGGGTCACCACAGTACATCATCTGTTTCCATGTCTTCCTTCCCTCTGCATCTTACGCTGTCACTCCATCCACCTGCATGTCCTCTCTCACCACAGCCATAAACCTCATCTTAGGCATCCATCTTTTCCTGTTACCTGGTGGCTTCATCCTTAGCATCTATTTCACAATATACTCTGCATCCCTCCTCAGCACATGTACAAATCAATTTAATCCTGCCTATCTGGCATGGTCTACTAACCTTCAAACCTGGCCTGACCCTCTAATACACTTATTCTTAAACCTGCCCACCCTCGTCACACCCAGTGCAAATGTTAACATAAATTGATTAAGGGTAGAACTACAACAGGTCCTGGAAACTCTCACCCTATAAGCCAGACCAATGTTATCTGGAAGGCTATGGAGCACAGCATTATGGAACTCATTAACAGAGACATTATGAACCTGCAAACACTGCACCATACCCACTTAGGTTTTCTAAAGACCAGATCATGGCTCCTACACCTAGTAGACTTCAAGCCAGGCAACAAGGCTATAGGTGAGGTCAACACAGCCAAGCTATAGCTCACCAGCAAAGCATACCCATCTCATATACTGGTATTAGACATAACCTCAACAGACTGACCATAAACAATTGTTAGATGATGGCTTGACAACTGATGCACAAATGTAGGACACACAGTAACATTTGCAGCCTCCATATACTATTCTATGCCAGTAACAAGTGGTATTCACCTGCACTCAGTCCTGGGACCACTCCTGTTTGGCATATAGCTTTCTTAGGTACAAGCAAACACAGTAGGGATATGTCAGCCCACGTTTGATGAAAATGCATACTGTGGGCTATACTTTATTCTCCAGATGACACACACATCCTCCAAAAGGGTATCATACAGATAGATACGTGGTGTCAAACTCATGCTGTAAAGCTATAAGCCTAAGAAAGCATAGTTATCCACTTTTAGAAAACAAAGTATCCCCAGAGTACCACATAGGTAGTAGCCCCCAAAATGTGGAACAGGTTCTAATGTATACATAGAGCCATGTGTTGTCATCTCTCCTTTGATAATCACATTACCAAAGGAATTTGGAAATCCCTCTGTGCAGCACATAAGCAATAAAGGGTTTGAATGCAGATCCACAGAGGTTGTTGCACACCTATAATGATTAGTCTTCTTTGCCAGACTTTGCTTGCTTTGAAACAGGTTTCAAATATACCTCAAGCATAAACCCTCACTAACACTCTTCAATAGAAACTGTGATGAGTGGATGTGAAACGGAAGCTATAGCCCAGGGATCATTGCAGTGGCTAAGCTTGTCACAAGCATACAGAAGTGACCTAAGGTCTGGAAAGTGCCAGCATGCTCTGGCAAAGATAACACATGCATTCATGGAGAAAGCAGAGTACCCACCTATGAAATACTTGAGGTCACATGTATGTATATGGATTTGCCCCACAGCTACCTTACATGTGTAATGCACATACAGTTGTCATTGTAATATGTCATACACTATAAAAATCAAAACCCACTCCACATTGGTAACGGTGTCACACACCTAGAGCACAGACACAGTCAGCAAGTGCGAGATTCAAACTCTTTCCTAACTACATCAGTATGAATTTACACAACACGCTATACACATTACTTGGATTTCACCTTTCCACAGGTATATTTGTAGGATGGGGACATCATCAGACTTGACAAAGCTGAGTATACCACTTTTAAGGTGTTTGAGTAGTCTCCAGAAAGGTTGCTTCTCCCCAGGGAGACAAACACAGATGGCAAGTGCTGGATTCAACCCCCTACCTAACTATATTATGATACTATAGCAGTATGCATTTACACAACGCGCTATACACATTACTAGGATTTCACCTTTCCACAGGTATATTTGCAGGATGGTGACATCATCGGACTTGACAAAGATGAGTATACCACTTTTAAGGTGTTTGAGTAGTCTCCAAAAAGGTTGCTCTTCTCCAAGGAGACACACACAGTTGGCAAGTGCTGGATTCAAACCCCTATCTCACTACATTATGATACTACAGCAGTATGCATTTACACGACGCGCTATATACATTACTGGGATGTAATTTTTCCACAGGTATATTTTTAGGATGGTGACATCATTGGACTTGACAAAGATGAGGATACCCCTTCTAAGGTGTTTGAGTAGTCTCCAAAAAAATTGTTCTTTCCAGTAAGACACATACACAGTTGGCAAGTGAAGGATTCAAACCCCTACGTAACTACATTATAATACTACAGCACTACGCTTTTATACAACATACTATAAACATTACTGGGATTTCACTTTTCCACAGGTATATTTGTAGGATGATGACATCATTGAACTTGACAAAGATGAGTATACCACTTCTAAGGTGTTTGAGTAGTCTCCAAAAAGGTTGCTCCTCACCAGGGAGACACATACACACAGTTATCAAGTGCGGTGTTCTTAATCCAAACTAAGTACGTCTTTACACTTCAGCAAGCAATATGGAGTTACAGGGTGCAATACAGACATTACTTGCTGACAGTTTGCACAAAGTTTTTTTTCACATTTGCTAACCTCAGCAGGCTTATCATACTAGGTGTATTGTGAGTGTATTGTATGCATAGGCCATGACCATATCATATATGGGTTGATGCACCACATGCTGGCACACACAGGGCCAAACCTTGAGTAGCATCTTACCTTCACCTACATGATACTGCAATATAACAGAAAGATGATAAACTTCAACAATTGGCTGAGCTTCTGGTGTCATTCAAAGGGCATCCAGTCTCTGTCTGCCTGTGATGACATGATAGACAAGCCTTGTTGCTTCACTACAGATAGTTTGCACCTGTCGCCCCTATGCTTCTGAATACTGGCCAAGGCTCGTGCTGTCCCCATATTACCTTTTTTAGGCAAGGCTCAAAGGTTCATAGGTTCATAGGTAGGTACTAGTCTATCAGCCCTGGGGCCTATACAAGGCCAGCCAAAACAGTACCCTGGCTTTTGCCACCAAAGAAATTTATTTTCCTATGCCACTGTCATGCAGAGACACAGAAGTGATCCCCAGGGTGAATTTCCTATTTCCCATCCAACAATCAAGATTTTCCTTGAAGAGTGCTAATGAGGAGCTTTGTTTGATATGGATAGGTAGTTTATTTTGGAGTATGTGAAGTCTGTGGGACAGGAATCTATCCCTCCGGCATGTTCTGTTTATTGTGGTGACAAGGTTTAGGTCCCTAGAGTGCGTAGGTTCATAGGTTCATAGGTAGGTACTAGGCTATCTGCCCAAGGGCATTTATAAGCCTAGCCAGAATGTGTTGGCTTTCGCCTCCCTTTTAAATTAGTTTCCTGGGCCTCTGTCTAGCAGGGCCACTGATGTGATCCCAGGGGTAAATTTACAATTTCCCATCCACTCATCAATATTCCTTTTGAAGAGAGTCTGCAAGGGGCTCTGCCTAACATCAATTAGGATTCTATTCCAGAGTGAGGGAAGTCTCTGGGACAGGAATCTATCCCTCCAGCACATCCTGTTTATTGCTTTGCTGAGGTTTAATTCACTGGAGCACATGGCTCTAAGAGATTTGTTTTTCTTGAGGTGGAGCATGTCCATTAATTCCGGGTTGGACATGGCCTTATACATCAGGCATAGATCACCTCTGAGCAGGCAGTAAGCAACTGAGTAGAGCTGGAATTTCTCTAGTCAAGCTACATAGGGCATCTCTTTGAGGCCCATGATCCTCTTGGTGAAGTACTTCTGTGGTCTTCCCAGCTGTTTTATGTGCCGAATTAAGGTACATACTAAATGGGGCATTGTACTCTATTATGGGCCTAATGAATGATGAGTAGAGGGACACAATGACCTCTCTTGATCTAGAGATGAACACTTTCATGATTAGATGGGCTACATAGAAGGAATAACTAACCACTTTGCCAATGTGATTATCAAAGGAGAGGTTACTATCTACCTGGGTCCCCAGGTCCCTAATTACATTTTCCGTACCTAGTGGATTACCACCTATGTGGTAATTTGTGGGCACTTTGTTTTTTCCAAAGGGGATGACTATGCATTTTTTGCCATTCAGCTTGAGGCCATGGTTTTGACACCAGGCATCTGTCTCTGTAAGACCCTTCTGGAGGATGTCTGTGTCAGCCAGAGAGTCGATTATGGCCCCAGTTTATAGTCCTCTGGGAACTTGGTCAGCCATAGTCCTCCCGTGCTTGCCTGTACCTCAGAGAAGTATATACTGAACAGGAGGGGTCCCAGGACTGAGACCTGTGGGATGCCACTTGTGACTGGTTTAGAGTCAGACATGGCACCTGCAACTCTGACCATGTGTGTTCTATCCATGAATCAGTTGGCCACCCATCTCATGACATAGGGGTTAATGTTCAAGCTGGTAAGCTTGTCTATGATGCCAGAGTGGGGAATGGTGTCAGAGGCCTTAGTGAGGTCCAGGTAGGCTGTGTGGACTACCTTCCCTTCATCTATGGCCTTGGTAACTGTTTCAAAGAAGTCAAATAGGTTTAGGAGGCAGGATCTGCCTTTAACAAAGCCAAATTGGGTAAGGTCCAGTATCTGGAGGTTCCCAATGCCTCTGTTTATGAGTTCCATGATAATTCGCTCCATAGCTTTGCTGACCAGGCAGGTTAGGCTTATAGGGCGATAGTTCCCAGGTTCTGTTGTGGCACCACCTTTGTGGAGTGGGATGACTGTTGCTGTACACCATTCTTTGGGTACATAGCCTGTGGTAAGGTTGAGACTGAACAGTGAATGTAGGTGAGGGTTTAGTTCCTTTTGGAGCTCATGTAAGACGCAGTCTGGGACACCATCCAGTCCCATTGATGCTGTGTTCTTAGCTTTGGAGAGGGCTGTTTTTACCTGCATGTCCATGAAGTCTGGGGCTCTGTATTCTTCTGGGATGGACACAGGCCCTTTTGGGGGTGAGGGGGGGTGAAGTTTGCACTGAACTTGTCTACCAGGATGTTGGCAATGTTAGTTGGTTCAGTGTATTTTTTGCCATTTTGCAGTAGCTGAAAGCATATCTGACAGTTGCCACCTAAATGTTTGATATAGCTAAAGAAGGCTTAGTGGTTATCTTTAGATTCCTTGGCAATTTTTCTTTAGAAACTGGACTTGGATTATTTTATGAGCGATCGTAGTTTCTTGCTAATAATGATCAGTGATGCCTTTCCTTTTTTGAATTTTGCTCTATCATGTGTTAGTTTCCTCCTTCTGTTGTATAGCTTATTTATGGGCAAGGACCACCAGATTAGTTTCTTCTTTTTGGAGGAGTGAGTCTTGGTTTCATTGGGATGACTCGATCCATGCATTCCTGTAGATGCTCAAAGAAATCACTTGTAAAGGATTCTGCAGATTGGATAGCATTATCCTGTAGCAAGGGGGCTTTGAAACTTTCCACTTCAGTCTTGAGAAGTGTGAAGTTTGCTTTTGAAAAGTTTTTCACAGTGGTTTTGTTGACTGGGGGGGTCAGGATGTGGATGTCCAGTGTGATTACTTCTTGATCTGATATTACCAGCGAGGGGTTTACCTCTGGTGTGGAACACTGATCCCCCATATTGGTGATGATCAGGTCCAGTATGTTGTCACCTCTAGTGGGCGTGATAACCAGCTGTTCCAGGCTGTTTGAGTTTATAAACTCTAGGAAGCATTGTGCAAAGGACTTTGTACTCGAGTAATTCTCCCAGTCAATGTTTAGGTAGTTGAAATCTCCTCATATCATGGTGTTTGGTAGGACCTTTATATTTCTCAGTGTTCTCAGGAATACTGAGTGAGGGTTCTGAGACAAGGTATGTGATCTGTAGCAGGCTACGATCTGATAAGCAGCTTTGCCCAATGTTAGTTGCACTTGCATGGTCTCCAAGGCCTCGTGTTGTGCCACTAACATGGAGGTGTGGGTATTCTTTATGAAAATGGATACACCCCCTCCTTTTGTATTTCAGTTTGGGTTTTGAGGCCGACGCTCAGAGGGATTGGAATTTCTTTAATTGGAGCATGTCCAACAGCTCTGCGTTTGACATAGCTTTGTATGTTAGGCAGAGATCACCTCTGAGTAGGCGATATGCGACAGAGTAAAGCTGTAGTGTTTTGAGACAGTCTGTTTATGGCATGTATTTGAGGCTACTAATCCTCTTTGTGAGGTATTTCTGCAGGCTTTCCAGTTGTTGTAGATGTCTTGTGAGGTACATAGCAAAAGGGGCATTGTACGCTATAATGGATCTAATGAGTGATGAGTAGAAGGGAACAATGACCTCTTTTATTCTGTATGAGGCACCTTTTGTGATGAGGTGTGCCATGTAGAAGGATTTCCTGACTACTGTGGTGATGTGATTATCAAAGGAGAGTCTACTGTCTACCTGTGTCCCAAGGTATCTTATCACACTTTCGGTGTTAAGTATACTACCACCTATGTTGTAGTTCATGGGTACAATGTTTTTACCAAAGGGGATGGCAATGCACTTTTTGGCATTGAGCTTGAGGCCATGGCTTTGACACCAGGCATCTGTCTCAGTGAGGCTCTTTTGTAGGATGTCCACATCGTTAGTAGTCTCGATTATGGCTCCTAGTTTACAGTCATCTGGGAACTTCATTAGCCAGACACCTTCCATATTAACCTGTACTTCAGGGAAGTAGATACCAAACAGGATAGGACCCAGGACTGAACCCTGTTGTACTCCACTTGTCACTAGTCTAAAGTCAGACTTGGAGTCTGCTACGTTCACAGTGTGGGATGTGTCAGTGAGCCAGTTGACAGCCCATCTTGTGACATAGGGATTTATACCTAGTTTAGTGGGTTTATCCATAATTCCAGAGTGGGGGATGGTGTCGAAAGCTGTGGCAAGATCTAGATAGGCTGTGTGAACCACCTTACCCTTGTCTATGCGTTTGGTGACTGCTTCAAAGAAGTATATTAGGTTTAGGAGACATGATCTGCATTTTACAAACCCAAAATGGTTGTGGTCCAGAGTTTGGAGATTACCAATGTCTTTGTTTATAAGTTTCATGATGATACATTCCATAGCCTTGCAGACGAGTCTCATCAGGTTAATGGGGCGCTAGTTCCCAGGGTCCATGGTGGCACCCCCCTTGTGTAGTGGGATAACCGTCATTGTGCGCCATTCAGCAGGCACAAAGCCTGAGGTGAGGCTATGATTGAACATGGTATGTAGGTGTGGTGCCAGTTCGTTCTGTAGTTCATGTAGAATGCAGCCTGGGATGTAATCTGGTCCCATGGATGTTCTGTTCCTGGCTTTGGAGAGTGTTTTTTACCTGTGCAGCCATGATGACAGCAACTTTGCATTCTTCCGGAATAGAGATGTGCTCTTTCATGGGTGAGAGGGGGGTAAAGTTAGCACTGATCCTATCTGCCAGGCTGTTGGCAATATCAATTTGGTCTGTATATTTAGTGCCATTGTGCTGTAACTCAGAGCAGATCTGAGTGTTGCCATTGAGATTCTTGACATAGCTATAGAATGCTTTGTGGTTGTCTTTAGAATCAGTGTCGACTTTGTTTTCGTAACTAGCTTTGGAGGATTTTATCAGTGATCACAGCTTCTTCCTGAGGCTGACGAGGGAGCTCCTCCACTCATGGGATTTTACCCTCTTTTGCAACAGTTTCTTCCTTCTCTTGTGCAGTTTGTTTATGGCAGGGGACCACCAGATTGGCTTCCTTTTCTTGGAGGATAGCGTTTTGGTTCTGTTTGGGATAGCAAGATGCATACACTCAAGTAAGTGCTTATAAAGTGCAATTATGAAGGATTCAGTAGTTGTAACAGTACTGTCCATCTGCATGGGTGTCCTGAAGTTCAGCACTTCTGTCTTAAGAAGCATGAAGTTGGCTTTGGAGACATTTTTTAACATGGTTTCCTTAATGGGGAGTGGGTTCAGAATGTGGATATGTAGGGTAATTAGCTTATGGTCAGATGGGACCAATGAGGCATTGACTTCAGGTGTGGAACACTGGTCACTCAGGACAAACCAAACCTCATAACCAAAACAAATAACCACAAAGTTAGCTAAATGCTACTCATTGCCAGAAGTCCCAGCCTCCAGATGCACACACTCGAGGCACATCTCAGTATGGAGAATATTGATATCTGTGCAGTAACAGAAACCTAGTTCAAGGCTCCAGAGAGCACACCAGCACTACCAGGATACTATTCATTCCATACCTTCCAGCATCAGGACCTGGATCATAGCACATAGGGTGGGGATGTATCCATATTCATCAAGGGTACCTACACCTCTCTCTACATGCTCTGTACAGGATATGTACCCATAGAATGTTGCACAGCAACATTCTTCACACTCCACAGGGGTGGGGCCACAAAAAACCCTTGGCATTCATGCTCTATGAGCCTGATGAGTCTGCTCTTTAAGGCAATGGAGTCAATCATAATGGAAGTCAACAATAAAGAGATTGTGATCCTTCACACAGTTGAGCACACCCAGTTTGGGTTCATCATATGCAGATCACACCTCCTAAACTTTTCTTTGAGACCGTTACCCAGGCTACAGATGATTGAAATGAGCTCAACACATCATACCTATACCTCAATACAGCTTTTGACACCATTCCCCAGTCAGGTACCATAGATGAACTCACCAACCTGGGCATGAATCCATACATCACAAGATGGATTGCAAACTGGCTCACAGATAGATTTCACAAATTAGTTGCTGGCTACATGTCAGACTCTACACTGGTAACAACTTGTGGACCCCAGGGTTCAGTCCTGGGGTCCCTCCTATTTGGTATAGACTTCTCAAATGTACAAGCCAACACATGAGGGTTGTGGTTGACTACGTTTGCTGGGAACTGTAAAGTGTTTGCCATAATAGATTCCCCGGATGACACAAATATTTTCCCGAAGGGACTCTATGAGACAGATGTGTGGTGTCAGAATCATGGCCTCAAGCTCAATGTGAAGGAATGCATAGTGATCCCCTTTCATGAAAACAAAGTACACACAAACTACCACATAGGTGTTACCCCCTTAAAACTGACAAGGTAATAAGGGATCTGGGGACACAAGTAGATAGTCATCTTTCCTTTGATAACCATGTTGCCAAAGTGATTGGGAAATCCTATGTGGCCCACCTAATCAACAAAGGGTTTGCATCAGGATCCGAAGAGGTAGTGGTGGCCCTCTACTCTTATGTCATCTGACCTATCATTGAGTACAATGCACCATTTTAGATGTACTCAACTATGCATATCCAGCAGCTGTAGAGACCACAGAGGTACCTCACCAAGAGGATTACTGGCTTCAAACAGTTGTGTTATGCAACACAACTGGTAAAACTAAATCTATTCTTTGTTGCGTACCGCCTACTCAGAGGCACACTCTGCCTTACATACAGAGCCATGTCCAACACATAACTGCTGAGCATGATCCATCTACAGATAACAAAATTGAGTCACCCTACACACTTCAGGGATATGAACCTCATCACAACAATTAATACAACATGCTGGTGGGATAGAGTACCATCCCAGATACTTGCCTTACTGTGGAACAGAGTCCCAATGTACATCAGACAGAGCCACTCGCTGACACTCTTCAGTAGGAACCTTGATGTGTGGATGGGAAACAGACAATCCACACCAGCCATCACATCAGCAGCCCCACTAGAAAGGGGCTTAGGGTACTAACTATTAGAACAAGGGCTTGGGACACTACCCAATGGGGTGGCAAAAGCTGCACAACTTGCCTAGGCTAACATATGCCTTATTAAAGATAGGTTCATAGGTATGTAGTAGACTGCGTGACAGGTACATATCTACAGATAGTAGATGTGTACTTCATTGTACCATCATGTTGTACAGCAGGCACATGGACCACATACACTGTAATGCCTACAGATACTGGTGGCTGTTATGTACACTGGGTGAGATGTGCACCTCATGTCTTTTGTGCCATTGGGATGTGTGCTGGGTGGGACAGTCCTAGAAGGCTCCCTGTCATGGTCACCCTCTTACACACATCTCTGCCCATCCATCTTTGGCTTAATATAATGTGTTCCCCTACATATAGGTAGGTGATAGGCTATCTGCCTGAAGGCATATATTAGTATGGCCAGAGTGTGCAGCTATCACCACCCATGGAGTTAATTCCCTAGGCCTCTGTGTAGTAGAGCTGATGAAGTGATCCATGGTGTGACAGTTCAGTTTCACATACACTCATCAAGGCTCCTCTGGAAGAGTGTCAGTGAGGGACTCAGCTTAATGTAGGTTGGGAGGGAGCCTGTTCCAAAGAAAGGGAAGTCTGCAAGTTATTAATGTATCCCTCCAACATGTTCTATTTATTGTTGTGATGATGATATCCCTAGAGCATGTAGTACAGTGAGCTTGGGTTACTTCAGACAGCACATGTACATCCGTTTTGCATTGGACATGGACCTGTCTGTTGGGCAGAGATCACCTGATTAGACAGTATGCAATAGAGTACAGACTGAGTTAAATTCAGTCTTGTTGCATGGGGCAACTGTTTGAGGCCAGTAATGCTATTTTTGAGGTACGTCAGTGGTCTTTCCAGCTGCTGAAGGTGCCTAGTCAGATTCATCGCAAGTGTGTTGTGGTACTCTATGATGGGTCTGATGACTAATGAGTGGAGGGAACCTCCTTTGACCTGCATGCAAAGACCTCGGCAGTTTGTGGGAACAAATAGCATAATTTTCTAACCACTTTGTGAATGTGTTTCTGAAAGTAGAGATGACTATCCACATGTGTCTCTAGATCCCTTATTATTACCTCCATATTTAAGGTGTTGGCACCTATGTGGTATTTGTATGACTGTAGCTCGAGCCCATAAGTGTGACACCACATCTGTCTGACTGAGACCCTTTTTAAGGATGTCTCTGTTGTCCCAAACATCGATTATGACAACCTTTTTGCAGTCATCCACAAATCTTGCTAAACATAGCCCTCATGTTTGACTGTATTTCTGAAAAGTATACACCAGACAGGAGCTGTCCCAGGACTGAGTCATGGGGGACAGCAGTTGTTACCAGCTTGAACAGGAGACCACAATTCTTACCTTGTGGGATCTATCTGTGCCCCAGTTGGCAATCCATCAGATGACATACGTGTTTATGCACAGGTTGTTGATTTTGTGGATACGACATGTGTGTGGGATGTTGGAAAAGGGCTTTTCAAGGTCTATGTAGGCTGTGTGTGGCTCATTTCACTGATGCATGTCCTGGGTGACTACATTGAAAACTGTCTAGCAGGTTTAGGAACCATGATATGCCTCTGACCAAACCAAAATGGGTAGGGTTGGGTGTTTGTAGGCTTTCAATAGCTCTGTTTATGAGTTCCAGAATGATGGACTCCATGGCTTTGCACATCAGGCTTATTAGGCTTATAAGACAATAGTTCCCATGATCTGTTGTGCACCAACAGTCGTGGAGTGTGCCAAACATTGCTGTAACCCATTCAACAGTTTCATATCCTCCACAGACGGTGAGTCTCAACAGACTGTTCAGGTGCAGGGTCTGTTTGCTTTGGAGTTCACATATGACACAGCCAGGGAAACCATGTTATCTCATACACGCCATGATTTTAGGTTTGGAAAGAGCTGTTTAACCATTGCATATGTGATTTCTGGGTTTTCACAATCTCCAGGTATGATAATGGGCCCTTTTGTCAGTGAGAAGGGGATACATATGTATGAACCTGTCTGACAAGATGTTGGCAATGTCAGTCATGTACATGTATTCATTTACAGTTTGCACTGGCTCAGAACATATATGAGTTTACATTGATATTTATGACATAGCAAAAGAACGCTTCATGGTTCTCTATGGACTCTTTGACCATGGCTTGGATAATGTTAGGAGTGCTAATTGTTTCTTGATGATACTGATCAGAGAATTATTGATCTTCTTTGGTTTTTCACTTTCTTTGAACAACTTAAGTACTTGGAGTATATAGTTTGATTATGACAGGTGTCCAATATATTATATGGATCTGTTTTCATATCAGTGTGTGCACAAGGCAGGATTGGTGAATAGTGACAAGTGTCTGGAGTAAGAACTGCAACTGCCAGATATGTGTGTCCCACTGCTGTACTTTGGCATGGTCTAAGTGTGTGAGCATGCCCAGTATGACCTTTCAGTATGTTGCTGACTGAAATTTGCTAAATTTGTTTAAGTGTGTGAGCATGCCCAGTATGAGCATATATACTATATGTGTGTGAAAATCTGGTTGGTTTTTACTTCAGGGCTCACCTTTGTGTTGTACATCGACAAGAAGCACAGTGTGCCTGCAGGGCTTCCATGAGTCATTCTACATACAGTGGGGACAGCTATTATTTGTACATTTCTACCCGGGGGACACACCTGATTGTTACTGTGGGTGTACATAGGATGAAGGGTTCACCTGACACTTATACACATTTGCTAGGCCTGCACTGCTATGTCAGGTACTCCATTTCAGTCTGTACCATTGCCTATCATACTGGCTTGAGGCGTACCACTGCACTACAGACCTTAGCTTCCAATTACATGCATATTAGTTTGTGACTTCATAGCCTACCCAATCCACATCACACTGCCTGGCCTGCTGTTATCTGTCTGCATAGGCCTGTGGGGAGGTTACTCATATGCCTCTTCAGAGGCCATGATACAGCATTTGTTTGTATTTGCATTTGTTTGCATTTGTCCTGCTGGCTGTGACTGTTAGGTATGTGACCCCCCCCCCCCCAACTGGTATGTGTGAGTGAGTTAAGTTGTGTCTTTGCCAGTGAAATGCTGTCATGGCTTAGTGGTTCAGTACTGTGACTATAGTGCACAGTATCCTGCGTTCGAGCCCTGTCACTGCTTTTTATTTTCCTGCTGGGCAGACCAGACTGCTTAAGGAACAGTAAAGGAGGTGTGAGCGTGTTTACCTGACTTTGCTCAACTTTGCCTGACTTTGCCCAAATTTGCCCAACATTGCCCAACATTGCTCAGCATTGCCCAACGTTGTGCTGGTTAGCACAGTGCGCAGCTATGCTAATTAAATTTTAATATGCTCAATACTGGTAAAATGTACTCAGCAGTGCTTTATATTTCTTAAAATAGGGCACTCGTGCCTCAGGTGGTGCTGCAGGTCTGCCTATGTTGGATGCACATAGTACACTCCCTATACATGTTTGAAAACAGGTAGTGTCAAGTTAGGCATCCATTTTACTGTATGTGTGAGTCAGAGAGTCTTGTCATTTCCAGGGTTCCTACTGAGTCAGTGTATGTGCTATGCGTTGCCTCTTTGCCAAGGCCAGGGCATACTGGGCATGCCTCCTTCTGCCTACTGGGGCAGGCTCAGGTTGTTCTTCCTCCGAGTCACGCTGTGCCTGTGCAGGCCTTGGTAATGGTGGGGGGCTGTTTGGCCCTGCCCCATGCTGTTCCAGCTGCAGCTGTTTTCACAGGATCATATTGTGTAGCATGGCACATACTATGACAATTTGGGTACATGTAGTTGGTGAGTACTGCAAGGCTCCACCAGATGTGTTCAGGCACCAGAACTGTGACTTGAGCATCCCAAACACACACTCAACAATGCTTCTTATTTGTGCGTGCCTCATTATGGAGTTCTCATTCAGGTGTGTGTACATTTCTGATGGGTGTCATCAGCCACAGCTCCAGTGCGTATCCAGCATCCCTACTAGGTGACTATCAGGGATGTCCCCATTGGCAAACTCTGGTACAGCTGTGACAGATGCCAGATGTGGGAATTGTGGTAGCTTCCAGGGCAGCCAGCACACACATTCATTATAATGCCCTGGGCATTGCACATGACCTGGCAGTTGAAGGAGGGGAAGCCCTATGTGGTTGATGTAGACCGTACCCTGCTCACCGGGTGGTGGGTTGGG
>NC_056741.1:1767559721-1767585522 GCF_019279795.1 Protopterus annectens | reverse complement strand
TGTGTGGGATGTTGGAAAAGTGCTTTTCAAGGTCTATGTAGGCTGTGTGTGGCTCATTTCACTGATGCATGTCCTGGGTGACTACATTGAAAACTGTCTAGCAGGTTTAGGAACCATGATATGCCTCTGACCAAACCAAAATGGGTAGGGTTGGGTGTTTGTAGGCTTTCAATAGCTCTGTTTATGAGTTCCAGAATGATGGACTCCATGGCTTTGCACATCAGGCTTATTAGGCTTATAAGACAATAGTTCCCATGATCTGTTGTGCACCAACAGTCGTGGAGTGTGCCAAACATTGCTGTAACCCATTCAACAGTTTCATATCCTCCACAGACGGTGAGTCTCAACAGACTGTTCAGGTGCAGGGTCTGTTTGCTTTGGAGTTCACATATGACACAGCCAGGGAAACCATGTTATCTCATACACGCCATGATTTTAGGTTTGGAAAGAGCTGTTTAACCATTGCATATGTGATTTCTGGGTTTTCACAATCTCCAGGTATGATAATGGGCCCTTTTGTCAGTGAGAAGGGGATACATATGTATGAACCTGTCTGACAAGATGTTGGCAATGTCAGTCATGTACATGTATTCATTTACAGTTTGCACTGGCTCAGAACATATATGAGTTTACATTGATATTTATGACATAGCAAAAGAACGCTTCATGGTTCTCTATGGACTCTTTGACCATGGCTTGGATAATGTTAGGAGTGCTAATTGTTTCTTGATGATACTGATCAGAGAATTATTGATCTTCTTTGGTTTTTCACTTTCTTTGAACAACTTAAGTACTTGGAGTATATAGTTTGATTATGACAGGTGTCCAATATATTATATGGATCTGTTTTCATATCAGTGTGTGCACAAGGCAGGATTGGTGAATAGTGACAAGTGTCTGGAGTAAGAACTGCAACTGCCAGATATGTGTGTCCCACTGCTGTACTTTGGCATGGTCTAAGTGTGTGAGCATGCCCAGTATGACCTTTCAGTATGTTGCTGACTGAAATTTGCTAAATTTGTTTAAGTGTGTGAGCATGCCCAGTATGAGCATATATACTATATGTGTGTGAAAATCTGGTTGGTTTTTACTTCAGGGCTCACCTTTGTGTTGTACATCGACAAGAAGCACAGTGTGCCTGCAGGGCTTCCATGAGTCATTCTACATACAGTGGGGACAGCTATTATTTGTACATTTCTACCCGGGGGACACACCTGATTGTTACTGTGGGTGTACATAGGATGAAGGGTTCACCTGACACTTATACACATTTGCTAGGCCTGCACTGCTATGTCAGGTACTCCATTTCAGTCTGTACCATTGCCTATCATACTGGCTTGAGGCGTACCACTGCACTACAGACCTTAGCTTCCAATTACATGCATATTAGTTTGTGACTTCATAGCCTACCCAATCCACATCACACTGCCTGGCCTGCTGTTATCTGTCTGCATAGGCCTGTGGGGAGGTTACTCATATGCCTCTTCAGAGGCCATGATACAGCATTTGTTTGTATTTGCATTTGTTTGCATTTGTCCTGCTGGCTGTGACTGTTAGGTATGTGACCCCCCCCCCCCAACTGGTATGTGTGAGTGAGTTAAGTTGTGTCTTTGCCAGTGAAATGCTGTCATGGCTTAGTGGTTCAGTACTGTGACTATAGTGCACAGTATCCTGCGTTCGAGCCCTGTCACTGCTTTTTATTTTCCTGCTGGGCAGACCAGACTGCTTAAGGAACAGTAAAGGAGGTGTGAGCGTGTTTACCTGACTTTGCTCAACTTTGCCTGACTTTGCCCAAATTTGCCCAACATTGCCCAACATTGCTCAGCATTGCCCAACGTTGTGCTGGTTAGCACAGTGCGCAGCTATGCGCAATTAAATTTTAATATGCTCAATACTGGTAAAATGTACTCAGCAGTGCTTTATATTTCTTAAAATAGGGCACTCGTGCCTCAGGTGGTGCTGCAGGTCTGCCTATGTTGGATGCACATAGTACACTCCCTATACATGTTTGAAAACAGGTAGTGTCAAGTTAGGCATCCATTTTACTGTATGTGTGAGTCAGAGAGAGGTGTCATTTCCAGGGTTCCTACTGAGTCAGTGTATGTGCTATGCGTTGCCTCTTTGCCAAGGCCAGGGCATACTGGGCATGCCTCCTTCTGCCTACTGGGGCAGGCTCAGGTTGTTCTTCCTCCGAGTCACGCTGTGCCTGTGCAGGCCTTGGTAATGGTGGGGGGCTGTTTGGCCCTGCCCCATGCTGTTCCAGCTGCAGCTGTTTTCACAGGATCATATTGTGTAGCATGGCACATACTATGACAATTTGGGTACATGTAGTTGGTGAGTACTGCAAGGCTCCACCAGATGTGTTCAGGCACCAGAACAGTGACTTGAGCATCCCAAACACACACTCAACAATGCTTCTTATTTGTGCGTGCGCCTCATTATGGAGTTCTCATTCAGGTGTGTGTACATTTCTGATGGGTGTCATCAGCCACAGCTCCAGTGCGTATCCAGCATCCCCTACTAGGTGACCATCAGGGATGTCCCCATTGGCAAATCTCTGGTACAGCTGTGTCAGATGCCAGATGTGGGAATTGTGGTAGCTTCCAGGGCAGCCAGCACACACATTCATTATTATGCCTTGGGCATTGCACATGACCTGGCAGTTGAAGGAGGGGAAGCCCTATGTGGTTGATGTAGACCGTACCCTGCTCACCGGGTGGTGCTTTGATGTGTATGTGCATGCAGTCTATTGCACCCACTACCTCAGGGTATTCTGCTATTTGGTGGAAAAGACGCATATTGCTGGCCAATGCCTCAGGGAATTGGGGAAATATATGTGCTCACCGACATGTGCTGACATGGCATCCAGGAACTGGTGCAGTACCCTGGATGCTGATGCCTGTGAAATCCCCATCATATCACCAGTTGGTCTCTGGAAGGTACCTGTAGCTAGTATTCTTAGGCCAACACATACCTTGGTTTCCACTGGGATGGGTTCCCCTCTGTTGGTTCTGTGTGTGAGGCGTGGCCAGCACAGCTCAACAATTTGCTGCAGGAGGTCTCTGTCCACCCTATAGCACTCCACTATCTCCAGCTCATGTAGCCCCTGGTAGGTTACCCTGTGTCTGTACACTCTTCTCTGTCTCCTCACTGTGGGTTGCTCAGCAGCATTCACAACATCACCACCCTCAGCACTTTGCACGTGTTGGTTTATGATAGCAAGAGCAGCCCCTAACATTTTGTTTGACTTTAAAGTTTTTAAGCTTTCCCTCTTTGTATACTGCAGTGTTGCAGAGTTCTTGGGAAAAAACAGGGAAGAATGCTGTTTGTAGAGTTTAAAGTGCTGGGCTGGGCTGGGCTAGTCTGCTGCCTGTGTAATTGGCTGATTCTGATATATTTCACCTGGCAGCTCTGCTAGTTCTCCTTAGTTAACTTCCTACTACTTCTTTTCCTTACTTTTCCCTTTCTGTTTCCGCCTGGGGCAGCACCGCGCAAACAAGTGCAAACACGCGCACACACACAAGAAATTTCAGATATTTTCACGGCGTACACCTTTGGTTTCTGGTTTTCAAAAAGGACAACTGTAGACACACCTCTTGCAATCCTGAGCAACTCAGGGCAAACACAGGACACTGTGCTCCAATAAGCATACAGCTTTTTTGACATACCCCCTCATGATATCACCTATCGTCTGCTCTACTACTCACCTACTCCTATACTTACACTCTTGGGACAGGGCTCACATGCTGGGGAACATTGGGATTCACTATCCTTATCCTCATTTGCATAGGATTGCCTACTAATGCTTGGTTACATCTCTCACACTGAGCTCCCCCCCTTAGCAAGCAGTACTCAGTGGCCATGTTGTCTTCAGCCTGCTATTCACCTGCATGGCAGGATAAGCTTTTTAGTGAAAATGACTATTTTTGGCTATTTTGAAATTATTTTATTGTTTTTTTTAACCGCCGCACATTTTCGCGATGTTGCGCTATGCTTAAACATCGGAGATCGGGGAAAAAAATTAGATTTTAATAATTTTAAACATTTAAAAATGCCAATGGCCTTATATTTGGCCATTGACATGCTTCCTCAACTGGATGCATCCTTTATTTGGAGCTGTCATAGCTCCGTTTAGCAATTTGCAGAATGGTACTTCATTACCAACAGAATACATTTCTGCAAATAACACTACTCTTCCACAGACAGGTTAGTGTTTCCTGGATTGCAAATTTACCTAATTTGCATAGCTTTCAGCAGCAAATGAGGTAATTTGCATACCATGACACTGTCGATGCAAGAGTAGCTTTAGAAGCTTTCATGCACGCCTCTGCCGGCTGTTGCTGGATCCCAGACATATTGGCTGTCTGACATTTTACTCTACTCTACAACTCCGTGAAAGCTTTCATAAATCTGGCCCAATACCTTTTGGAATTATTCCACAAAAACTAATAATGGAAATGTTACTGATAAAGACAAACCCTCGGATTCATGAAGCTCGGCGCAAGTCCGGCGTAAGGCTTGCGCCGGCCGTGCGGTGTAGATATGGAGTAGTCACGCCATATGCATATTAATGAAGGTGCGCAGCTGCCACAGCCACGTGCATAGGAAATGTGCACGAGTGCAAGGGGTGTATCGAAGTTGCGCAGGGAGGCGTCAGTGTTGGCTTTCGAGGAGCAACCTAAACTGCTGAATATTACATTCCGCCAGCAATAGTAATTGTACCTATCAGTGTCTGTGGAGACTGAAACGTATGCAAAGCAGAGTCCCTGCGAACAGAAAATGAAGAATCAAACACAAATGCATGGTAGGGAATAATGGGTCCGTACCCATGAACAAATGACATGAAAACCGTGTGCCTGTAGTCCAACGTAGTGTTGATAGCTATATCACGTGGAAGTGAAACGTATCAGATGTTAGGGCGCCACCAGTAGGTACGTCCAGTCCAACGGAGAGGGTCACCAGCCAACCCATAATGTGAGGGAGGGAACATAGCTGTGCAGATGTGTCCATAACAAAATACACGAGGAGAAATGTAGATATAGGTAGTGACCGTATGTCTGAATCATATCCCACAAGCCATGTAATAGTCACATACAAAAGGTATGTCCATATTTCACATACCAAATGTGATACGAAATAGCATACGCATGTAAACGAAACAGAAGAAGCATATAAACGAGCCATAACAACATGGACACATATAGGCCAAAAGAAACAGTATGATCCATACCGTCGACCAAGATTACCACCTGTCCAACTTCGCGAGCGACAGTCCTTCTGTGGGCAGATGTGTCCTGACACAAACATGTAAAACTGGCAAATGTCCAAAGAATATAGGACATAATTCCTCTGTAGACATCATGCAATAGTTGCATTAAACATATTTCACTGGACGTATATTACATAAATGTCAGAACAAACAGAATAAGATACTGAAATGCTACAAGAATAAGCTTAGATATAGGCAAGAATTGTAAGTTCTATTTGCCGAACTGACTTTGGGTATGTGTCGGCCGGTAAGATATGCTGTGTTCACCGCACCTGTCACAGTAGGGTTGCCACCTTTACAAATGGCCAAAGTGGGACATGTTTGGTACAGACATCAGATTGTACAGGCCGACACATACCCACGGCCAGTACAAAGGACAGAACATAACTGTTTTGCCTACAGAAAAGCGTATTCCTGTAGCATTTTAGATGCTTATTCTGTTTCTCATAACAGTCAGGTATTTCAGATACAGAATTAACTTTTAATGCAAGTATCATATAAAATATTAGAAATATGTTTGTCCTAAAATCTCAGGACATTTGCCATGTTTACAACTACATGTCAGGACACAACTGCCCAAAGAGGGACTGTCCCTCGCAAAGTGGGACAGGTGGTAACCCAATGTCACACTGTGGCCAATTGAAAAGGTGGAAACACAAACGTCGACTGTAGGGAGGCAATGTCCACAACAGTCGGACATGTGTAAGGAATAGCTTGGACACAGGAAAAGGTGCCATCCTACCAATGAGTAGAACAGGCTGGCAAAATCCAGAAGGCAGCTGTATAATCCAAACGTGTATGTGACACAGTCGAACGGGTAGTACCCGGATACACCAACCAAGTAATGAAAGTGAAGTAAGGGCGTGTACCTATGTGCGTGAGGTATAGCATGTGGAAAGCAAACATGGCCGGGTAGTCCACATAACCATAAAAGTACCCGACACATGTAGGCTAGTCAATGTGTAACTCTGGCCATGTCATGGGCCAACAACCAAAGTAGTGCTCTATGGGGTGTGAGTAATTGGCGTGTGAGGGGTGTGTGTTTAATGGTAAATTCCTCAAAGGCGATACTTGTGTCGTATGCAGAAAAGGTGAACCGGAGGTGTATGAGGGGGCAGCGGGTGAAGTGGAAAGAAACACAACCTCATGTAGAAACAGCTGCAAGACAAGCAGACAGGCCATAGTGTAGAACACAATCCCACAAACATATCAATATGGAAATATGCGAGACAAATGTATAGATACGGCACCATCACATACCCACAGATGGGTCCTGATGGAACTGGCCATAACAAGCACAACACACCTGGATGCATACTAGCCTACCCAGCATACCCTCCACAACACACAACCTGCCACCATATCAGAACGTCCACCAAATCCAGCCGTACTTGGTCCACTGGTTTGTTGCAGAAATAGCTACACACAGTGACCCCTACACATATGTAGTAGGTATTGTCACCCTAGGCAGTGTCAGGATTGCAAACCATGTATCCCCTGCAGGTAAAACCCCCTGCACATTTTCGTGAAGCCACAAAAATCTTCGTTATCTAACTTGTTTTGGTCTTGTCCAATTTTTGGGATATCCCTCATGGGATGACCAACTTGTGTAAATAGTAGAATGGGTATGACGACATGATGCCCAATCCAGTAGATATCTGGACACAAGTCAGAATGTGCAATGGAGGTCCATGACACTGTCCAGCCCTAAGTGGGCATGCATAACCTACCACCCATGATAAAATACCTTCCCGTGATGCACGTGTCCAGACACGAATAGGAAGGAGAATATAATGCACACATTTGCAAAGTGGAAAACGGCATGAGGGCGAGGAAGACACTATGTAAACAGGTCAACCCTGATCAAGTGTGAGGGACACTGACTGTGTGCAGTCATGACTGACCATACCTGTCAACCTGTGTGAGCAAGATATCTGGACAGAGCCGTGAATATGTGAGACAAAGGTCCAAAATCTGGGACAATCTGTAAACATATCTCTTAGAAACATAGAATTTGATAGAATAACAGTTTTCACATTGGCATTAATGTCTGGAGTATGAAGTCTGAAACCCAATTGTGTGTCAGCACGTTCCGACTGCAGTCTTTAATGCTGAGCTACTGCTGTGCCAGAACACAACAGCGTATTAAAGAGGTCCGTGCCATACCACTCAACTGTCTGGATATTCGCAGAATGGCTAGGGTCACCACCTGTCCCACTTTGCGAGTAACAGTCCCTCTGTAAGCAGTTGTGTCCTGTGAAAAAAATCAAGACATAGCAAATGTCCTGAGAGTTTAGGACAATGTTATTTCCTAATTTACTTTAATAGTCACATAAAACAGTTATTTTATATATGAATCCTCAATATGTTATGTTAAGTAGCATAAGCAATTCAAATGTTACTAGAATAAGCTATTATATGTACAAAAAAGGTTAAAGTTCTGTACTATGCATGGTTGTAGGTTTGTTTTGTCCTGGAAAATCTGACATCTCTACAGAACATGTCCCACTTTGGGCAGTCGAAAAGGTGGCAACCCTAAGAATGACCACAGGTTCGCCCCATAGTGTTGTTGTGTGCCTCTGACAATCTGCACCATTGTGGTAAATAGCTGAGGATTGACGTCACTAAATAATGAGAAATATCCTGAGTATAAGACTACACAACCTGAAGAAAAGTCATGGTAATGCAAAACCTAACATTCTATCAACGTTCTAAGCTTGTATGAGCAATCGGTAAAATGTGTCCCTAATTGTCCCCCCATCGTGTAGGTTTTGCACAGGTTCGGTGTTCTAAGAGGTCGAGAGGTATGATCCGTACATATTTACAGGAACAGCCCTTCACACTTGTGTAATGTACAACTGCATACCTGTAGTCACTTCATGTCCAAAAATAATCCCCGTATGACTGTGTACAGGTAATAGTCAAATGTGAATGGGAACACCCCTCACCATGGAGTATGGACTGTAACAACCCCACCCATAATATGTAATGCCAACAGAATAAGCTGCTGACAGGTGCCAAAACACCTGTGTCTAGAAACATAGGTAAAACTTCAAAATAGGGAGATAATCCCTGTCCATATGCTTCATTTGACATTTGACCTCGGCCAGGGAAGTTCCGTGCACCAGGTGGGCAAGCCTAAACACAGGTCACTACATGAACACCCTGACAATCAAAGACCTGTATGTGGCTGGACTATATACCTTGGTGTTCTGCATATCCTCAGAGGGATTAACAATGCAGCCGGAGTCCACAGCAGTAGGCAATAGGGAATGTGTAATATGTAGTCCCGCCTTTTTCCCAGCAGGAGAATGGATGCCTGTGTCGTAGGTGAAGCGGTGAGGCATATGTTGATGTAGCTAAGTACTATGGGTATGCATATCAATGAGGGAGAACACCAGTAGAATAGTGGTTCCGGTATCCGGCCAACGTGAATGCAGTCCTGGTTGACCTACGACCACTGCACATATAACTTGAAAGTGTAATGAAAGTGTTTGTGCTGTACACACATTCGAATATGTAAAAGTGAGCATGTGTTTTGCAGTAGTCTGTAAACTGGAATGCAGATATGTAACTGTTACGGTCAGAATTATGAAAGTTCACGGAAACACAATTATCTATGAAATATATGTAACCCACAATAAGGATATGCAAGTGCACCTGCGCGTGTGTAATCCACTCACAGAATAGAAAAAGAATGGTGCTTTCCCCACGTTCTATGTACATGGCTCATACCTGTTAACCCCGTAAAGTACGAAACCGGACAAAGCCATGACAACTACTGGTACAAATAGGGACAATCCCCAGATATTGCCTAACAAACATAGAAAGTGGATAGAATAACAGGTGTGTCACTAGCATGGATTCTCTGAAGGGTATGAAGTCATAACCTGAAATGATTGTCATTATTTACCAACGTCAGTCTTTAATGATATGCCACTAACTTGCCAGATAAACACAAGGTTATGAAAAACGGACCAAAGATAAGAGGCAAACAGCTGTACATGCAGCGGAAATCTGTACAGTTGAAAGGTTAATATATGGAGATATATATATATATAAGTATATATATATATATATATATATATATATATATATATATATATACACACATATATCCACAGACATAATCCAACGCAAATTACGAGATGAGGAATGTACAGACATATGTATATATGTACAGCTATATATATCTATACACACACGATACATGAATAGATATATACACAACAAACATATGTCCCTGTACATATAACACATGTACATAAATAGGTCACGGTATAGCTAATATGTATAGACAGACAGACATGCATGAAAGGAGAATACACCGATGGTTTCCAAACCATTGCCCGGAAAGTACCAGTGTGACAGGGCCTGCAAGTTCTACACGTTAAACATGAATATAGGTGTCCTTTGCAGGACCCCAAAAACTGATCCTATATGAAGTGCAAACCGTCACTGATGCAAAAGACGTCACAGCTGCAACTACGATATAGCTGTACATGCAACAGTAGCAGGTGCAAGGGTAATAACACATGGGTCGATTGAATGTATGACGTACAAACTGATATCTGCAGAGTGGGGAGTGCTCAGAAGTGTCCTCACACTTTATTACTGCTCACATTAAACATGTCTAATGGGCACTGTGGAGGTGTGCCAAGTATGGGAATCATGGGTATGCAGAATTGGGCCAAGGTGTTGGTTGGCACAGATTTATTAGGTACGCCCCATGGAAGTGATCAATATACCTATGTGGGTATAGCACACGCCTATATTCACCAAAAAGGAGCAACTCATCCACTGGATATTGTGTAAACCATTGGGGTAAGACGTAGGGACCTATATCAGTGTCATGTAGGCGATTATCATGGATGGACACGCATACGACCAAGATGGTAACCATACCTGCCAGAATGTCAGAATAAGACAGCTGGACTAAGGCATAGTACATGACAGACAAATAGGGAATATATTAAATATACCTCAGACAAAGTCACTGTTGATAGAATAATTGCGTAGTCGGGAATACAAATGTTATGAGAGTTAGAAATCATGAAATAGAAATGTCAGTCATGATTACCTAACCGCACAGTCCGTCATGGCTTGCCAGCAATCTATCAGAAAGGCACATTATCATGACAAATGTAACAGAATCATAGGTCAAACCCCAGGGCGTATACCCATAATGTGTACAGCTGAGAGGTATGAAGGTAACCTGTCCTAATGGAATGTACAGAACTAGTGATACTAGGTGGACAGGTGAGAAGAAAGACGTCAGGACAAATGACCAAACATGTACAAGTCATAATCATGTTTGTCCACAAATGTGAATTACAACATATGGCCTGTGAAAGTCAATGTGGAAGGTTAACAGACTCAAATGACATGTGTCCCTCAGGGTGTCATGCAGTGTCACCGATACAGTGTCCAGTCCCCCATATTCATACGTGAGCTCTGCCACTGACAGAAAGCGCAAATACCGGCGTACACATAAGGTACATGATGGAATAAGTAGTGTGGATAAGCACCTGTTGGCCTGTGTGAGGAATATAACCCAGTGGGTGGGTATGTCCTGCAATAGGAATGCAATGGTAACTGGCCTGTGATGGCGCCATGTATTGTGTGTATTGGCGTAACTGTACGAATGTGCAGATGTATGCCTCATATGTGTGGTGTGTTCCTCTCACAATCTGTACCTGTCTGCCAAATACCTGAAAACTGACATCATTAAATAATGATAAACATATGTGTTTAAGAACCCAAATCCCTCATAAGGGTCATACTAATGCAAAACCTATAATACTGTCAACTATCTACGTTTGTAAGAGCAATATGTAGAATCTGCCCCTATCTGTCCCCCCATCATGTTAGGCTTTGTACAGATGTTTTGCACTAGGAGGTTGATAAGTATGATCAGAAACAGATACATGTCTGAGGAAACAGCATTACTGACAGCAGGATAACGTAGAAGGTATGAAAAGCGCTGCAGTAGGAAGTTCATCCGCAGGTATGTGCTGACATGTCAAATGACACAGCAGTCTACAGGAAATACCTATAGGGTGTCACCTTTACCAGTGATGACAGTGGGACATACCCACAGCCATGCATACACCACAAATAGACATAGCACACAGCAAAGCCTAGGCCATGATACACAAAGCCTTCGGCGTGTATGGATTGAGTGAGAGTACAGCAAGGAAAGATGACTGCCAGGCTATTCAGCAAACACCCGCAGGGGTGTGCAAGACTGCCAGTAACACTAACATTGCACGGACAATGTTGGGATTTGCAACATACCCCATTTGTATGTGTAAGCTATGCAAATGATGAAATAATAGGGTTGCCACCTTTCCAAATGGCCAAAGTGGGACATTTGTGCTACAAACATCAGATTTTGCAGGGCAAAATATACCCACGGCCAGTACAAAGGACAGAACTTCAGTTGTTTGCCTGAATAAAAGTTTATTCTTGTAGCATTTTTGTTCCTTATTCTGCTTCTTATAACATTTAGGTGTTTCAGATACAGAATAACTGTTTTATGCAATTATTACATACAGTATAGAAAATATTTTTTTCCTAAAATCTCAGGACATTTGCCATTTTCTCACAATTTTTTGCAGGACACAACTGCCCAAAGAGGGACTGTCCCTCGCAAAGTGGGACAGGTGGTAACCCAGTGTAACACTGTGGCCAATTGAAAAGGTGGAAACACAACCGTCGACTGTAGGGAGGCAATGTCCACAACAGTCGGACATGTGTAAGGAATAGCTTGGACATAGGAAAAGGTGCCATCCTACGAATGAGTAGAACAGGCTGGCAAAATCCAGAAGGCAGCTGTATAATCCAAACGTGTATGTGACACAGTCGAACGGGTAGTACCCGGATACACCAACCAAGTAATGAAAGTGAAGTAAGGGCGTGTACCTATGTGCGTGAGGTATAGCATGTGGAAAGCAAACATGGCCGGGTAGTCCACATAACCATAAAAGTACCCGACACATGTAGGCTAGTCAATGTGTAACTCTGACCATGTCATGGGCCAACAACCAAAGTAGTGCTCTATGGGGTGTAATTTGCGTGTGAGGGGTGTGTGTTTAATGGTAAATTCCTCAAAGGCGATACTTGTGTCGTATGCAGAAAAGGTGAACCGGAGGTGTATGAGGGGGCAGCGGGTGAAGTGGAAAGAAACACAACCTCATGTAGAAACAGCTGCAAGACAAGCAGACAGGCCATAGTGTAGAACACAATCCCACAAACATATCAATATGGAAATATGCGAGACAAATGTATAGATACGGCACAGTCACATACCCACAGATGGGTCCTGATGGAACTGGCCATAACAAACGCAACACACATGGATGCATAATAGCCTACCCAGCATACCCTCCACAACACACAACCTGCCACCATACCAGAACGTCCACCAAATCCAGCCGTACTTGGTCCACTGGTTTGTTGCAGAAATAGCTACACACAGTGACCCCTACACATATGTAGTAGGTATTGTCAACCTAGGCAGTGTCAGGATTGCAAACCATGTATCCCCTGCAGGTAAAACCCCCTGCACATTTTCGTGAAGCCACAAAAATCTTCGTTATCTAACTTGTTTTGGTCTTGTCCAATTTTTGGGATATCCCTCATGGGATGACCAACTTGTGTAAATAGTAGAATGGGTATGATGACATGATGCCCAATCCAGTAGATATCTGGACACAAGTCAGAATGTGCAATGGAGGTCCATGACACTGTCCAGCCCTAAGTGGGCATGCATAACCTACCACCCATGATAAAATACCTTCCCGTGATGCACGTGTCCAGACACGAATAGGAGGGAGAATATAATGCACACAATTGCAAAGTGGAAAATGGCATGAGGGCGAGGAAGACACTATGTAAACAGGTCAACCCTGATCACGTGTGAGGGACACTGACTGTGTGCAGTCGTGACTGACCATACCTGTCAACCTGTGTGAGCAAGATATCTGGACAGAGCCGAGAATATGTGAGACAAAGGTCCAAAATCAGGGACAATCTGTAAACATATCTCTTAGAAACATAGAATTTGATAGAATAACAGTTTTCACATTGGCATTAATGTCTGGAATATGAAGTCTGAAACCCAATTGTGTGTCAGCACGTTCCGACTGCAGTCTTTAATGCTGAGCTACTGCTGTGCCAGAACACAACAGCGTATTACAGAGGTCCGTGCCATACCACTCAACTGTCTGGATATTCGCAGAATGACTAGGGTCACCACCTGTCCCACTTTGCGAGTAACAGTCCCTCTGTAAGCAGTTGTGTCCTGTGAAAAAAATCAAGACATAGCAAATGTCCTGAGAGTTTAGGACAATGTTATTTCCTAATTTACTTTAATAGTCACATAAAATAGTTATTTTATATATGAATCCTCAATATGTTATGTTAAGTAGCATAAGCAATTCAAATGTTACTAGAATAAGCTATTATATGTACAAAAAAGGTTAAAGTTCTGTACTATGCATGGCTGTAGGTATGTTTTGTCCTGAAAAATCTGACATCTCTACAGAACATGTCCCACATTGGGCAGTCGAAAAGTTGGCAACCCTAAGAATGACCACAGGTTCGCCCCATAGTGTTGTTGTGTGCCTCTGACAATCTGCACCAGTGTGGTAAATAGCTGAGGATTGACGTCACTAAATAATGAGAAATATCCTGAGTATAAGACTACACAACCTGCAGAAAAGTCATGCTAATGCAAAATCTAACATTCTATCAATGTTCTAAGCTTGTATGAGCAATCGTTAAAATGTGTCCCTAATTGTCCCCCCATCGTGTAGGTTTTGCACAGGTTCGGTGCTCTAAGAGGTCGAGAGGTATGGTCTGTACATATTTACAGGAACAGCCCTTCACACTTGTGTAATGTACAACTGCATACCTGTAGTCACTTCATGTCCAAAAATAATCCCCGTATGACTGTATACAGGTAATAGTCAAATGTGAATGGGAACACCCCTCACCATGGAGTATGGACTGTAACAACCCCACCCATAATATGAAATGCCAACAGAATAAGCTGCTGACAGGTGCCAAAACACCTGTGTCTAGAAACACAGGTAAAACTTCAAAATAGGGATATAATACCTGTCCATATGCTTCATCTGACATTTGACCTCGGCCAGGAAATTTTCGTGCACCAGGTGGGCAAGCCTAAACACAGGTCACTACATGAACACCCTGACAATCAAAGACCTGTATGTGGCTGGACTATATACTTTGGTGTTCTGCATATCCTCAGAGTGATTAACAATGCAGCCGGAGTCCACAGCAGTAGGCAATAGGGAATGTGTAATATGTAGTCCCGCCTTTTTCCCAGCAGGAGAATGGATGCCTGTGTCGTAGGTGAAGCGGTGAGGCATATGTTGATGTAGCTAAGTACTATGGGTATGCATATCAATGAGGGAGAACACCAGTAGAATAGTGGTTCCGGTATCCGGCCAACGTGAATGCAGTCCTGGTTGACCTACGACCACTGCACATATAACTTGAAAGTGTAATGAAAGTGTTTGTGCTGTACACACATTCGAATATGTAAAGGTGAGCATGTGTTTTGCAGTAGTCTGTAAACTGGAATGCAGATATGTAACTGTTACGGTCAGAATTATGAAAGTTCACGGAAACACAATTATCTATGAAATATATGTAACCCACAATAAGGATATGCAAGTGCACCTGCGCGTGTGTAATCCACTCACAGAATAGGAAATGAATGGTGCTTTTCCCACGTTCTATGTACATGGCTCATACCTGTTAACCCCATAAAGTACAAAACTGGACAAAGCCATGACAACTACTGGTACAAATAGGGACAATCCCCAGATATTGCCTAACAAACATAGAAAGTGGATAGAATAACAGGTGTGTCACTAGCATGGATTCTCTGAAGGGTATGAAGTCGTAACCTGAAATGATTGTCATTATTTACCAACGTCAGTCTTTAATGATATGCCACTAACTTGCCAGATAAACACAAGGTTATGAAAAACGGACCAAAGATAAGAGGCAAACAGCTGTACATGCAGCGGAAATCTGTACAGTTGAAAGGTTAATATATGGAGATATATATATGTATATATATATATATATATATATATATATATATATATACACACATATATCCACAGACATAATCCAAAGCAAATTACGAGATGAGGAATGTACAGACATATGTATATATGTACAGATATATATATCTATACACACACGATACATGAATAGATATATACACAACAAACATATGTCCCTGTACATATAACACATGTACATAAATAGGTCATGGTATAGCTAATATGTATAGACAGACAGACATGCATGAAAGGAGAATACACCGTTGGTTTCCAAACCATTGCCCGGAAAGTACCAGTGTGACAGGGCCTGCAAGTTCTACACGTTAAACATGAATATAGGTGTCCTTTGCAGGACCCCAAAAACTGATCCTATATGAAGTGCAAACCGTCATTGATGCAAAAGACGTCACAGCTGCAACTACGATATAGCTGTACATGCAACAGTAGCAGGTGCAAGGGTAATAACACATGGGTCGATTGAATGTATGACGTACAAACTGATATCTGCAGAGTGGGGAGTGCTCAGAAGTGTCCTCACACTTTATTATTGCTCACATTAAACATGTCTAATGGGCACTGTGGAGGTGTGTCAAGTATGGGAATCATCGGTATGCAGAATTGGGCCAAGGTGTTGGTTGGCACAGATTTATTAGGTACGCCCCATGGGAGTGATCAATATACCTATGTGGGTATAGCACACGCCTATATTCACTGAAAAGGAGCAACTCATCCACTGGATATTGTGTAAACCATTGGGGTAAGACGTAAAGACCTATATCAGTGTCATGTAGGCGATTATCATGGATGGACACGCATACGACCAAGATGGTAACCATACCTGCCAGAATGTCAGAATAAGACAGCTGGACTAAGGCATAGTACATGACAGACAAATAGGGACTATATTAAATATACCTCAGCCAAAGTCAGACTGTTGATAGAATAATTGCGTAGTCGGGAATACAAATGTTATGAGAGTTAGAAATCATGAAATAGAAATGTCAGTCATGATTACCTAACCGCACAGTCCGTCATGGCTTGCCAGCAATCTATCAGAAAGGCACATTATCATGACAAATGTAACAGAATCATAGGTCAAACCCCAGGGCGTATACCCATAATGTGTACAGGTGAGAGGTATGAAGGTAACCCGTCCTAATGGAATGTACAGAACTAGTGATACTAGGTGGACAGGTGAGAAGAAAGACGTCAGGACAAATGACCAAACATGTACAAGTCATAATCATGTTTGTCCACAAATGTGAATTACAACATATGGCCTGTGAAAGTCAATGTGGAAGGTTAACAGACTCAAATGACATGTGTCCCTCACGGTGTCATGCAGTGTCACCGATACAGTGTCCAGTCCCCCATACTCATACGTGAGCTCTGCCACTGATGGAAAGCGCAAATACCAGCATACACATAAGGTACATGATGGAATAAGTAGTGTGGATAAGCACCTGTTGGCCTGTGTGAGGAATATAACCCAGTGGGTGGGTATGTCCTGCAATAGGAATGCAATGGTAACTGGCCTGTGATGGCGCCATGTATTGTGTGTATTGGCGTAACTGTACGAATGTGCAGATGTATGCCTCATATGTGTGGTGTGTTCCTCTCACAATCTGTACCTGTCTGCCAAATACCTGAAAACTGACATCATTAAATAATGATAAACATATGTGTTTAAGACCCCAAATCCCTCAGAAGGGTCATACTAATGCAAAACCTATAATACTGTCAACTATCTACGTTTGTAAGAGCAATATGTATAATCTGCCCCTATCTGTCCCCCCATCATGTTAGGCTTTGTACAGATGTTTTGCACTAGGAGGTTGATAAGTATGATCAGAAACAGATACATGTCTGAGGAAACAGCATTACTGACAGCAGGATAACGTAGAAGGTATGAAAAGCGCTGCAGTAGGAAGTTCATCCGCAGCTATGTGCTGACATGTCAAATGACACAGCAGTCTACAGGAAGTACCTATAGGGTATCACCTTTACCAGTGATGACAGTGGGACATACCCACAGCCATGCATACAACACAAATAGACATAGCACACAGCAAAGCCTAGGCCATGATACACAAAGCCTTCGGCGTGTATGGATTGAGTGAGAGTACAGCAAGGAAAGATGACTGCCAGGCTATTCAGCAAACACCCGCAGGGGCGTGCAAGACCGCCCGTAACACAAACATTGCACGGACAATGTTGGAATTTGCAACATACCCCATTTGTATGTGTAAGCTATGCAAATGATGAAAGTCACACTGTGGCCAATTGAAAAGGTGGAAACACAACCGTCGACTGTAGGGAGGCAATGTCCACAACAGTCAGACATGTGTAAGGAATAGCTTGGACATAGGAAAAGGTGCCGTCCTACGAATGAGTAGAACAGGCTGGCAAAATCCAGAAGGCAGCTGTTTAATCCAAACGTGTATGTGACACAGTCGAATGGGTAGTACCCGGATACACCAACCAAGTAATGAAAGTGAAGTAAGGGCGTGTACCTATGTGCGTGAGGTATAGCATGTGGAAAGCAAACATGGCCGAGTAGTCCACATAACCATAAAAGTACCCGACACATGTAGGCTAGTCAATGTGTAACTCTGGCCATGTCATGGGCCAACAACCAAAGTAGTGCTCTATGGGGTGTAATTTGTGTGTGAGGGGTGTGTGTTTAATGGTAAATTCCTCAAAGGCGATACTTGTGTCGTATGCAGAAAAGGTGAACCGGAGGTGTATGAGGGGGCAGCGGGTGAAGTGGAAAGAAACACAACCTCATGTAGAAACAGCTGCAAGACAAGCAGACAGGCCATAGTGTAGAACACAATCCCACAAACATATCAATATGGAAATATGCGAGACAAATGTATAGATACGGCACCATCACATACCCACAGATGGGTCCTGATGGAACTGGCCATAACAAACGCAACACACCTGGATGCATAATAGCCTACCCAGCATACCCTCCACAACACACAACCTGCCACCATACCAGAACGTCCACCAAATCCAGCCGTACTTGGTCCACTGGTTTGTTGCAGAAATAGCTACACACAGTGACCCCTACACATATGTAGTAGGTATTGTCACCCTAGGCAGTGTCAGGATTGCAAACCATGTATCCCCTGCAGGTAAAACCCCCTGCACGTTTTTGTGAAGCCACAAAAATCTTCGTTATCTAACTTGTTTTGGTCTTGTCCAATTTTTTGGATATCCCTCATGGGATGACCAACTTGTGTAAATAGTAGAATGGGTATGATGACATGATGCCCAATCCAGTAGATATCTGGACACAAGTCAGAATGTGCAATGGAGGTCCATGACACTGTCCAGCCCTAAGTGGGCATGCATAACCTACCACCCATGATAAAATACCTTCCCGTGATGCACGTGTCCAGACACGAATAGGAGGGAGAATATAATGCACACAATTGCAAAGTGGAAAACGGCATGAGGGCGAGGAAGACACTATGTAAACAGGTCAACCCTGATCAAGTGTGAGGGACACTGACTGTGTGCAGTCGTGACTGACCATACCTGTCAACCTGTGTGAGCAAGATATCTGGACAGAGCCGTGAATATGTGAGACAAAGGTCCAAAATCAGGGACAATCTGTAAACATATCTCTTAGAAACATAGAATTTGATAGAATAACAGTTTTCACATTGGCATTAATGTCTGGAGTATGAAGTCTGAAACCCAATTGTGTGTCAGCACGTTCCGACTGCAGTCTTTAATGCTGAGCTACTGCTGTGCCAGAACACAACAGCGTATTACAGAGGTCCGTGCCATACCACTCAACTGTCTGGATATTCGCAGAATGACTAGGGTCACCACCTGTCCCACTTTGCGAGTAACAGTCCCTCTGTAAGCAGTTGTGTCCTGTGAAAAAAATCAAGACATAGCAAATGTCCTGAGAGTTTATGACAATGTTATTTCCTAATTTACTTTAATAGTCACATAAAACAGTTATTTTATATATGAATCCTCAATATGTTATGTTAAGTAGCATAAGCAATTCAAATGTTACTAGAATAAGCTATTATATGTACAAAAAAGGTTAAAGTTCTGTACTATGCATGGCTGTAGGTATGTTTTGTCCTGGAAAATCTGACATCTCTACAGAACATGTCCCACATTGGGCAGTCGAAAAGTTGGCAACCCTAAGAATGACCACAGGTTCGCCCCATAGTGTTGTTGTGTGCCTCTGACAATCTGCACCAGTGTGGTAAATAGCTGAGGATTGACGTCACTAAATAATGAGAAATATCCTGAGTATAAGACTACACAACCTGCAGAAAAGTCATGCTAATGCAAAATCTAACATTCTATCAACGTTCTAAGCTTGTATGAGCAATCGTTAAAATGTGTCCCTAATTGTCCCCCCATCATGTAGGTTTTGCACAGGTTCGGTGCTCTAAGAGGTCGAGAGGTATGCTCCGTACATATTTACAGGAACAGCCCTTCACACTTGTGTAATGTACAACTGCATACCTGTAGTCCCTTCATGTCCAAAAATAATCCCCGTATGACTGTATACAGGTAATAGTCAAATGTGAATGGGAACACCCCTCACCATGGAGTATGGACTGTAACAACCCCACCCATAATATGTAATGCCAACAGAATAAGCTGCTGACAGGTGCCAAAACACCTGTGTCTAGAAACACAGGTATAACTTCAAAATAGGGAGGTAATACCTGTCCATATGCTTCATCTGACATTTGACCTCGGCCAGGAAATTTTCGTGCACCAGGTGGGCAAGCCTAAACACAGGTCACTACATGAACACCGTGACAATCAAAGACCTGTATGTGGCTGGACTATATACTTTGGTGTTCTGCATATCCTCAGAGTGATTAACAATGCAGCCGGAGTCCACAGCAGTAGGCAATAGGGAATGTGTAATATGTAGTCCCGCCTTTTTGCCAACAGGAGAATGGATGCCTGTGTCGTAGGTGAAACGGTGAGGCATATGTTGATGTAGCTAAGTACTATGGGTATGCATATCAATGAGGGAGAACACCAGTAGAATAGTGGTTCCGGTATCCGGCCAACGTGAATGCAGTCCTGGTTGACCTACGACCACTGCACATATAACTTGAAAGTGTAATGAAAGTGTTTGTGCTGTACACACATTCAAATATGTAAAGGTGAGCGTGTGTTTTGCAGTAGTCTGTAAACTGGAATGCAGATATGTAACTGTTACGGTCAGAATTATGAAAGTTCACGGAAACACAATTATCTATGAAATATATGTAACCCACAATAAGGATATGCAAGTGCACCTGCACGTGTGTAATCCACTCACAGAATAGAAAATGAATGGTGCTTTCCCCACGTTCTATGTACATGGCTCATACCTGTTAACCCGGTAAAGTACGAAACCGGACAAAGCCATGACAACTACTGGTACAAATAGGGACAATCCCCAGATATTGCCTAACAAACATAGAAAGTGGATAGAATAACAGGTGTGTCACTAGCATGGATTCTCTGAAGGGTATGAAGTCGTAACCTGAAATGATTGTCATTATTTACCAATGTCAGTCTTTAATGATATGCCACTAACTTGCCAGATAAACACAAGGTTATGAAAAACGGACCAAAGAAATTACGAGATGAGGAATGTACAGACATATGTATATATGTACAGATATATATATCTATACACACACGATACATGAATAGATATATACACAATAAACATATGTCCCTGTACATATAACACATGTACATAAATAGATCACGGTATAGCTAATATGTATAGACAGACAGACATGCATGAAAGGAGAATACACCGATGGTTTCCAAACCATTGCCCGGAAAGTACCAGTGTGACAGGGCCTGCAAGTTCTACACGTTAAACATGAATATAGGTGTCCTTTGCAGGACCCCAAAAACTGATCCTGTATAAAGTGCAAACCGTCATTGATGCAAAAGACGTCACAGCTGCAACTACGATATAGCTGTACATGCAACAGTAGCAGGTGCAAGGGTAATAACACATGGGTCGATTGAATGTATGACGTACAAACTGATATCTGCAGAGTGGGGAGTGCTCAGAAGTGTCCTCACACTTTATTATTGCTCACATTAAACATGTCTAATGGGCACTGTGGAGGTGTGTCAGGTATGGGAATCATGGGTATGCAGAATTGGGCCAAGGTGTTGGTTGGCACAGATTTATTAGGTACGCCCCATGGAAGTGATCAATATACCTATGTGGGTATAGCACACGCCTATATTCACCAAAAAGGAGCAACTCATCCACTGGATATTGTGTAAACCATTGGGGGAAGACGTAGGGACCTATATCAGTGTCATGTAGGCGATTATCATGGATGGACACGCATACGACCAAGATGGTAACCATACCTGCCAGAATGTCAGAATAAGACAGCTGGACTAAGGCATAGTACACGGCAGACAAATAGGGACTATATTAAATATACCTCAGACAAAGTCAGACTGTTGATAGAATAATTGCGTAGTCGGGAATTCAAATGTTATGAGAGTTAGTAATCATGAAATAGAAATGTCAGTCATGATTACCTAACCGCACAGTCCGTCATGGCTTGCCAGCAATCTATCAGAAAGGCACATTATCATGACAAATGTAACAGAATCATAGGTCAAACCCCAGGATGCATACCCATAATGTGTACAGGTGAGAGGTATGAAGGTAACCCGTCCTAATGGAATGTACAGAACTAGTGATACTAGGTGGACAGGTAAGAAGAAAGACGTCAGGACAAATGACAAAACATGTACAAGTCATAAGCATGTTTGTCCACAAATGTGAATTACAACATATGGCCTGTGAAAGTCAATGTGGAAGGTTAACAGACTCAAATGACATGTGTCCCTCAGGGTGTCATGCAGTGTCACCGATACAGTGTCCAGTCCCCCATACTCATACGTGAGCTCTGCCACTGATGGAAAGTGCAAATACCGGCGTACACATAAGGTACATGATGGAATAAGTAGTGTGGATAAGCACCTGTTGGCCTGTGTGAGGAATATAACCCAGTGGGTGGGTATGTCCTGCAATAGGAATGCAATGGTAACTGGCCTGTGATGGCGCCATGTATTGTGTGTATTGGCACAACTGTACGAATGTGCAGATGTATGCCTCATATGTGTGGTGTGTTCCTCTCACAATCTGTACCTGTCTGCCAAATACCTGAGAACTGACATCATTAAATAATGATAAACATATGTGTTTAAGACCCCAAATCCCTCAGAAAGGTCATACTAATGCAAAACCTATAATACTGTCAACTATCTACGTTTGTAAGAGCAATATGTAGAATCTGCCCCTATCTGTCCCCCCATCATGTTAGGCTTTGTACAGATGTTTTGCACTAGGAGGTTGATAAGTATGATCAGAAACAGATACATGTCTGAGGAAACAGCATTACTGACAGCAAGATAATGTAGAAGGTATGAAAAGCGCTGCAGTAGGAAGTTCATCCGCAGGTATGTGCTGACATGTCAAATGACACAGCAGTCTACAGGAAGTACCTATAGGGTGTCACCTTTACCAATGATGACAGTGGGACATACCCACAGCCATGCATACACCACAAATAGACATAGCACACAGCAAAGCCTAGGCCATGATACACAAAGCCTTGTATGGATTGAGTGAGAGTACAGCAAGGAAAGATGACTGCCAGGCTATTCAGCAAACACCCGCAGGGGCGTGCAAGACTGCCAGTAACACTAACATTGCACGGACAATGTTGGAATTTGCAACATACCCCATTTGTATGTGTAAGCTATGCAAATGATGAAATAATAGGGTTGCCACCTTTCCAAATGGCCAAAGTGGGACATTTGTGCTACAAACATCAGATTTTGCAGGGCAAAATATACCCATGGCCAGTACAAAGGACAGAACTTCAGTTGTTTGCCTGAATAAAAGTTTATTCTTGTAGAATTTTTGTTCCTTATTCTGCTTCTTATAACATTTAGGTGTTTCAGATACAGAATAACTGTTTTATGCAATTATTACATACAGTATTATAAATAATTTTGTCCTAAAATCTCAGGACATTTGCCATTTTCTCACAATTTTTTGCAGGACACAACTGCCCAAAGAGGGGCTGTCCCTCGCAAAGTGGACAGGTGGTAACCCTACGTATTTACACGATACATGAAACAGTAAGCTGTCCATGCAAGAGCAGATTTATGTGCAGAAATGTACCCAGATGTTATGCGACTAACGTTTTGCACATTGCTAAACGGAGCAATGACAGCTGCAAATACAGTATGAATACAGTCAAAGAAGCATGCCAATGTGCAAATCCAAGGCCAGTGGCGGCTTTGTCCATTGGATATCAATGAACCAGTAGTTGTCCTCCCCCGATCCCTGGTGTGGAAGCGTAGCGCAGCGCCACAAGAACGCGCTGCGCTTCAAAACAAGACATATGGATAATATACATACAAAATGTAGGTTTAGTTAGATGTTAGTACGCCATGCAGATGAATGGCAAGCTGGAGACAACATGGCTACTGCGTACTGGTACCTATGTGTGGAAGCGCTCTGTCAGAGATGTAGCGAATCATTTGTAGGCAATGTGAGGCAAGTGAGGCTGAGGATAGTGAATCACAACATGTCATGCCATATGGGCCAAGCCTCTACAGTGTAGTGTAGGTTAAGGGGACTATTAGAGTAGAAGATAGGTGACAACAGGAGTGTGTATGTACAAAACACTGTAACCTCACCGGAGCAGTGTCACATGTGTGCTGTCAGTACTCAGTGGAAGAGGCGTGTCAAGAGCTATGCTAGGGAACGTCAGGAGACTGACAACGTACGCCATGGATACCACCGATGTGACCTGCAAACCTGCCCACAGTGTGTCTGCACCCATGCATGCCAGTAAGCCTGAGTAAGCATGTGTTCGCGCGTGTTAGCCCGTGTGCACGTGTGGAAGAATGAGTAAGCCAATTTACGAATGGTGAAGTCCGTGTAATGTTGTGTATGCATTTGTAAGCAGGTATACATGTGTACTACACACATCACACACGTACTGCACACACAGACACACATGCTGCCAGTACTACACACATCAGTGAAATGGCACATGGAAGGAGACTACATCATCAGAAGTAACAGTGCTGTAAACTATGATACAGTGATGGTCATAGCTGCAATGCATCATGCCTGCTGAAGTACACCTGGAAGTAACACACTGTGTGTTAACAGCATGCTAACATCAATACAGTGGAATAAAGCCACTGTGTGCAGCAGCACCAGGTTAGTCAGATCCTGCATCAATGTTACACATCACAGGTGGTGGCACAGGTGACATCATATGCACTGGGTGCGGTGTTAACATGTCCAGAGCTGTCATAGAGATATCCAATGTACACGTAGGTGTGTGTGTGTGTGTGTGTGTGTGAGGGACAAAGGTTATTGCATGGCCCAATGGTGGTGTAATGGGTGTTTGTATGTGATAGCCATAGCTGTTTGTGGTAAGTGTGTGTGTCTGCATATACACAGGTACAGCATGTGTCAGCCATATACAGGAGGTTGTGTGACAGCCACAGACCGTACCTGCCAGGCTGTAGAGATCCCCATTACTGGCCATGGACACCCCTCCATGCATCCAACACAACCCAGTCCTGCACCTGTCAATGTCTACACATACAGTCCTGGGATCTGTACCATAACCTGTGGATAAACTTGCGTCTGTAATGTTAACCTGGGGTGCATAGAATTGACGGTTACTACAGACGGATATGAGCCATACTCACACTCCAATGTAATAACCACTGCTGACTGTTGCCGAGATCTGCATACGACCAGTCAAAGGTGCTGCACTAACATTGTTTCCAATGCCTGTGTAATACTCAGCAACACAATAACCAGTCACTACACATGTATAGCCCACGATCACTACAGCACACAGTATGTGCACTATCACAGAGCCATAGCAGATGTACATACATCCAAGGTGCTCACGTACAGACAATGCAGCACAGTCAAGAGTGATAATCCCAACATACATATCTATATACAATATACATTATATATATATATATATATATATATATATATATATATATATATATATATATACATATCTATATATATATATATATATATATATATATATATATATATATATATATATATATATATATACATATATATATATATATATATATATATATATATATACATACATATATCTATATATATATATATATATATATATACACACATTTATATATATCTATATATATGTAGATAGATACATATGCACACACACACACACACACACACACACACACACACACACACACACACACACACACACGTGGCAGGGTTGGGAGCAGAACATAAACCTAAGCACTGTACCACACGATAGCATTACGCAGTTACAAAACACTCACACCTGCA
>NC_056741.1:1767534989-1767559221 GCF_019279795.1 Protopterus annectens | reverse complement strand
CCACCCCCCTAAAAAAAAAGGCTTTGGTAAAAAACACTTGGGCCCCATTGGGCATCAGGACCCCAATCCAGGTTGGCCCAAAGGTAAAACCAAAAAAAAAAAGGCAAAAAGACGGGGCCCCCTGGGCAAAAATTGTTGAAAATTTTACAGGCCACCTCACAAACTCAGGAACCTCACATGGCCTTCCTGAAAACACTAGAGGGATAAATGTATCACCAAACACCATCATACTAGGTGACTTCAATTACCCTAATATAGACTGGGAACACTACTCAAGCCCAAACACCCTAGCCCAAAAGTTCCTGAATTCATAAACTCAAATGCCATGGAACAACTAGTCACCATCCCCACAAGAGGAGATAACATACTTGATCTCATCATCACGAACATGGGAGCACAATGTTCAACACCGGAGGTGTACCTCACTGGTGAGATCAGACCACAAACTAATCTCGCTGGAGGTCCTCATCCCACCCCACCTGAAATAAAAAAGACCACAGTAAAGAACTTCTCAAAGCCGACTTCACACTTCTAAAGACTAGTGTGGTCTCCTTTAAGGCCCCGAGCGGCGGAAAACAGTACTCAAGCCGCTGAATCACTTACAAATGCCTTCTACCAGCACCTGCAGGACTGCATGGATAAGGCAATCCCAAGCAAAACAAAGACTTTTTGTACCAAAGGCAAGCGTCCAGTCTGGTGGACCCCAGCCATAAACAACTCTACAACAAAAGGAGGAAGCTACTACAAGATAGAGCAAAATCCTTAAAAGGTAAGACACCCTTGATCACTATAAGTAAATAACTAAGAGCTCTCATAAAATCATCCAAAGCAAATTTCGAGAGAAAAATAGCTAAAGACTCAAAAGACAATCATAAGGCCTTCTTTAGCTATATTAGAAACCTGGGAGGAAACTCCAGATATGCTCAGAGCTAGTTCAAAATGATGTGAAGATTACTGATCCTACAGACATTGCCAACATACTGGCTGACAGGTTCAGTGCAAACTTCTCCCCCCCTCCACAAAAGGAGAGATATCTATACGAAACGATTGCAGCCCCCAAACATCTCCAGCGCCCAAGTGAGAACTGCTCTCTCCAAAGCAAAAAACACAGCATCCATGGGACCTGATGGTGTCCCCGGCTGTGTGCTCCATAAACTCAATGAGGAATTAAACCCACAGCTAGGACAGCTGTTTAATCAAAGTCTTACCTCTGGATACGCACTCCAGGAGTGGCGCACTGCAACTGTGGTACCACTTCACAAAGGCGGTGCCTCCACCGACCCTGGAAATTACCGCCCATTAGCTTGACAAGCCTTATCTGCAAAGCCATGGAGAGGATCATAATGGACCTCATAAATAAAGACATAGGAATTTGCAGACTTTGGATCCAACCCAGTTTGGCTTTGTCAAAGGCAGATCATGCCTTTTAAACTTGGTTGACTTTTGAAACAGTCACCAAAGCCATTGATGAGGAAAGGCAGTCCATACAGCCTACCTCGATCTGGCTAAGGCCTTCGATACAATACCCCACTCGGTATCATTGAAAAACTCATCAGCTTAAATGTCAACCCATACATCACAAGATGGGTTGCAAACTGGCTGAGTGACAGAACCCACAGGGTCAGAGTTGCTGGCGCCATGTCAGACTCAAAGCCTGTCACAAGTGGTGTCCTACAGGGCTCAGTCCTGGGCCCACTCTTGTTTGGCATCTACTTTTCAAGTACAAGCAAACACAGGAGGGTTATGGCTGACAAAGTTTGCAGATGACTGCAAACTGGGCGCCATAGTAGAAAAACACATCTGACACAGATATCCTTCAGAAGGGTCTCACAGAAATGGATAACTGGTGCCAGAGCCACGGCCTAAAGTTAAATGCCAAAAAATGCATAGTCATACCCTTCGGGAAAAACAAGGTTACCCCTAGCTACCAAATAGGTGGCAATCCACTGAGCACAGAAGAAGTTATCAGGGACCTGGGGACCCAGGTTGATAGTAGTCTGTCATTCGACACCCATGTAGCTAAAGTAGTTAGGAAGACCTTCTACATTGCCCACCTTATCATGAAGGGATTCTCATCTAGATCAAGGGAGGTCATAGTCTCCCTTTACTCATCACTCATCAGACCAATGATTGAGTACAATGCCCCATTCAGAATGTATCTGACCCGACACTTGCAGCAGCTGGAGAGGCCACAAAGTTCCTCACCAAAAGGATAAAGGGTCTCAAAAATCTGTCCTATGCTGCCCGACTGAAAGAACTCCAGCTCTATTCAGTCGCCACCGCTTGCTCAGAGGTGACCTTTGCCTAACATACAGGGCCATGTCAAACCCAGATTTGATGAATATGCTTCACCTCAAAATCTAGATCCATCAGAGCCACAAGGGCGGGAGACTTAAACCTTGACACGGCTATTAATAGGACGTGCTGGAGGGATAGATTCATCACCCAAAGACTCCCTATGCTGTGGAACAAAATCCCGGTACATGTGAGGCAGAGCACCTCGCTGGCCTTGTTCAAGAGAAATCTTGACCAATGGATGGGAGATCGCAGATATACCCCAGGGATTACCTCAGTGTCACTGCTCGACAGAGGCACAGCAAAATAATGGGTATAGTTCCCCATACTAAAGGGGTGGCATAAGCCACAAAACGATGGGCTAGGCTTGTAAATGCCCACGGGCAGATAGCCTAGTATGAACCTATGAACCTATGAACCTATGCTACCGTGATCAGTGGATCACATGATTCACACAGGCACACGTCTAGCCTGCAGACAGCAGCATCAAAGGCAAAGACGTTGCACGGATGTTATGGAGAGTGAATACTGTCAAAGCAATGTACTGTTGTCATGCAGTTGGAAACACACACACACACACACACACACACACACACACACACACACACACACTTGGCAGGGCTGGGAGTCAAACATACACCTAACTACCCTAATACACTACAGCATGACGCATTTACAGAACGTGCTACTGACATTACTAAGCACAGCAGTCCCAGAGGCAGACATCTAGGTGCATGTCATCATCCGCAAAGACGTCGGAACTGCTGTGGTGTGCGGCATCTAAAAGCAAGACTGAGTCCCCAGGCAGATGGGGCATGCGCGCAAACACACACACACACACACACACACACACACACACACACACACACACACACACACTCACACACTTGGCAGGGCTGGGAGTCGAACATACACCTAACTACCCTAACACACTACAGCATGATGCATTTACAGAACGCGCTACCGACATTACTAAGCACAGCAGTCCCAGAGGCAGACATCTAGGTGCATGTCATCATCCGCAAAGGCAAAGACGTCGGTAGGAAACTGCTGTGGTGTGCAGCATCTAAAAGCAAGACTGAGTCCCCAGGCGGATGGGAGCATGCGCGCACACACACACACACACACACACACACACACACACACACACACACACTTGGCAGGGCTGGGAGTCGAACATACACCTAACTACCCTAACACACTACAGCATGACGCATTTACAGAATGCGCTACCAAGATTACTAAGCACAGCAGTCCCAGAGGCAGACATCTAAGCATGTGTCATCATCCGCACTGACAAGGACGCCGACAGGGATTGTATAGAGAGTGATCATTCTGAAGGCATACAGACATATTACTGTCCCATGGTACACGTAGACAAACACGCGGCAGTGGTGTGATCGTGGCAACGTAAGATGTACGCTGCACCACGACAACATGACATAGTCACGGGATGCCCCACAGACAGTACACCCTTCAAGATAGTCGACCAGTGTGTACTCCGTAGGCATCCATCGTGACGTTGAAAATGGACATCTGTTGGCTGGATGACCACCATGGCTATACAGGATGTCAACGGCCATGCACAGAAGGACATCACCGACACAAGGTGTCACTGGGCATGGCCACACACTTAGTAATACACATCCGTTCAGACTGTACTGTGTGTCGATCTACACAACAGCGTGCTGGGCATGCTCACACACTTAGCATTTGCAAAGGGCCGTCTTGCATGTGGATGGAGTCTCAACTCGCAAGGGCTCAGTTGGGACTGTCATGTGTGTCCATCTACACAACAGCATACTGGGCATGCTCACACACTTAGCATTTGCAAAGGGCCATCTTGCATGCGGACAGAGTCTCAACTCGCAAGGGCTCAGTTGGGACTGTCATGTGTGTCCATCTACACAACAGCGTACTGGGCATACTCACACACTTAGCATTTGCAAAGGGCCATCTTGCATGCGGATGGAGTCTCAACTCACACGTGCTCAGTTGGGACTGTCATGTGTGTCCATCTACACAACAGCATACTGGGCATGCTCACACACTTAGCATTTGCAAAGGGCCGTCTTGCATGCGGACGGAGTCTCAACTCGCAAGGGCTCAGTTGGGACTGTCATGTGTGTCCATCTACACAACAGCGTACTGGGCATGCTCACACAGCATTTGCAAAGGGCCGTCTTGCATGCGGACAGAGTCTCAACTCGCAAGGGCTCAGTTGGGACTGTCATGTGTGTCCATCTACACAACAGCGTACTGGGCATGCTCACACACTTAGCATTTGCAAAGGGCCGTCTTGCATGCGGGCGGTGTCTCAACTCGCAAGGGCTCAGTTGGGACTGTCATGTGTGTCCATCTATACAACAGCATACTGGGCATGCTCACACACGTATCATTTGCAAAGGGCCATCTTGCATGCAGACGGAGTCTAGACACGGAAGAGCACAGTAAGGCATAACTGTCCCCAAGCACAGAGCGGTTACACACATGCAGTGACCAGCACATGCTCAGCTGCCATCAGAGCTGTCACAGGTGCAGATCACAGATGTACACTCTGCAGTCTACACTGTAGTCCCTGAGACATCACCATGTCATTGCTGCAGCAGTACACAGCCATACATTACCGCAACACTGTGTGACACATGACCAGTGGACTGTACAGAGGTCTACAGCAACTGTGCAGGGGACACATGTACTGAGAGGGTTCTAACAGGTGTTATGCATTGCAAGTATACCACTATATATGACCAGGTCAGCTCAAGACATACCAGGGGCCCTGGGTGGTACACAGCTGTGACACGTGAGTGTTGCTGTACACCAATGAACACGCATGTTTGGATATGTCAAACATGTGATTGTAGTGGATGTGTACATGGACCACACACAACACATATGTACATAGCTAAGCCTTTGCTGTCCCCCGTGCAGAACAGTGGCCTAAGCAATCATACGCACGCAAATGGAAGGTGGGTCCATGTCTGTTGAATGCTCACAGTACAGGAGGTAGCAATGTCGGAGGACACATTCCCCTGTAGTAGTCACCCATGACACCCGTGATATCATACCACAGTCCATGTGTCATGTACACACATGTCCACCAATAGCAATGCATACAAACATGGCTACAGGAGACACATGTAGGGCCAACAAACATGTACAATCTGTACTGTGCATGCAGCAACCATGCATGTGCAGTGGCCGATGTCCGTACCACAGCTGTGCCCAACAACAACATGCAGTCGCAATGCAGCCCCATCATTGACACCTGTATATGGTGACATACAGACAGTACAGTTGGTTGTACATCCAGTATGGAGGGATCTGTGTACATAACATGGTGATCCACCTGTGTAAATGTATGTGTGCCAGGGATGGCTCACAGGTGTGTCACACACCACCCTACCATGCCATGTGCAAACAGTATGCTATGTCACTGTTACTTGATGGTGATGACTTAACGCATACACAGCGGTCAGGTGTAGCCAACTGTATGTCACGTGACACCTGTATCACTGACATCCACCCGTGTGCACATAGCCACACAATTGCCAGACATAGCATTGGTACACATACTGCGGACAGTACCACTGCATGTCTATCAAACAGATCATCTTATGGCAGGTGTATCATTCCCAGCACTGTCATGTGTGTCCGCTTGTGTGACCACACATGCCACATATGGTGGGGACTACGTCCCAGATGTAACACATCCCTGTACATCGTTGTACAGATCTGTAAATACTACAGTGTGGAAAGCATGAGGTTGGCAGGTGTGGTGCATCACACACATCGGCTATCCGTACACACATAGCTGGTCACCACAGTGTGTCTGTGTATGTATGTATGGCTGTCTGGTGCTTGGTGTGAGGGTGTATGCTACCATACTGGGGAAACAGGATCACTAACCCCTCATGGTGATGCAGTCTACTACCCTGTTGATGCCATCGGTCCCAGACATACTGGCTACCTGTGCATGTCCCTTCTCTGTGCCACGTTGTGTGGGTGCAAAGTACTGCGAGGGTGATGGCAACATAGGCACGGGTCCACACATGAACACTATGGGGTATGTTATAGTGCTGTAGACCCTGTGAATGTGGCCATGTACCTGTACTATGACAGGGTATTACTGCTACACAGTGTGGCCTCATGCTATCAGGTGGCCTCTAACGTCATCATTGGCCTGATCGCTGTGTACAACCCCTGCACCATGTCAACATACCTGTAATGTTTCCCGGTATGTATGTCACATCTCTGTCCACTGTAGCCTGTTCAACTGACCACATGCTTCAGGTGCAGTATATGTGTGGACATCTGTGTCATGTTCGGACATCTGTGTCATGTTTGACTGTCCAACAGTTGGGTTGAGGGTGCATTTAGCATGCTGATATTGCCATACGTGCCTGTGAGTACTCCACAGTTACACATGGGGGACTGCAAACACTGCTACCTGTAGGCACATGCCAGTACACCATAGGAGGGAACCAGGGCATTACCAACATGCTGTTACTGTTGTAACCGAGACACATGCTGTGAACATATCACAATGCATGCTGCACCTGGACTGCATGGTATGACTGGTGCATGTTGACAGTACACCACTGATGTCACATACACATCTCTCAATATTCACACACGTCCAATGCAACATACACATCCCTCAATATACATACACAAGTAATGTGAGATACACCTCTCACATCTCAGTATTCACACGCGACCAATACAACATACACATCCCGCAATATGCATACACAAGTAATGTTAGATACACCTCTCTAGTCTGTTCACCCTGTGCATCAGACCATATGAGCATATCCCTGCACCGATGGTGTGGATGACAGGGATGTGGCACAGGCTTCATCATATGCACAGGGTGATACTGTTTGCCAGGGGCATAGGCTGCACCAATGGATGACATCATGTGTGCGGGTAAGGGCCAGTGATTTGAATGGACATGTCTGTTCCATATGTATGTGGGTGTTGTGGAGCCCTACAGTTGTGTTCGCTGTGTGCATGTATGTGTGCACACAGTTCTGTCATTTGTGACATCTACACAAGGGTATTATGGACAGCTCCAGAATGTACAGACCAGGTTGTACAGCTCACTGTGACCGGACATGGCCATGTGTCCTGTGCCTGCCAGGGGTTGCATGGGCACTACCAGGCAGAGGTACAGAATGGCTACTGTCCAATGACACATGGCCACTGGAACTGTGTCCCTGCCGGGAACGTCCAGGGCCACGTCCACGTGGCCTGCTGTGTCCTGGTGTGGACATCAATGCACCAGCTGCTGCTACCGGCACTATGGGAGTAGCCATGTGAGGTGGCATGCACGCGTTGACCTGCACTAGGTGGTGTAGCTGGCCTATGTCCATATGTCCTATGCCTCACCCCTACCAGATGTTCCAGCACAGACAGCTCATGCTCATGGATTGCCATGCCACGGTCGAGGATTCTGACCATGTCACCCGATCGCCTGTCCAGAACATCAGCAAGCTGCTGTTGAGCACCTGCCAATGCCTGGATGTTGTTGTTTAGGGTACTGATAGCAGCCCTCTGCAGCCTCTGCCCTTCTCTGTTCTGCCGTTCGGCATGTGCCTGTGTCGCCATTACAGTCTGGACCATGCGTCTGGTGATCCCAGCTGCTGTGCTATGGCCTGCAGGTGCATCTCTGCCAGAGGTCCTCCTACGAGCAGCACCAGCCACATGCCTGTGTGGCAAATCTGCAGTCAGTATACTGCCACCATGGTGTGGAGACACACCTTCTGTAGCCACCACACGTTCCTGTTCAACGCTAACAAACGATGACTGTCCTTCCTCTATGGCCACTGAAGATGCGGTATGTGTTGGCAGCTGAACTGTGTGCGGGGAAGAGGGGGACATAGCTGGGATGGCAACCGTTGGCATAGATTCCACCCTTGACATCCCTGCCTGTACCTCATACATATGTTCATCACTGCTAGTATCTGTGGGGACACTATCAGATGGACCACAGGAGGGTAATGCACCTACATCACCTGTGAATGCAAAGAAACACTCTACAATACAATAGACACACCGACACACACACACACCGACACACCGACACACCGACACACACACACACACACACACACACACACACACACACACACACACACACACACACACACCGACACACACACTGACACACCATGCATGTGAGATGACAGATGGCATGCAGCATGCTTGTGATACAGCTGACAGCATGCAGCTCAGGCATCAATAGTGTTTGTAAGCATACCCCCTGGAATGCACACTACAGCAGGCAGGTGTCATATCATTATCCATGCAATTCACACAATTATGGTAGTATGCATGCATCCCCGTGATACACCATGTGGATCAGAACAGGATAACAGTACACATGGCTGACGTGACCTTGACATGTAATCTGCTGACATGTTCATTAACATACATGCATGCCAGACACAATGGTGTCATGACACATGTACAGCATCGTACTGGAAATCACATTGTGGTGTTGTCCATATGCCCTACAGATAGACTGCATGTTGAGCAAATGTGCATGGGCATGGTAGGGCCGTCTACATTGCTGTACAGTGTGATGTACAGACACTGTGTGATTGCATGGCATCATGAGCCATCTATATTGCTAAACAATGCATGTTATGTACACATTGCATATCCAGAACTGCATGCATACCCATGACATACCTGTGGATTGTGACCTATGATGCTGAGGTGTATACACACCCAACCATGCTGTGTCATGTGTCAGGTCACTGGAGGACATACAGATGACACCCCTGCATGATGATTACAGAGTGTCAGCTGCCTGGCAGCCATGTCCATACATAGTGGACCTGTCACGTCACTATTTCACACATGACATTGATGTACCATGCACACATGGTGCACAGCTAACAGTGATGTTCTACGGCAGGGGGGAGAAGTACTGTTTCTGTGGCCTGGTGTCACTGTCAGTGGAATCTGTGAAGGTGACTTCTGTCATGCTATGACACAGACAGCATGTTCAACACATCTTATGAGGTACATGTCACTGACACCTCTGCTAGATGTGCACAAGCAGTTATGATGTGCAGCGTACCACATCACCTGTACAATCGGACTAGTATGGCTGTACTTGGACCATGTGTGGACAAAGTGGGACAGGGTGTATCCACATCCCATCTTCTGTGTGGCTACGTGTCTCTGGCCATCCCCCATGGCCATGTGTGCACATGTGTTGGTCATGTATGTGATGGCCGTCTATCACACATGTCTGTGTTGTCCCATATGACATACACCCATAGATGTTGGTTATGTCACCATCCACAGGGCTATGCAGACAACAGGTGTATGTGGGGTATGGGTTATGGGGAATTGTAACAATATTGCAACCAAAACGCTACATGTCTTGGACATGTCAGATGGAACATCACCATGTGTGAAACCTTTGCAGGGGCATATAACACAATGGTGACGCCTATGGTCTGCCCATATCACAGCTCACTGTGCGGTACTGGTTTGTGTACCACACATTCTGGTCCACTGTATAGTACATACGCCTCCAATGTAGAACACCTCTACCATTGTATGCACAGCTGGACACACATGTAGCAGTGACAAATACTGTAGTTTCATGTCTGTGTATCATTTCAGTTGTATATATTGCACATGGGTGGCCTGTGTGGATGATGGGTGATGCAACCTGTATATCCATGTATTAACTGGCCACATGGCGAATAGATCTATGCTTTGACATGCCTGATACTGATGATAGACTCACCTGCAACGGACTCTTGTCTGTGCGGCATGCCAAAGGTACCCGTATAGAGTGACACAGCAGTATGAACATTATCCATGACTGTATGACAGCCACAGGGTGCACAGTGCAGGTTAACACATTCGCCTGTACAATAGCATATAGTCAGCACATATGTGCATACCATACCTCTCAACCTCTTAAAACAATAAATGTGGACAAAGCCTACTATGATGGGGGACATATAGGGACAACTGTGACATATTGCTCTTACTAACCCGGATATTTGATAGACCAATAGGTTTGCATGCACATGGGTTTGCAACGGAATGTGCAGTCATAAACACAACTGTATGTCATCATTTAATGACTCCATTCCTCAGCTATTTGAAAGAAATGGACAGATATTAAGGGAAACACACCGACAATATGAGGCTGACATCTGGACATCCTGCAATTACCTGTACAGTTCAGAGGTATGGTGCATACACAGGATAGCATAAAGCATGTGTGTCCACATACCTTGCATATGTTGCTACATTACATGATGTACACTGACACATGCACATACGTGGGATATACTGGCCATATGTACAGTACTGACTTACCAGGCAACTCCAGGCTCATTGGTTGGGAGACACCCACCTCCACGATGGCAGCTACTGTTTGTGGGGGCTGTTCCAAGGGTGTTCCAAGACTGGCCAGTAGCTCCTCCGTGTGTGTGAGTGGAGGCTGGGTTGGTGGCCCACCACCCATACCACCTTGTTCTCTGGCGATTGCAGTGGCATGCTGTTTTGCATGATGTATGAGGTCCATGCAGTGTCTGCACACCTGCTGGTAGGTGTGGTTGTGACCGCCCACTTTGTTGACCCTCCTGCAAAGATCCTGCCACAGGTCATCCCACTGCTGTGCATGCTGTGGCACGTGGCTGAATAACGCCTTGTAGTTCTCATGGAGGTACGGTATTACAGCATCATCCTCCTGTCGGCTATATGCTGGTAGGCGTGTACGCGGCATTATCTGTAAGACATGATGCAGGTGACAGGTCACATTTACAGACATGTACAGTGATACTGCTGCACATACATTCTAGTACATTCGCACAGTTATCTTTGCAAATCAACATGACACTAACACGACTGGCATGTATGTGTCCCACACATGTAACACCCAGTATGCATTAGATATCATCCCCATATATGTGTGCCACCTCATTAGTGTTCCTACTGCATGTGACGTCAGGCTCCATGTGGACATGTCTGTTTGCTTGCACTGGTGTTCTTACCTATCTACCCATGCCTGATGTATCCATGGTAATGCTGTTGACCTAGATGCTGTGGATATGTCACATATCAACATGGACACAGCCTTACTGGACTTGGGCAGTGACAATGCACCAAGTACGCATGGAAACCTGTACATGCATCTGTTTTTCCATAGACATCTACAATGCACAGCTGTTCAACATCCTGCCACGGATCTCCTGTGTTGCACATGTGATAGACATGGGACAGTGGCTAGTCGGACGTCATTTGCAGGTAAGGTTATTGGCTATAGCATGTACGGGCTGGGTTTCCTATCTGTATCCGACACCCATTACGCCACCATGAGGGGCATCAGTGACACATTACTGATCCAGATAGATGATACTACATCTACCATACGGCCATCACACCATGTATGGCAGGGGTGATATGTGCAGCTATGTGGACAGGGCTGCATGTTATGGTGGGAGTATGGCACAGGGATCTGTCCAGCATGTGGCCATCCTAGTCGTAGGATGGTGGTTTTCCATGACGTATGTCTTTCAGATCAGGATATGCACATGTAGCATGTCTAACAGCATAGTGTCGCATATGTCTGTATGCAAGGTGGATAGCATGCTGCATACTGAAGGTGAGTATTGTGGAGGCTGGTATTGGCCATCCACACATGGGCCCTACCCCTGGAGGGTGATGTGTATTCCAATATTGGTCAGACGGGTGCTGTGTATGCCTGTCCAATGATCTCCATGCACATGGATACCACCCTGTCATGTCATGGGTACCTCGGATGACTACCTGAAGGGCCAGGGAGATGTCTCCAGCTCAGGGAGGTGTACTACACTACACCATCCCTAACACAGTGTCCATAATGTTGACCACAGCCTAGGTGTTTCCTAATGGGTACGGGGGTATTCCCCTACTGGTGTCATTGCTGATATCATCAACCAGAATGTGCACATATGTCACACACATCACACACACAGCCCATTCTGTATGTTGTTCACAACACTGTGGCAACAATTGCCCATAGGTCATGGCCATTCACATCAGCACATACACAAATGGCTAATTTGTCTGTGTGGTATGGGCTACAATGCGGGTGGGGTACAACACATTAACCCTGGTTTACTGTAGCTGACACTGTGTGATATGCACATGTCACTGTATTACCTTTGGTAGTTGTGAGTCTGTCAACAGGCCACTAGTAGAACACTCCTGTGACATACACAGGCATCTGTAGCCAAACATCTGTACTGTCTGGTACATCTGTACTGCTAACATCTACAATGATAATGGTTCATGAACCTGCAGACCATACCCGGTAGTGTTCTGATGCGGTGCCACCAATCATGACTGTTGTCAACACATGTGGGTTGATAGTATACAACACCCTATCTGTAATGTGTGGGCATGCTCAGCACATCTTCAGAGCTTCTTGGCGCGTTATGTGCTACTGCTTAGTTTAGCACCCATTTCACACCAGTCCTCAGAGGTACACTGTCTATCCATACATTTCCAGCTTGATAACTGTACAACAGCTGTCGTACACACATCACTCACATACCTTGTGAGACATGGTGGTTTCCATGGCCTGTCCACCTGCCACGTACCACTTATATACAGGCATGTCCAACTGGCACGTACCAGTGCTATTGCCTGTCACTATGATGACTATGTTGTACATGTGGCAATAGAGCTATTCTCATGTCCACAGTCAATGCACACCTCCCAGCATACAACAGTGCAGCCTGTGGGGGATGCACATATGCAGCCCTGCTGGGGGTTATACTGTCACCAACCCTGACTGCACCTGACAGTCATGTGGGGTTGTGCAACATTGGCAACGCACCCCACACATCACATGGTCCCACATAATCCCCACCACAGGCCACACATACGGAGACACCTTGTACAATACCCCTCCATACTCTGTGTGGGCACCAACAACAGCCCACATCGCCAAACACAACCACACCAACCTGTAGCCCACAGACACGTGTGCCCATCACATACAGCCAATAGGGTGTCAGAATATACTCAACACACCTATCTTAGGTGACTGTCAGCAGTCACACTGCTGTTCCACTCAGCAGGCTACACAAGGCGATAGTCACTTACATCCTGCTGTCCAGTAACTGGTTCTGCAACATAACCTATGCACACATGCCACAAGTCAGCAGGTACGGTGTGACTCCCCTTCCATGTTTGTGTGACAGACGTTGTCACTCATGGCACAGACTACATGTGCAGGGACATGCAATAGCCCACCGGTGTTGTCGCCCTGCTGGTGTGGTCCACACCCTGGGAAGCATTTTGAATTCATCCAGACCTGTTACCACTGTACTACGAATGACTGTGTCACTCCCAACAGTTGTCTCTGCTTCTGCTGTCATTCCACAGGCATCTAGTATACGTCCACTTTGACAGACCTGGCCAAACAACATGATGCTGTGGCACAGTTGACCTGCACCTGTCAGCCCTGGGAGTACGGATCACATGTTGGTCTCTTGCTGCTTTTATATGGCTTGTCTTGCACAGAGCCCAATAACAGTCACCACCAGAATGGGAACAGGCTGGCGAAGCATGTGGTCATGTCACACAATGCTTGACATCATCCTCTGTGATGCACGCAGGCAAGGCACACCTGATACTGCACCACTGCAATATCTCTGCAGTGACTGGGACCTACCTCTTGGCTCTGCAGAGCACACCTGCATTGACTGGGTATAGACAGACCGTACCTCTCAGGCACGTACCTGGACTGGCACACCCACAGCTGAGGTGTCCCCATATTCCACTATGTTGTACACACATCCCTGCTTGTTACTTCGCACAATGCATCACAGGTGCTCCACGTGCATATGACTGTGTCCAGAATTACTGCTGCTACTAATGTGAGACTGACAGTAACCCACACCTAACTGTGATAGCCACACATGTACTGACACATTAGGCGTACACTGTGCATGAGTCATAACCTCCGCTCAGCTGGTTCGACCCATACACCACCTCCAAGACCAACAGTATCCTTGACATGGACACTACCAACATGTGACTGCTGTTCGACACCTGTGGTTGTCCCCTCATTGTGGAATCCGAACATCTGCTACCCACCCTTGTTAGCCACATACCGGCACCACACACTTCACGGCATAAACAGTAGATGAGTACTACAACACCAACTACAGATGTCGTATGACAGTGGTAGTTGTTGTCATGACACACGTGCAGGTGGACAATGCACATGCAAACGCTGAGACATATACCCCAGTGCACTTCAATAGCACGTACACAACAATGTGGTTCATGCTATTCCACACAGAGCCATGCAGGTACACACCAGAATACAGACGACACTCTGGGGGTGCAGTCCCACGGACATACTTTGCAACAACAGGTGGGGGCTGTTACACAGTGGTGTACATTCCCATGGGCGGGGTGACTCACTGGTCAGCCTCAGTAGGGCCACAGGATCCCATATCACATACACCATAACTAGCTACATGCACATTACTACAACACATTCCGAGATGTACCACAGGGCATTTTGGTGGTATGGCAGTAGTCGTATGCAATACCCACATCTGCTCACACATACAACTGCCACTCTGAAACATGACAGTAACAGGTGACGTTGGCAACATCCTGTCTGATGGCTTCATTGATAACATTACACCCTCTCACTCCCTGCAAGGCCACATTCCTTGCAGGTACATTGCGGTGTACCTGCAGTCACACCTACACAGTACTGACCTGTACTCTATATGTCCTAGGACACAGACCCCTTGTCACCCTGCAATATCCCAGGCTGTGATGCCCACAGAACTCTGAACAGCATTTCTCCCCACTGGGACACCATATTCAGTAATAGCCTTGTACCAGACTTTGTGGCCCCTGACTGGCACCCAGCGACTGTAACACTCCTCACAGGTGGCGCCACACTTCACGACTGGGACTATTGCCCTACACACCTCACTGGTCTGTTATGCATGGCTATAGGGCACATAATCATGGACATCATTCGTCGAGTCTCTGTTGTGCCCCAGTCCTTTGATGCCAGCTGGGTTGATCTTGTTGGGGCCACAGCATGCCTCTTACACCCATTGAACACCTTTCCTACAGTCACCAGAGTTGTTGATGATGACATGGGTGTCCACACAGCCTGCATTGTCCTCTCGCTGCCATTCAGCACCGTTCTCCATTCTGGTATTGACTACATACACATCCACCTGCACATACAACATATGTCTCCGGATGTTATGCAATGTGGCTAATGGATGGGACACACACACTGAGGGTGGCATACCAAATCACATACTGCAATCCAGTTACACTTGGCTTACCACAGTCCTCAGTCATGGGGCCCTCATGTTCGGTATATGCTTCCCTGAGGTACAGGCTACCACTGAGGAGACTTCCCTGCCTAGCTTTACAGACCACTGCATACCCAGCGCCATTGTTGCTCCACCAACTGATACAGACCCCATCCATACGGGTGTCACTGTGACAGTTACCGATATGAACATCATGGCCTCTACCTGCATGACACTTGGTATGTACATCACCTTTGCAGTACACCATCCTCCCACTGGTTATCACATAGGTGTTATTCCCCTACATACATGTTGCATTGTACATGTGTGTAAGACACATGTATGTCGCACACATTCCTGTAATTACCACATTGCTACTGTGGCGTGGATATCATGTTCACACGTGTCTGTCCTGGGTGTGTAGCTGGTACATAGGCACCCATTGTACCTCTGAACACTGGACATATACACACATCCATGGGTACAACACCCCACGTAGGTTGTACCTTACACAACAACTTTACATACCCCAACATTAATACGCCATGATGTTTATTGAGCTACACCTGGTGACATATGCGGCTTATGTACAGACACCACATCTGTACACATTTACAGGCTACATACTCAGGGGTGACATCTGCTGCACAGACAGGGCCCATGTCTGCAAATATGTTTATGGATATACTCCGCATACACGACATACACAATAGCCACTATGACCATGATGCTCATGGATATGTGCACACACGCGACTGTGTGTGGCATGTGCTTGGGGGTTGCATTCCCAGACCAGACACTCACCATGCTTTGAGACATGTTTCCTATGTACATCACGCATGGACAGTCAGTAGCAGTGTTCATGTGATACCTCGCTTGCTAGATGGTGGACACATGTACACCAGGGATCACTGCAGTGGCTGTACTGTGCAGTGATGCAGGTTATACATGGCTCTTCTGTTCACAGGACACTACCCTGGAGAGGTGCCACTGGTGTGCACACTGTAGTTGTTGTTACACATTGACTTGCCAGACTGCATGGTACACAACTATGAACCTGTGCAGCTATTACATGTCCTTTGTGCATGGTTACTGGTATAGCCCTTCCAGTTAGATTGGCTCTCATGCTATTACAATGTCCCGTGACTATGGGCCATATGTCTCCTGTTATTGTACATGCCAATCATGTTCATGTTTGTCTGTCACATCTCTTCCACTATTCTAATATGGGAGTAATGTTTGCATCCTTTGCAAATGCACAGAGTGGACTACATAGTTATTTAATCATAACTGTTTATACATATCTTAATTACATAGTACTCACATCACTATATGATACCTTTGTTATGCATCATATGCCTGTTCTCCTGTGTAACATATCTGACGTATCAATCTACTGTACTATACATTACACATGTTTTACATGGTATCCCATAATTCAACCATTACTTGCACAGAGGGTCCACCTTAGACATGTCATTGACGTTATATGCACATACACATGCGTACTGTTTCAGTATATCTACATATACTATTCCCTGCTATACCACGTACTTATTGGACATACCCTGCCACTGACAGCGGGTCGTATGACATTGTTCTGTTTAACGCCATCATGTTGCATCCCTTGTGGTGTCTGTGCTGTTTACCGTGTGGCCCACTGCTGGATGCACATCTTCTACGAGCATTGGTATGATCAGCGACACATCACTACATAAATACCATTCCCCTCTTTATGCATGGTGGACTCTGTTAATTACTGCAAACCAGGCTATGCATACACTGACATTACGTAATTCAGAACATACTATACATACAGTTAAGTGTTATACATACCTTGATATCGTTCTGGTGTTTCATCTCTATCTCGCTCCTCTGTATCACTCTTTCAACTGTTATACGGTATGAGCATACAGTTTGCATATCTGACAAGTCATCCTTATATACGTCTATACCTGCAACATGTGGTTTACTGCCGCCAATTGGTGGTCCAGTGTGACTAATTATGTGAACTTCAGCTGTGCAGCTACTCCATTCACCAATTATGCGGCAGCAGTGGGGTATAATTGAATTCTCCACCTGGGCGTTGGCCATTTGCCCTGCCTTCGTGGAGACAGCCTGTATTGTGTTTTGTTGTGTGTAATTGCAACTGCTTTGTGTTGAGCCAAGTCTATTTTGGGGTCATGTCCCCCGTGGATTGTGTATGATTCTACCTGTGACTGTACCTGTCATCCCACCCATCTGATGAAGGACTATTGCAAACACCTGTAACATCGCCGTTTGTTCCGTTATACGACGGATACAATTTTGCATGGCGCCTTTAAATGCCTCTCGCAAGGTATATCAACGGTTCAACAGATGTAATTGACTAACTAGATGTTTGGGCTGTGGTTACGGTCTGTATTGCTATTGTTTACAGTGTGGGGGATGTAGGCAGGTGTACGTAGCATATACGGTTTTGTGGGGCTTGCATTTCTACGTAGTCCATATATATGTGTGTGGGCCCCTTCCCTAATTACAGTGCTATCACTTAATAGACTTCTATTATGGGAATTTACTGTGGACCGTTGTTAATTGGTTTCAATATGGTATGCAGGTGCGGTTGATGCGGTTGATACTTCCATACCTCCGGATGTACGGCGATATGTGCAGAGATATTTGTAAATGAATGCTATCCCATGCATGTCTGCCCCAGATATTTGCTGTCATTGCAGTGGTGTTGGTGTCAGACCCTCTGTCACATGGCTTGCCACCTTTTCATATGGCCATAGTTGGACACTTGCGGGTCACACAGTGGTGTTTACAGGCTGACATATGGCCACGGTCAGTACACAGGATAGCACATACTTTTATCCTCATTACAAAACTATTGTTCTTGGTCCTTCACTACGTATCGGTTTGCATGTAACATTTCCATTTCTTACATACAGGCATGAGTATTTCCTGCAACTATTGCATATTATGTGGGACATACTAATGTCCTACACTCACGGACAGTTGCCCTTTCTAATGTTTCATATCAGGGCACACCTGCCCGGGGGGGCCATCCCTCCTGATGTGGGACAGGTATTTACCGCATGCCTACGGATATCTATACCCACACCTACCATAGTCATCTACCTCTGAGTTGCCACCTACAGACACGCTATGTGGACACACATGACACATTTTACTTACACGGGAACACACATGACATGGCACCCTCATCACACACATACACAGGCTACATCACACACGACCACAGGTGTACACAGTACCTACGTGGTCCGCACCGCCGACAGTGGTGACTACATGTCCTTACTATCATCCTGTTGCTCACGGTTCTACTGTTCCAGTACTGTGTTCTTTCTGTCTTTCATCCTCCTGGTTACATGTGTCGGTGTGTGACACGTTCCATAGTTGGCGGTATCCTGTTTATTTGTACCTCAAAGGTATTTTGAATGTCGTCGACCTATCTATATATTTGCAGATGCCAGTGACCCCTTGTATATCGACATATATCACACTATCGCCCTTTCTATCTGTATTATATATGTGTAGATGTATATATATATATATATATATATATATATATATATATATATATATATATATATATATATATATATATATATATATTTATATACATATCTCAGACAGGGGTGGTGACCGGCACGCTATGCCTTTCATTGTGTGTTTGTCAGTGTATACTGTGTTTCCTAGACTCCGCATGTTTGTGTCTGTACCTGTCACATTACACACCTGCCATAGGTTAAGATTACCTCCCATCCCACTTTGCGAGGGACAATCCCTCTTTGTGCAGTTGTGTCCTGCGAAATATTTGTGATCATAGCAAATGTCCTGCGACTTTGGGACAAACATATTCCCTATAGTTTATGTCATTGTTGCATGTCACCCTTATTCTGTATCTGACCCACCTATATGTTAAAGGACACGGAACACGTACCTGCAACCATTACTAAACTGTAAGCTTCATCTATGCAAAACACTGTTGTTCTGGTTTTCATCCTGGCCAGGTGTGTGTCATCCTGCTGACATCTGGTGTATGTCCCACATTGGTCATTTGAACTGTGGCAACCCTACCATATGTACATCTTCCCTAGCAATAGTGTTGGGTGTTTGTGTACATGACTGCCTGTTCCACTCCTGGCAGTGGTCGTTTTACGCTACAGAGCAGGCGCTATTTGTTCAGGGGTGACTAATGCTGGTGTCACCTGTTCTGTACATCATTGACCGTGATCTGTGCAGTGGTCGGTGACACTTAGCCATGTTTCGCGCATATCCGTATAGTCGTATTTAAACATCGCTTACCAGCTGTGGGCAACATTTATTCCCGCTAACGTGTGCTACACATATTCTGATGACCTGCATCCGGACTGCATTACCCATGCCGTCGGGATTATGTTACATCCCTTGTGGGACGTGGGACCGGGAACATGCACGACAGTCACTGCATGTACCACTTGGACATTTTGGGGTTGTACACAAATTATGTAAATTTGTATGTGCAGTACACTATAGCAGTTACTCCACACTACACTCACATGGATGACTCCGTTAATTTACAACTTGATGGGTCCAGTTAATGGTATGTCCATGTGATGTTTATTGGTTGTACTCCAGCACTGGGTATGTATATCACAATTAGGTACACCCGATAATTTGCTACACCTTCATATGACCGTGGATGCAGCATGCCGAGGTGACTAATGCCTGTCATGGATACATCCCCTGCCTTGACACTACATCCATGATTACATTTTGTAGAGCCCCTCAGTAACGCGGCAGGTAATCCGTGATGACTGTGTGTAGGACAGTGCTTACACACATGTGCTCCCGCAATTGCCTCTGCTCCAGTCTTACTCGATGTTGTGGCGACGGGTGTCACTGTTTGCCCCGTTTGGTGTTTTGCCTCTAACAATCAGGTGTGTACCTACCGATGTACCTGGAAACCTATACACACAGCACCGACAGATGCTGATGGGCGCATCTACTGTTCAGGTTTTGACAGTTCTGTGTTCCCATGGCTGTTGCGTGTACAATGTTTGAGGGCTGCCTATGTAGGATTCCACAGTGGGCCACCTATACATCACAATTTACAGGTAGTCGTGTTTGTGTGCCATCCATGTTACTGTGTGCAGGTGGGGAGGGGTGTCAGTCCATGGGAGACTACACTGTCAAGGTATGTGCTATATATTCCCTCTTTGCCAAGGCGTAGGCATATTGGGCACGCCTCCATCTACCTACTGGGGCTGGCACAGTGTGTCTGTGGTCTGAATCCCTCTGTGCCTGTGTTGGCCTTGGCACTTGCGGTGGGCTGTGAGGCCCTCCCCCATTATGACCCTGCTGCAGCTGTTTCCACAGGATCATATTATGTAGCATGGCACATACTATGAAGATGTGGGCACACGTGCCTGGAGAGTACTGCAAGGCTCCACCAGATGTGTCCAAACACCGGAACTGTGATTTCAGCATCCTGAACACACACTCTATGATGATTCTGGTTTGTGCGTGTGCCTCATTATGGCGTTCTTGCATTGTTGTGTGTGCATTTCTGATGGGGGTTATCATCCACAACTCTAGTGCATAGCCAGCATCCCCCACAAGGTGACCTTGTGGGATGTCTCCCCTGAAAAATACCTGATACAACTGTGAGGCATGCCATATATGGGAGTCGTGGTAGCTTCCAGGGCTGCCAGCACACACATCCATGATAATGCCCTGGGCATTGCACACGACCTGGCAGTTGATGGAGTGGAATCCCTTGCGGTTTATGTAGCGCCTACCATACTCACTGGGTGGTGGCTTAATTTGTATGTGTGTGCAGTCTATCGCACCCAGTACCTCTGGGTAGTTTGCCACACGGTGGAAGTGATGCATATTGCTGGCCAACTCCTCCTGAGTTCGGAGGAAGTGTATATGCTCATTGGCATGTGGTAACATGGCATCCAGGAACTGGTGTAGTACCCTGGATGCCGATGCCTGTGAGATCCCCATTATATCTCTAGTTGGCCTTTGAAAGGTACCTGTGGCTAGTATTCGCAAGCTTACACATACCTTCGTGTCCACTGGGATGAGTTCCCCTCTGTTTTTTCTGGTTCGCAGGCATGGCCGGCACAGCTCTACTATTTGCTGTAAGATGTCCCTGTCCACCCTGTAACGCTCTACTATCTCCAGATTATGTAGCCCCTGGTAGGTTACCCTTGGTCTGAACACTCTTCTCCTCCTCTGAGGCCTACAGTGGTTGTCGGCATCATCCTCCGCAACACAGTTGGTCTGTAACACATGCTGATGAATCACAGCTATGGCAGCTCCCAACATGTACATTTTAAAAGTTCCCCATCTGTTTACACCTATGGTGCGGTGTTTGGGAATACACAGGTGTGTGTTGGGTGCTTTCACACTTTATACTGTTCTGCTGTGAACACTGATGATGTCATAGGGTGTGTATGTACGATCGTGGCTACAGGGTATCTTCTGTGTTTTATGTACGAAACCGCTATTGTGCTGCCTTTGGTGTTGCATTACATTTGGATGCCGTGATTACCTCCTGCCCTTCTGTTTACATTTGTGAACATTACACCTACCATTTGCTGGCATGCATCCATCTGCCTGCTTTCATTTGTACTTTCCTAGACATGGCTTATCTTGCATAATGTGTGCTATTGCCGATCTACTGTGGGTTTGCTTTGCTCCGCTATGACAGTTCTCCTATCTTTGCATTCCAGGTCCTCCACACCTTTCTTTGCAATCCTATGCCTCCCCTATCCTGTTTTGCAGGTTTCTGCATGCAGGCTTGTCTACTGCCGTTGATTGGCCGACGTGTGTTGATTGGTGTTAATTGCTCCTTACTACGCCAATTACCCTGCTTTGGCATTTCCTTCTTTTCTTCCCATGACCTTCCTGTTTGTACTATTGTTCGCGGCACTTGCATCCACTTACCGGGTTTCGGGCACGTGTTCATCCCCGTACACATGCGCTTTCGGGCACCATGTGTGCTCTCAGCTAAATGGTTCTATACCCTCCTCCCCACCCCTGTCCTTCAGCTTTGCTTAGCAATGGCCAGGCCAGATTTGCATCGCTCCAATGTGCTTACTGATACGGTGGCACACCCCTCTGCTGATGTCTCACCTTTGATACACTCCTCGGTGTTATAGCGCTGCGCCATCAGGTACATCCTTAATCCGGCGGGACGTTTGCGATTCAGTATTACCTGCCTCATTTGCATGGCATTGACTACTAATTCATAGTTACAGCACCGAGCACTGTCGCGGGCCCCTAACAACCCTTGCGCCCTGCTTGTGGTGAGCCATGCCTACCATTGCATATTATGGTGCAATCCTGATTTGTCTTTCATTGTGATTTTCTGCCATTTTTATATATTTCCTTTGTATTCCTGTTTGCACACACATGCACTGCGGTTGTACTGTGCGTTACTGTGGACATGACATTAAATGTTGTTTTTTAGGTGTTGTGCATCTTTTCTTGTGCCATTGGCTGTGTATTTCTCCATTGGCATATGTTAACTTTGTAATACATGTGTGTGGTCCGCTTCCATAACTCCGATGTTTTGTTTGGGAAAATGTAAACCGTGTTTTTTGGTTTACATTTCCATGGGCTTGCGCTACACCTGCACCACTTCGTGAATCGCTGTATGCCTTCATTAGCATGGTGCGACACTGCGCATGGGGTGATTTGCATACCTATGCCGAGGGCTGCATAGCTCTGGCATACGCCGGTAGTGCACGTGGGATTGGTTCATATCTGAATCGCTTGGCGGATATATTTGGCATTATGCCACCTATGCTATGCCTCCGCCTGGCACAAGCTTCATGAATCCGGGGGAAAAAGTAGTATTAAACTCAATAGAAAAAAAAACTACATCCTCTTTATACTGGTAAATTTTCACATGGAAATTCTTGCACAGAGCATTTGTTACATCTAATGAGGTTACAATTATTTATAAATCAAGCAGAATGGAGATGTTACTCTGAGGTAACAGCTGATTGTACTGAATTTCTTAGTATGGCAAAAAATGTATGCAGTGATGAGCTGCATATGATTACGATGAGAACTTCTAATGTTACTCATTCAAGTTGTTGTTAAAACTTAAAGATTTGCTTGAAAAATATTAACTGTTGTTAATTTATATTACATTGATATGTTACACATCTGTGGATGTAGTTATTTGTTTGTTTTATTTTATTCTGTTTATTATTAAAATAACAAGATAAGGACTGGTGCAGACTTGGACGACTTCAAACACAGCTCGAACAATTCTTCTTTTATTACAAAAATAAACTTCCACAGATTACATCCACTGGTTAAGCGCTTTCAACTGCCAATACACAGTCTTCATCAGAACCAGAAAACTGGAGAAATTTCCTGTTTATATATTAAATATGACAAAAATGGTGCCAACTTATTTAAAGCAACAGCTCTCCATAATTCAATATTAAGATATTTAAATAAATAAACCAACCCCGGGATTCATGAAGCTCGGCGCAAGGCCGGCGTAAGGCCTGCGCCGGCGGTGCATGGAATATCCGGCGCAGTAGCGCCATATACATATTAATGAGAGTGCACCGGAATCACAGACACCGTGCGTG
>NC_056741.1:1767514727-1767534489 GCF_019279795.1 Protopterus annectens | reverse complement strand
TTAAAATCTATTAACTGTAGTAACTTTGACTATCCCCTTCTTCATTACTGTGATTCAGTAGTTATTTAAATCTATAAACTGTAGTGACTTGGACTATCCCATTCTTCATTACTGTGGTTCAGTAGTTATTTAAATGTATAAACTAGCGGCCTTTAACTATCCCCCATCTTCACATTACTTTCTTTTGGTTCCGATGATTATTTAAATCTATAAACTGTAGTAACTTGGACTATCCCATTCTTCATTACTGTGGTTCAGTAGTTATTTAAATCTATAAACTGTACAATAAACTTGGACTATCCTTACTTTATTCTTTGTGGTTCCAGTAAGTTTATTTTGTAATCTATAAACCATAGTAACTTGGACTATCCCCTTCTTCATTACTGTGATTCAGTAGTTATTTAAATCTATAAACTGTAGTAACTTGGACTATCCCCTTCTTCATTACTGTGATTCAGTAGTTATTTAAATCTATAAACTGTAGTAACTTGGACTATCCCCTTCTTCATTACTGTGGTTCAGTAGTTATTTAAATCTATAAACTGTAGTGACTTGGTTATCCCATTCTTGCATTTGCAATTGGTTCAGTAGTTATTTAAATCTATAAACTGTGTAACTTGGACTATCTTGAAATCTTCATTACCAATGATTCAGTAGTTGTTAAATCTATAAACTGTAGTAACTTGGACTATCCCCTTCTTCATTACTGTGGTTCAGTAGTTATTTAAATCTATAAACTGTAGTAACTTGGACTATCCCCTTCTTCATTACTGTGGTTCAGTAGTTATTTAAATCTATAAACTGTAGTAACTTGGACTATCCCTTCTTCATTACTGTGATTCAGTAGTTATTTAAATCTATAAACTGTAGTGACTTGGACTATCCCCTTCTTCATTACTGTGGTTCAGTAGTTATTTAAATCTATAAACTGTAGTAACTTGGACTATCTTCTTCTTCATTACTGTAGTTCAGTAGTTATTTAAATCTATAAACTGTAGTAACTTGGACTATCCCCTTCTTCATTACTGTGGTTCAGTAGTTATTTAAATCTATAAACTGTAGTAACTTGGACTATCCCTTCTTCATTACTGTGATTCAGTAGTTATTTAAATCTATAAACTGTAGTAACTTGGACTATCCCTTCTTCATTACTGTGGTTCAGTAGTTATTTAAATCTATAAACTGTAGTAACTTTAACTATCCCCATCTTCATTACTGCGGTTCAGTAGTTATTTAAATCTATAAACTGTAGTAACTTGGACTATCCCCTTCTTCATTACTGTGGTTCAGTAGTTATTTAAATCTATAAACTGTAGTAACTTGGACTATCCCCTTCTTCATTACTGTGATTCAGTAGTTATTTAAATCTATAAACTGTAGTAACTTGGACTATCCCCTTCTCTATAAACTGTAGTAAGTTGGACTATCTCCTTCATTACTGTGATTCAGTAGTTATTTAAATCTATAAACTGTAGTAAGTTGGACTATCCCCTTCTTCATTCTTGTGATTCAGTAGTTATTTAAATCTATAAACTGTAGTAACTTGTACTATCCCCTTCTTCATTACTGTGGTTCAGTAGTTATTTAAATCTATAAACTGTAGTAACTTGGACTATCCCCGTCTTCATTACTGTGATTCAGTAGTTATTTAAATCTATAAACTGTAGTAACTTGGACTATCCCCTTCTTCATTACTGTGGTTCAGTAGTTATTTAAATCTATAAACTGTAGTAACTTGGACTATCCCTTCTTCATTACTGTGGCTCAGTAGTTATTTAAATCTATAAACTGTAGTGAGGTGGACTATCCCCTTCTTCATTACTGTGGTTCAGTAGTTATTTAAATGATAGACTGCAGCCTGTGAATGGCAGAATGCTCTCTCTCTCTGTCACTACCTGCCATTCTACACTGGTGTACCCCAAGGCCCTATTCTTTGTCCCGCCTCTTAATATCTTTATCAATGACCCCTACACCTCCATAGGTCAATCCTCTCTTGTACGATATGCTGATGATTCCACACATATATGTGCATCTAATAATCTGCCTCAATTCCTCTATATCACTCAAGAAGCTTTTTGCACAATTGAGAAATGGCTCCAAAATACCCAGCTTCTACTCAGCCCTAAAAACAAAGTTACGGTTATTTTTACCTCAAAACACACATGCCTGCAAATTTCAAAATATTTTCACCAAACAAACCTGAAATTGAATCAGTCTCCAATACAAAACTTCTTGAAGTGATTATAGATGATAACCTTCAATTTGATGTGCATGTTCAAACTAACATAAAAAAGACTCATCGAAAACTATCAGTGCTGTACAAGCATAAAACACCTCCTTAGCAACACTACCAAAACCCCTCTTGCCTCTACCTACTTTCTCCCATCTCTCTTATACAGTGCCACCCTAATCAAGCTTTAGCCTACAGTTAAAATGTTTCTACCAACAAATAATACCGAAGCCATGACTACACTGCCTTTATGGTTTTGAATTGTGTCAAACTGTTTCTCCGCTTAGATTACATATAACTTATCTCCATACATTCACAAAGCTGATAGATGCCCTGCTTTTTCTATTTTCCATTCCTGTCACCCTAACAGATGACTTCAGTCTAATGAACAACATCTCCTATGCATACATGAGCCACACAAATCCTTTAGCCAAAGTCTCTACACATGCTCTGCCACTAAAAATTTAATTCTATCCCTCTGCAAATTAGATCTACTTCTAACTTCTCCAACTTCCAACAACTACTAAAAACTTCCTAAATAAAACGTGTCTCTGCTCTTGCACTACACCAGGCTGAACTAGCACCTCCTTCCTTCCATTCCCAGCTTACTTTGACAATATTCAGTGAGAAAGAATTAGTAAAATCTATGTCTTGCATAAAGAACACATATATTTTGCCTAGGCTATATTATCTTGTCATCTCTGAGTGTACACAGTGAGTTTAATGTCAGCTCTCTGAATTGCCACTTGTGGATACTTTAACTTCTGGCAATGCTCTTTTTCATTTTGTTATAACTGTCCAAATATTTACACTATGTACATATAGGTTCATAGTGTATGAACTGAAGTTCAGGTTTTCCGTACTAAATGTCATGTTTCTGTATTAGGATTTGTTATAACTTTATTTAACTGTAATCATATTATATCAATGTGAAGCTATTCTCCCAGGGCCTCTGTTGAAAATGGGATATTATCCTAGGCAACCTTCCACGTAAACAAATGCCAAATAAAATACATAAACAAGCAAACAAACAAATAAATAAATACATGTATCCCCTGAAAGAGCTAAATATTGTAAACAGACCTTCTTGACAAACTGATTCAATTTGTTTGTCACCTAATGTTCGAAGATGAATGCTAAAGTGTTTTATTTTGAAGGACTACTGAGCATTACATATCAGCACAGCTGTTATTTATAAAGAACTGTTTTCATTTAACAAACTAATTTTTTTACAGGTATGACAGATCATGAACTTTTTTAAACAGATTTATTGAATTGAAATAGGGAAAACAAATATTATCTTAAGTTATGTACAATTTTGAATATGCTTACTAATAACTGTGAAGGAAAAAAAAAACACATTTAAACTATATACAGTGACACTTTCCACAAATACATATTAGCAAATTAAAATTCTTATAAATATTGATACATTACTTTTAAATAATTTATCTAACAAATCATAAACTTTCTTCCACATATTATTTACAATAGTATTCCAAGAGGATCTTGCTCTTTTGGTCAATATCTCTAAATGACATACTTCAAAAAGTAGATTTTTGAATTCATTTACTGAGGGAGAAGATTTAGACTTCCAGTTTCTTATAACCATTTTCCTGACTACTGATAAAATGGACCAGAGCAGAGGCTGATTATTTTCTGTAATACAATTAGGAACAGGAGTGTTAAACAAAGCTAAAGATTTTGAGAGTAAACAAATTATCTGTGAAAATTGCTTGTAAAAAGTGATTACTATCTTTCCAGAAATTATTTAATTCTGTACAATCAAATACCATATGGGCCCAGTCAGCATTAACTACAATATTACACCTCCAGCAGTTAACATTTTTCTTATTAAATTTGCTTAAAGAAAGTGGGGTTATGAAATATCTCCATGTGAAAATATTCCATCTTAGTGAAGAAGCGGTTACACTAGTAGATTGTAATATATGTAATTTGTCTTTCTCTGTTGGGGGTGATTATTAATTAAGGATAAATAATTCCAATAATTATCTGATATATTATCTAGATCTAGTTTAATTGCCTTATATAAGTGAGATAAAATGAATTTAGTTGGTGATTTATGATTTATAGACAGCACCATATACTGAATTAATTTAGGAACTGAACGTTTAGTTGATAAAGTCATAGAGTCAAGTTAATTAGATACATATTTTCTACTTTTGTGTAGATCCAACCAGGATGTTGTGTCAAAATCATGTTCATTCTTCAGTAAGTTAATGGATTTGTCATTATTAGATATCATTTGTGACCAAAAAATATTTTTTTTGTTGAAAAGAATACATTTTCATAAAATCAGAAGAAAATATATCACCTTGTGTGTAGACTATAGGGAATAGAAGAAATAGACAATCTTTATACAAGTTGAACTTATATAAATAGTTTCTAAATGAGCACAAAAGAAGAATTATATAATTTGTTCTAAAACTCTGAGAAGAATAAGTGGAAAAATAATCTTTTAAGATCCAGCTAAAGGCATTATTAAAGAACATTAATTTCTATATTTTATTATTCTTTATTGCATCACTCATTAATATTTCTAGAATATTCTTACATTTAGCAGTGTATTTAATATCTGTAAGAAGAGAAATTAATTTAGTCATTGCAGAAATGGAGTAGATTTCCAAATCTGTCAAAGCTATACCCCCATTTTTCCAATTTTTCATGTGATAAGATAAGGCTATTCTAGGTCTTATAGGGAACAATAAAAATATATATGTATCATATAATTAAATGTCTTAAATAAAGAACTAGGAGGGGGTAAAGACATTTACTGGATAATATAAAGAATTTTAGGTAATAGAATTATTTTAATAATTAAAATTTTTTCATCAATAAAAATTGGATTGTATTCCATTTTTTAATGAGATTTCCTACTGCCAATAAGCTTTTATTGTAATTTATTTGAAAGATATATTTTATGCTGTTAGTAATTACAATGCCTAGATAAAGTAGTTCATTAGACTGTGCTTGGTATTTTTATAGACATCTAGCAATTCTAGCTTTTTAGGGCCAATTGTCAAGATTTTAGTTTTGTTGTTATTAAAGGTTAAGCCTGACTTTTTCTGAAAATATTCAGCATCTTTAAAAAGAGCATGAATAAATGCATTATTACCACCTAAAGTTATTAGTATGTCATCCACAAACATTTGTAACTTGGAAACATCATTAGAACTCAAGCTATAATCTTCAATGTTTTCATCATATCTTATCAAATTAGCCTAAGGTTCCATAATCAATGTAAATAGTAAAGGAGATAAAGGACACCCTTGCTTTGTTCCTTTGATTATTGGTATAGTTTTGGATATATCTGTACCTATTTTAATGTATGCTTGGCTACCTTGATATAAACTTGCTATTAGATTTATGAAACGATTAGAGAAGTTTAGTTCCTCCAAAAGTAAAAATAAATAATCCCAATTAACTGAATTGAAAGTACAATTTATGTCAAGACTGATTAATGTTAAGCTGTTTTATAAGCATTTAACTGATTCAATTAAGCACAGAATTATTTTGATATTGTCATAAGAGTTTATGTTTACTATAAATCCTGTTTGATCTTCATCGACTAAAGTAGGCAAAAGTTTTAAGTCTGTCTGCAAATATTGACATAAACATTTTATAATCAATGTTTAATAAAGAAATAGGCCCATAAAATGAACATTTAAAAGGGTCCTTATCAGTTTTGAGTATTAGAGAGATAAAAGTATATTTCCATGATGGAGGTATTAGATTGTCATTTTGGGAAATATTGTATACTTTATGAAGCAGTTTTAAGGCATCAGCTGGTAATAATTTATAAACCTCTGGGATGATATTGTCATTTCCTGGTGCTTTATTTGGTTTTAATTTAGTAATCTGAGTTTGGATAGCTTTGAAGGAGATAGGTCTGTCAATATTAGTAATTGTTCACTAGACAATCTTTTTTTGTATATTTGTTAATAAAAGATTTGATTTCTTGGTTAGAATCTATTATCTTAGACTGTTGGTTAATGTTTGTAAAAAATTCTTTAAATTCAGTTAAGATATTCTGTATAACTGAAACTGTCTTTTTCTTTTTAGGGGAGAATATTTCATTTGCATGATTGAATTTGTTAATTCTTTTAGTTTTATTAGCTAATAAATTCAGAGATCTAGGATTGGAGGAGAATTTTAAGACTTTATTTTTTTCTAAAATAATCATAGTTTTATGATTCAGTATTTCCATATACTTAGTATTCAAGAAGTCTATTTCTTTTTTTACTATTTTTATTAGTATCTTTTTCTTGGATTAGTTTCAAAGAATCTATCTTATTTTGCATTTCTGTTAACTGCTCATCCCAACCTTTCCTTTTTTTTGTTATACAAATTTATAATTCTGCCATAGAGGTAGGCTTTTAAGGCATCCCATACAAAGATATCAGAAATATTACTTATATTGTTTTGTTCGATAAAATTTTGGATTTCTGATGTTATAAAATCTTTAAAATTGTTCAATTTAGTTATATAGGCAGGTATTCTACTTATTTTAACATTACGGATTGGTGTAACTAAAAATTCTAAAATTATTGATTTGTAATCAGATAATAGACATGTAATCACATTAGTATTAATTAAAGAATACACTAAATCATTAGAAAATTAAACTCTATCTATCTTTGAATGTATATTATGTCTATTTGAAAAAAAACATATAAGCTAAGAAATCAGAATCAGCAAAGGTATGTATATATTTCAAGAAATAAGTTTCCAGAAAAAAATCTTTCAACAATTTGACTGAAGCTGGAATTCTTCTTTTGTTCTGTGATGTTGACTCTTTAACGTCTAAAATACAATTAAAATCACCAACTAATATTATATGTCTTTTAGAAAGTTGTACTATATGATCAAAATTTTGTTTTACCGTATCAGTGCCTATTCCTGGAATCCAGTATAGATTTACTAAGGTGTATATTTTGTTATTAAACTGAATAGTAATTAAACAAAACATTCATTTATTATTTTTATATGTATTAATAATTTTTAGTTTAGGTAATGAGTTGTTCCATAAATAGCTACTCCTCTTTTCTTTTGAGAATGTTCTGAGCTAGCTTACACTGAATATGATTTAGTATCTAATCTAAGTGCGTTCTCTGTTTTCAAATGGGTTTCTTGTAAAAATATTAATTGAACTTTATGCAGTTTGAGATATTTAAAGAAACTTCCCCTTTTATTTGGATTATTTAATCCATTAAGGTTAATTGAAATACACTTTAATGAAGTCATTCAATAGTATGGTGGTAAAAGAGAAATATTTTGACTAAAACCATAGATTGTTAATGTAAATAAAAGGAATACCTTGAGATACATTATTGTTAAAGTAATGTGGAAACATCAAAAAAGTAGACTTTTGAGAATTACTGTTTTAAGAATTGTGGAAAATGCCAAGAAAGCTAATAGTAAACTATTATAACTTAAACTGATAACTTTGTAACCAACCTTAACCTCTCTGGAGTATAATACTCCCAAATCGAGTGATATATGGTCACTCACATTAATCCTTTGTTCAGTAGCAACATCTAATCAGCATCTGTCTGAGAAATATCTACTCTGAATAAACAATTTTAGGTTCTTATTCATGTTAATAATATATAGAATAATCACATAAAAATCACTTTGTAAGATATATAACTAACACGTTTTTTCAACCATATCTAACACTATATGAATGTTAACATATTAGCAAACATCAGTATAACTACTAATAAAATAACAATCAACTGTGTGTACCTGGCTATAATACTGCAAAAAGAATGGTTCTGTTTATATTTATGCTGTATACATAACACATCATGTAGCTAAAAATAATACAAATTAGAATTTAGTACCTACAAATCTGAAGTCTGAACAATACAAAAAAAACTGTGCATGTTAGCTCATGTGTTAAGTAATTGTATGCAATTCATTCCTTGCAATAAGATTACTTCCTTTAGCTATATCATGAAAGATTTAATGATTCATGACTACTATTTTATTGATGGGGAGTGTAACTATTGCATGGCAAGATAATTTTAAAAGACAACCATTCATATACTAGCTTTAAAAACCAGTAGTAGCTTTGGCAATACTATGTCTGAGGTTACAATATTCATCTGCTGGAATTAGGAGTGTCTCTGTATAGTTTAAGAATGTAATCTAAATGTTAATATGTTCTTACCAACTGTAATGGTTTATTCTCATTATCAGAACACTTGCTAACTAATTATACATAAATATTACTTATAAAATTAGCCTGTGCTCAGAACCTGTCCAAATAAACTAGAATATAACTGACAATGCTGTGTTAACAAATACAATTAATAACTAAAAATCTATTTTAAGTCAAATAAATGGCAGGCTTGATGTTCCAAGAAACAGAAAGGGATTTACAAAGTAAACTTATCATAACTAACTTACAGGTAATAATATAAATAGTCACCCTTTCTCTTTGCTATATTTTAGTACTGTCATTAAACTATAATATACCCCATTTACCTTACATACACATAACAGGTCTCTCTTTCTTCCATGAAAGTTATTATCATCTGTAAGTTGAAAATACAGTTTTAATCATGTAAAATTATGTACATGTCATAGTAGTTTTATTTGGATTTGATAAATAGTGTATTATCCTGTACAGATTTCCTATAGACTAAATGAAAACTGATTATTCTGTAACATATGTAAGGGGTATGTATTCAGATATCAAAGCCTATTGCACTTTTGGTTAGCTGTGTTAGAAGTAAATAATAATATGAGTGCTGATAAATCAAATCTCTATAACCAGATGGTACAATTAAGATGTAGCACTGAGGACCATACCTCACTAAACTTTTACAAATTATCTACTATTAGTAGTCTTACTGCAAAAAAAGAATGTGAATTTGCCATTGTCTTATTGGAACTATCATATTTCTAGTTGCTTATGTAACATTCAGGGTACTTTTTACTTTGTTTCTAAAGAACTACATTTCCTAAAAAACAACCATGCATTAAAACATTAATCCAGCCTATAGCTGACAGGACAGAAAATATTGTGATTTGAATACATGCAATATTTCCACCTAAATTCATTATGTTCAGGGATTAGAGAGACTAAATCAATTGAATATGGTTTTAAAAATAAACTGTTAAAAGAAAGCTACTTTGCACAGTTTATATAAGGTAAAAACAAGTTTACAAACTATAGACCTGGTCATTACCAACATGGGAAACCGGTGTTCCACACCAGAGGTCAATTCCTTGTTGGTCAGATCCGACCACAAGCTAATCAGCCTAGACATCCACATCCCACCCCCAGCCCCAATTAGGGAAACCATCGTATAAAACTTCTCAAAAGCCAACTTCACACTTCTTAAGACAGAAGTGGCAAACTTCATGACACCCATGCAAACGGACAATAGAGGTATGACTGCCGAATCCTACACAAATGCACTTTATAAGCACTTACACGAGTGTATGAATCATGCTATCCCTAATAGAACCAATATATTATCCTCCAAAAAAGGAAGACAATCTGGTGGACCTCTGCCATAAACAAACTGCACAACAGAAGAAAGAAATTGTTGCAAAAAAGAGTAAAATCCCATGACTTGAGAAACTCCCTGGTCAACCTCAGTAAGAAGCTGAGATTCCTCATAAAATCCTCCAAAGCTAGTTATGAAAACAAAATTGCCACTGACTCTAAAGACAACCACAAAGCATTCTATAGCTATGTCAAGAATCTAAATGGGAACACTCAGATCTGCTCTGAGTTACAGCATAATGGCACTAAATATTCAGAACCAACTGATATTGCCAACATCCTAGCAGATAGGTTCAGTGCTAACTTTACCCCCCTCTCACCCCCTAGAGGGCCCATCTCTATACCTGAAGAATGCAAAGTTCCTATAATCACAGCTGCATAGGTAAAAAACACACTCTCCAAAGCCAAGAACACAGCATCCATGGGACCTGACAATATCCCAGGCTGCGTTCTACACAAACTACAGAATGAACTGGCACCCTACCTAAGTACCATGTTCAATCATAGCCTCACCTCAGGCTTTGTACCCACTGAATGGTGCACCATGACAGTTATCCCACTCCATAAAGGGGGAGCCATGACGGACCCCGGGAACTACCGCCCTATTAGCCTGACGAGCCTGGTCTGCAAGGCCATGGAATGTATCATCATGGAACTCATAAACAAAGACATTGGTAATCTCCAAACTCTGGACCCTACTCAGTTTGGATTTGTAAAAGGCAGATCATGTCTCCTAAACCTGATTGACTTCTTTGTAGCAGTCACCAAAGCCATAGATGAGGGTAAAATGGTTCACACAGCTTATCTAGATCTCGCCAAGGCTTTCGACACCATCCCCCACTCTGGAATTATAGATAAGCTCATTAAACTAGGTATAAATCCCTATGTCACAAGATGGGTTGCCAACTGCCTCACGGACAGAACCCACACTGTGAAAGTAGCGGATTCTAAATCCGACATCAGACCAGTGACAAGTGGAGTACCACAGGGTTCAGTCCTGGGTCCTCTCCTGTTTGGTATCTACTTCTCTGAAGTGCAGGCCGACACAGAAGGCCTTTGGCTAACAAAGTTTACAGATGACTGCAAACTAGGAGCCATAATCAAAACTCCTAATGATGTGGACAAACTACAAAAGGGCCTCAATGAGACAGATACCTGGTGTCAAAGCCATGGCCTGAAGCTCAATGCCAAAAAGTATATTGTCATCCCCTTTGGTAAAAACTCTGTACCCATGAACTACCACATAGCTGGTAGTCAATTTAATGCCAAAAATGTGATAAGAGACCTTGGGACACAGGTGGACAGTAGTCTCTCCTTTGATAATCACATCACCGCAGTGGTCAGGAAATCCTTCTACATGGCTCATCTCATCACAAAAGGATTCTCATCCAGAAAAAAAGAGGTCATTGTTCCCCTCTACTCATCACTCATTAGACCCATTATAGAGTACAACGCCCCTTTTGGTATGTACCTCACAAGACATCTACAACAACTGGAAAGACCACAGAAATACCTCACAAAGAGGATTACTGGCCTCAAACATATGCCCTATGCAGGCCATCTCAAAAAACTAAAGCTTTACTCCATCGCATATCGCCTACTCAGGGGCGATCTCTGCCTAACATACAAAGCTATGTCAAACCCAGAGCTGTTGGACATGCTCCACTTAAAGAAATCCCAATCCCTCCGAGCTACATGCTCTAGGGACCTTAACCTTGTCACCACAATAAACAGAACATGCTGGAGGGATAGATTCCTGTCCCAGAGACTTCCCATACTCTGGAACAGACTACCTATCTATGTCAAACAGAGCTCCCATTAGCACTCTTCAAGAAAAATCTTGATGATTGGATGGGAAATGGGAAATTCACCCCGGGGATCATTTCTGTGGCTCTGCTCGACAGGGGCACAGGAAAATAATTTCTTGGGTGGCGAAATCCAGGGTACATTTTTTGGCTAGGCTTGTATGGGCCCTAGGGCCGATAGCCTAGTACCTACCTATGAACCTATGAACTGTCCTTTTCATTTGAAAAAAACATTCTTAAGTTTTACCTTTCACAGACTTGTAAGCATCTGCTGTATGCTTTCTGGGCAGTTAAATTATCCAATACTGCCATCTAGTGGCAGAACCGTGTAGAGTGCAATTTATTTATTTATTTATTTATTTATTTCCATTTGTTGACCGGGGGTATCCGACTGGACATAGGTCCATTTTCAGCAGAGGCCCGGGGAGAAAAGCTCCACAGTTAAAATATACAGACAGTAATTACATTGGATTTACATAGCAATTAACAATTTGATCAACATAGCAATTCAAAATTACATAGCTACAGATGAAGAACAGTACATCAGTAGACAACTAGAACCTTTATAATTTGCGAAGTACATAACAAACATTAACAATTGTTACAATAAGAAGTTCTTGCTGTATAATAAGTAATTAGGCTTATGAACATCTGAGCTTGCTAAAATCAAGGTAGTTAGTGGGGTGGAAAGAAAGATAGTGGGTGGATGGGCTGGGTGATATTAGAGGGGGAGTTACAAGGGCATAGCCAGCATGTTTTTAGGTGTGGTTTTAGTTCTTTACTTCAATTAAGCTTCAAAAACAGTATGATGATGCGAAAACCAAACACCTCGGCTCGATAGTCATCTCGTGGATTTATTCTCGAGCTCAGGAGACAACTTTTATCATTTTCAGGGTGAAACTGTGAGTGTAAACTCATTTAGCTTTAATTTAAAGGCTTGAGCCTGCTATATAACTGTTAACTGATAAAATGACAACAAAGCTATCCCAAAATCGAGTGTTGCCATAGCAACATCTAAAGCTTACCAAAGCACTACAAGTAAAGCAAAGCTTTTAGAATTAATGAAATCATGCCACATAAAACACTATTTATCATTCAAGTAATGTTATATAAGCATAACCATAAACCAGCAAAGGGGTACACAGAAGCATATAGACCACATTAAACCACCAAAAATAGAAAACTATTAATAATATTAAACACAAAATAAGACAGCCAACCTCAGCACTACACAACATAACCATCTCAACATCTCATCAATCTCCCCACAAAGGGCTACAGGGGTCCTGATGGATAGATGAAAAGTCAGCAAACAAAGGAGCATAGTAGTGCTAAAACTGAATTCATCCTCAAGTCTTGGTGAGTATCTTCACGAGGTGGACCCTGTTTTTCACAAAATCTCACCAGGACGACACTGATATATATATATATATATATATATATATATATACAGCAAACAAAGGAGCATAGTAGTGCTAAAACTGAATTCATCCTCAAGTCTTGGTGAGTATCTTCACGTGGTGGACCCTGTTTTTCACAAAATCTCACAAGGACGACACTGATATATATATATATATATATATATATATATATATATATATATATATATATACATATATATATATATATATATATATATATATATATATATATATATATATATATATATATATATATACTGTATTTATATAGCATATATCATGGACAGAAGTAAATCAAAAATAAAAAAAAGATAGCTGGGTGCACAAGACCCAGGATAAAAAAGTGCCCAATCCTGGTAGGCGCACTGGTGCCCGGATTGGAAAAAATGACAGTGTAAAATCCTCAAAAATATGGAAACAATCCTACAATGGGGCCAGGCCAAGCTCAGGAGGAGGATGGCCCCCCGTTGTAGAAGGAAGTACTAGTCCACAAAAATTGTTTGGCCAAAGAAGTGCCATAAAGATGACAGAGTGGACTATTGAGGATAAGAAAGAAATTATGTATTGTTACTATTATGTAAAAAGCCCAGAATTTCCAGACACAAGATATACAAAATGATTAAGAGAGAAATTAGAGGAAAGAAAAATACTTCCGCAGGAAAAACTGTCACAAGCTTCAAATAAAAATGTGCTTTCATTAATACAACAGATTTTTTGAAAAACAGTATATAGATCAAGAAACTTTGATCTCTTTGGAAAAAGAAGCCTCTGAGGAAGTGAGAAAATATAAACACCAAAACCTAGAGATATTTGAAAAATTTAAAAAAGAAATATGGACATGGGAAAGAAAGAGAGATTTGATATGGTGCCATATTTATGTGAAGGAGAAAGCCAAGTTAACTAATATGCAGAAGACAGTTTCAAAGACATTTGAAGAAAAATACAGGCAAAGGCATCCAGGTATGGAAATTTTCACAATAAAAAGACTAATAGCACAAAGATTTAATGTAAAAAACATGATTAGTAAAGTAGAAGTTAAAGAAATAGAAGTTGAAGTTATGGAGTGCCTGCAAAGTGAAGGATTTAATGTAGAAGATCTAAAGCAGACTACATCACAACACGATGGAGTGAGTCCCCAGAACAAGGAAAAGCAAGAAGATTAGGAGACATGTGAAGAAGAAATATGGACATGGGAAAGGAAAATAGATCTAATATGGTGTAATATTTATGCAAAGGAGAAAGCAAAACTAACCAGTACAAAAAGAGCAGCACCAAAGATATTTGAAGAAAAATAAAGGTAAAGGACTATGGATATGGAAAACTTTACAATACAAAAGATAAGAAGACTAAGAGGAAAAGTAGAAAAAGAGATCAGTAATGGAGAAGTCAAAGAAATAGAAACTGAGGTAATGGAACAGCTGCATAGAGAAGGATTCAGTGCAGAAAATCAAATGCAGAAAGCACCACAACAAGACAGAGCAATGGCTATCCAAATTAAAGGGAAACCAGTGGAACAGGAAGCAACAGGTCAGGTGCCATATCAAGATATTTTGGAGCCTTCCACAGGAAACCAGTATAAAAGTTCACTTGAAGCTAGACAGGGATTAAAGGAACAGGAAAGTGTGGAAACTCTGATGCAGTCAATGTTAAGGAGTGATAGGCCAGTGAATTTCCATATGACAAAACAACATATGACACAGGATGAAATTGAAGACAATGTGACACAGGAAGATGTTATAGAACTTTCTATACAATGCCCGCAGGAAATGGAAAACAAGGGATGTGCCCTCAGTATGGAAGAAAAGGAGTTAAGAGAAGAGTTGTTTGATTTAATAGACAAAAACAGATATATCAAGATCAATGAGAGAAATAGACTGCGAAAGGTTAATAAAACCCCAAAAGTCAGAAGCTTGATAAAACAAATGAACACAGTAATTAGAACTGTCCATAGAGATACATGCAATATAACAGAAGTAAACAGAATATATTAATGTGCTGCTAAATTAATAACTGATAAAATTCTACCACAGGAACATAGGGTAGCGAGGGAAAAGGGGGGGGGGTCGAAAGTGAATACCATCATGGAAATATCGAATAGAGATAACTATAAAGCAGTTAAGACAAGAAGTGTCATCGTTAGAAGATTATAGAAGAGGGAACAGATCAACAAAAATATTAAAAAAGATAGATGTGATAAAAGCAGTGCACAGTATTAGAACAGACCAGGATTTAGTATGCACTATTGGAGATAACAAACTAAAAATTTCAAAAAAGGCGGAAAGACTCAGAAGATATGCAGATAAATATAAGGGAAAAGCACAAAATAAGCAATTTACTGATAACCCAAAAAGGTTTTATAGAGAATTGGGAAATAAGGTAAAAGGAATTGATAGACCGCCAAAAAAAAGAGGAAGTAGATACATTTTGGAGAAGTATCTAGGAAAATCCTGTGGAACATAACAAAGATGCTAAATGGATAGAAGAAGTAAAAGAAAGAATAAGAAGTTTAAAGGTTCAGGATATGAAATGGGATGAAATAACAGGCAGAGAGACTGAAACAAAGTTGAGAAAAGTCTCTAATTGGAAAACCCCAGGACCAGATGCAATACCTAACTTTTGGCTTAAAGTATTAACTTCTTTACACGAGGATCTAGCTATGAGTAAGAACTATTTATATGCACACCCTGAACAGACACCACATTGGATAACAACAGGAAAAACTATTCTCTTACTTGAGTGAACCTGCAAGTTACACGAAAAATTATAGACCAATAACTTGTCTTCCGACAACATATAAACTATACACTGGGATTGATGCCGACAGAGTTTATAATCATTTAGAAGAAAACTCAATTATGGCAGTAGAACAAAAGGGCAATAAAAGAAAGCCATATTTAACAAAGGATAATTTTTGTTAAATAAAGTTATAGTGGAGAACTGTAAGAAAGGGAAGAATCTAAGTATGGAATGGATTGACTATAAAAAAGCATTTGATAGTATCCCACATTCATGGATGAAAGAGTGCTTAAAAATGTATAAGGTACATCCTACACAGATTGATTACATTACAGTAACCATGGAACTTTGCAATTAAGCCATGATAAAGGATTGATTATTATCCCAGGGATAAAAATCTAAAGGGAGATATTCCAGGGTGACTCCCTGTCATCGTTGCTATTTTGCCTTGCCATTAATCCATTAAGCTGTTTTAACAGCTTAGATCATCAATATAATTTGGCTTCTAGAAAACAACAAAGTCTAATGACTTCTCATCTTCTCTTTGTCGATGATATTAAACTATATAGTTTATCAGATGAGGTACTAAAAGCACAGCTGCAAGTTGTCAAAACTTTTTCAGATGATATTGGAATGTCATTTGGTCTTGATAAATGTGAAAAAGCAACCTTTAAAAAAGGAAAATTGCAGCACCAGGAAAACATCATTTTGGGACAAGAATGAGATATAAAAGAACTTGAGCAAGGGGGTATAAATACTTTGGAATTGATGAAGGATCAGCAATAAAACATGAACAAATGTGAATAAAGCTTAGTAAGGAGTACTTTAGAAGACTTAAATTAATTCTGAAAACAGCATTGACACCTAGGAATAAGATAAAAGCTACAGATCAATTTGCTCTCCCTGTCCTAAACTTATAGTTTTAGAATGATTGACTGGCCACAAAATGTATGGGATATATTGGATAATAAAACAAGAAGAATGCTTCATGGTCACTAAATGATTTATAAAAATCAGTGTATACCAAGATTATATATTCTCCATTCTAAAGGAGGGATGGGCCTCCTTGAAATTGATTACATGTATAGATCTGCAATCATGGGACGCCACACATATCTACTGACCTCACAAGGTCCAAATGTGGTGAAAGTTTTAAAACATCAGGAGAGTAAATCTAAGAGGACATCAATGCTTAATTTAGCAGAAGTATATTGATGTCAAGCAGGAATGGAAATCAAACCAGAAGTGGATAAAATCCAGGCAGCAACTGAAAGTGCTAAAAAACAAAAGAAAGAATATAAGATGAAGGACCAGATGAGAAGGCAAAAAATGTTGAAAAAACATAAATATAGTTGCAAGTATAGAAAACTTCTGGAAGAGCCTCATGTTGATCAAGAATGAACATAGAAATGGTTAAGGAGAGGTGAATTTACATCAGGAAATGAAATGTTAATATTGGCAGCCCAAGATAATGGGCTACGTACATGCTGGTTTATTAAGTCCATTGAACATGTGGGAGAGACAGACATATGTAGGTTTTGTGGAAACAATTTGGAAAAAGTCACACACCTTATTGCTGGTTGCAACTCTCTAATGGCAGAGGGACTATATACTGAAAGGCATAATAATGTGGCGAGATTGTGCAAACATTATGGTATTGAAGTGGCTGAAAAACACTAGAAACATGAGCCACAGAGAATCATAGAAAATGCTAAAGTTTACATCACATGGGATCACCCAATACCAACAGTCCAAAAGATAGATGCTAGAAAACCAGATATAGTGGTTTAAGAAAAGAAAAGTAGCATTGATCATTGAAATCGCCACACCTAGTGACTATAGTGTCTTGTGCACAGAGAGACACAAAGTCATGAAATACCTCGATCTGCAGGCAGAAATGAGAGCCATGTGGAAGAAAGTTACCCAGACAGTTCCAATAGTAGTAGGAGCAACTGGTCTTATAAAAAAGAATTTACAGTCGTATTTAGATATGTTACCAATTCATGTAACACCGTACGAATTGCAGAAGGAGTCATTACTGTGCACATTGCAGGTGCTGAAAAGAGAACTTTTGGCAAACATCAAAGAGTGAAACAATACTAATTTCATGAACTTTAATTGTACTTTGACTTAGGAATGGGGTCCATTCCCGTCATGGTATTCGAAATCCAAAAGACTTGGAGAAATTAAAAAGGCTACATTTACTATTCACAAACCAGATTGTGTAATGAAGCAAAGAAGAGGCATCAGATCTATAAGCACTAAGTAATATAGTTAAAAGCAACAACTAATCATTATCATAAACACAACATTCTACCAAATATTTTTATTTAACTACATATACTATGAGAAAATAAACCAATATTACTAAAATCAATTAAAATAAACTACTCATCTTTATCACAAATACAACATTCAACCAAACAGTTTTATTTAACTACATATAGTATGAGAAAAGGTACTATTAATTATTTAATGTAATATGCAGTAACTAAATATAAAGCTATACCATCACCAACAGCACTATAGAAGGCAATAATAAATTATCTGTGAAAAAAAAGTTGACAGATCTTACCTGTTGATCCAGTTTTATCTCCCCGGACTTTTTTGGGTCACATACATGTAGAAAGGAGGCATATAAAAAGATATACATTTGATGTTAGGTATTTTCTAAGTTTCTTCTTTTGTTGAAAGGTTTTCCATGTTCCATTTTTCTGGCAACCTCTTTAGACTAGCAGTAGCCCATTCCATGTCTTCAAGTTTGTCCAGAATTGTTTTAACAGAAGAAAGAACTGTGTCTAAGTCCTCATAAATTCGAGTTGCATTCTGGTGACAGATTTTTAACCTTGTTTGAAATAATAAGTGAGATTTTATTTGGTTCTTTTTAAGTTCTTTTATTAAAGGCAAAAAGACATTCCTTTTGGAGATTACTGCTGGTGAGTAATCATTATCGAAGTGTGCTATATTGTCCTTTACTTTACTTTAATTGGTGATTTTGCCCAGGCAGTTTTCAGTACTATTTCCTTATAATTAGATGAAAGAATTTAACAATCACAGATTTAGTAGAACTAGTTTTGTTGTTTTTAGATGATACCATGGACCTGTGTGCCCTATCAATACCATAGCAAAAGTGCTTCAGGAAGTGCCAAAATGTCATGGCAACCACAATGCAAAAAAATTTCTATAATTCTCTTCATTATTATCAGGTAATCCAAATATTCTTATATTATTGTGGCCAAATCTGTTTTCAAGATCATCTACCTTTGATAGCAGTTGAGTATTTTGTCTTAAAAGAAATTCAGTATTATGTTCATTTTCCTGAATTCTGGTGTCCATATCATTAAGAGCTGTTTGGATTCCCGAGATTTGTTCCTTCTGTTGTTTTAGGTCTTCATGGATAGTATCCATTTGATGCATACATCTCTCCTTGAAATCACCCAGCTTCAAGTCCATTCTATCAATTTTGCTAGTTAATTCTTGTATATTAGTCAGCAAAGATTGTATTTCCTTTTTAAGGTAGCATCCTGATGTGCTGTTTTAGATAATCTCTTCTTTTAACTGGTGAAGATCAGGGTATCACAGAAATTTAGAAAGGAAAAATTAAATTATTCTAAAAAAAATTTATATACTATCCTTCTTTATATTAAGAGGAATACAAAACTTAAAAATATCCACAATAAGGATAGTTATTTCAACAAATTCCTGAAAGAGCCAAAGAGAAATGCTGCTACGCAGTGCTCTTCATGGCCACAACCTTTTCAGATCATGAATGTTTGATACTAAACCAGATACTTTCATAACAATATAAATATATTCTACTTATATGAAAAAATATTGTATAACACACGTGTTGCAGATAATACATGTACTTTAATCATTTTATGAAATAATTATTGAAAGCAAATATACCTAAACGCGCATTTGTTATCACCTGTAATGCAAAAAACACATTTTATATAAGTTTATAGATGGAAATGAGCATGAGCTCCCACAAAACAGGGGCAGCAGTGTGTAATAAGAAGCTGGC
>NC_056741.1:1767498909-1767514227 GCF_019279795.1 Protopterus annectens | reverse complement strand
AAAGATCCGCAGATCATGACCTGCAATAAAACCTAGGTTTAAGACTGTCAGGAAATTCTTACCACACTTTTTCGGTGACAAAACCAAAGACCGAAACACTAAAGATGGAGAGTGTCCCGGTATTCACCAAGGATATTCACACCTCCCAGGCTAGCAATTTGCCCTCAAACACAATGTATCTGAAATTCTCCAAAAGATTGCAACCCCAACACTAGGTAAGATCTGCAATCCAAATTGTAGCTTTGAAAGGTAAGATCCCCCACCATTGCGTCCCAAGATTCCTCAGCTACACCTTTCTAAACATACTGCAAAATATTAAATTGACAACCAAACACCCTAATAATGGGTGATTTTGACTTACCCTGCCATTACTGGGAGAACTACTTCACGAATTACTAACTCCTTTTTCCCAATGGTTGGTTGGAAATAATAAATTCCCTACAATGTCCGGATCAACTAATCCATTGTTCCTACCCAGGAGAGCCAATTTGGCGATCCCTAAGGACCTGGTCATTACCACTATGGGAGATAGATGCTTTCCACAATTAGTGATCACCCACCTCATTGGTCACTGTGGTCTGGCCATAAGGGAAATCACCTTTAACATCCGCCATTCCACCCCCATCCCCCAAGTAAGTTAGAAACCTCCTTAAAGAGCTACTCCAAAGCCGTAATTCGCATGCCACTGAAGTCAGGGAACTGACAAAACTTCATGTAACACCTTACCACAGATGGGGATCTGGGAGTTCAACTGCAGAATCCTACACTAAAGCATCTGTACGAAAGGCAATAATCCGGCTTTCGTGCATGAGTTGAATGCTCCATCCTCAAACAGAAACCAAGATGCTCTTCTCCAAAAAGCGAAGCCAATATGGTGGTCCCCTGCTATGTTTACAAACTATATAAACAGAAGGGCGTGTTAAAACTGTTGCAGAAAGTTAGGGAAAATCCCAGGATGCAAAAAAACTCTCTCCAGCCTCAGTAAGGGTACGGCCAGGATCCCTCATAAAACCTCAAAGCTAGTTACAAAGAAATAAAATTGCTTAAAGATTCCGTTAAGACAATCCTGCCAATACCCTAAGTAGTTATGTCACAGTCTAAATGCAAGCCGTTTCAGATCTCGCTTCTGAGCTACAACAGTGAATGGCATATTAAACATACTGATCCTGGGTGATATTCAGGCCGGGCCAATATCCTGGCAGATGACCGATTTCACAGTGCCAACTTCACCCCCTTCACCCCGCTAAAGCCGGCCCACCCCTCAAATACCAAAGATTGCCAAATTCCGGCATAATCATGGCCACACAGATAGAAACTGTACTCTCCAAAGCTAAGAATACAGTACATCCATGTCAGGACTCAGATGACATCCCCAGGCTGTGTACTACATGAACTACAAAATGAACTGGCACTTCACTTAAGTGTCATGTTTAATCATAGCCTCACCTTCAAGCTTCATACCACTGGAGTGGCGCACAACTACAGTTTCGAATCTCCGGGCTTCCACAAGGGAGGATCTTGAGACTTTGGATCCTGCAGGAACTGCCATCCCATCAGTCTGACAAGCCTGATCTGCAAGGGCATGGAACGACGTATCATGGAACTTATAAAACGTTAAGACATTGGCAAACCTTTAAACACTGGACTCACCAGTTTGGGACTTGTGAAGGGCCAATCTTGTCTCCTGAATCTGATTGACTTCTTTGAATCAATCTCCAGAGCTTTGGACTAGGGGTAAGGTGGTCCACACAGTACCTATGTTTCCACTGACCCTCACCAAGGCCTTTGATCACCATCCCCCACTCTGGAATCATAGATGTAAAACTTTATTGCTGGGTAAAAGAAGAATCTCTACATCACTTGATGGGTTGCCGAACTGGCTTACTGACTGGAAACCTGCAGCACTGTAAAAGTAGCCAAACTCTAAAATCCAGCTCCAGAGAGAAGTGACAAGTGGAGTACTCAGGTTCAAGGTCTCTGGGACCACTCTTGTTTGACATCTACTTCACTCTAAAGTATTGCAGGCCAACCCTAAGTGACTCTTGGCTAAAAAATCAGGTACATTTTACTTCAAACTGGGGATTTAGCTTATTCACGAATCCCCTTAAAATGATACAGGATATTCTAACAAAGACCAAAACAGAAACAGATGCCTGAAGTTTATGCCATTTGACTCAAGCTTTTAATGCCAAAAATGTATAGTTATCCCTTTGAAAAAAAACATGTACCCATAAATCTACCACATTTGAGTAGTAAGCAGCAGATCGTTAAACATCGAAAAGGATAAGATGTACTTAGGGATCATGGTGGATAGTGGTGTTCCACTTTCGATAACCACATCACCACGTTAGCTCAGGAAATTCTTTATATGTGGCACACTTCATCACTAAGGGCTTCTTCTATCCAGAATAATCAGGCAATTTTCATTGTCCAGAATACTGTACTTTCATCCCTCATGGATCCCATTATAGAGTATAATGCCCTTTGGTATGTAATCTCACAAAGACATCTGGCGTAAACAGCTGGAAAGTGCGTCATACAAGTATAAATACCTCTACCTAAAAGAATCACAGGCCTAAAGCAGATGCTGAAGTATGGCTACCTGCCTAAAAACTCCAGAGTTATACTCTTGTAAGGCATATCTGGCCTACTCAGAGTGCACCCTCTGCTTAATATACAAGGCCATGTCAAACCCCTGTTGAGCTGTCGCTGACATGCTCCACCTCTGGAAGAAATCTCTAATCCCTTAGAGTGCCACACGCCTTCTCCAGGGATCTAAACCTGTCATCACAGGTGGAACAAAACACAATTCGAGGGATAGGTTCCTGACTCCAGAGACTCCCCATACTCTGGAATAGACTGCCCATACAGCTGTCAGCAGAGTGCCTCACTGACAATCCCTCTTCAAAAAGGAAACCTTGGACAAGATTGACATGGGAGATAGGAAATTCACCCCAGGGATTACATAAGGTCAGTCGCCTGGGCAGTATCAAGGCAGGTGGAGCCCAGAGAAGTAAATATTGTGGGAAGAAATATCCAGGGAATTGAAAGTAGGAAAGCTGTGGCTTCCGCATAGGCCCTAATGGGCCAGCCTGAAATGTACCAACCCGCAGCAGAACCCATGATGGTGAAATTATTGCAATACTCTAATGTAATAAGGCAGGTTTGGGGCAAAAGGTCCCCTCTAGTACTGAAAATGTTAACAATGTTTGAGAGGGCATTAGCACTACCATTTCCCATAAATTTTTTTACATCTCAGAATATCACTTTTAAACCACTGGAATGTATTTACACTTGACCTGGAGTTATTTAATTTGAGTAGGTAGCATTCCTACCATTATGTATAAAGAAGAGACCTCCTTTAACGGTATGTTGGAGAGAGAGGCTCCTACACGCAACTGGAGGCGGTAGTTTTTAATGGTAGTAATTGCCCAGCAGTGTAAATCTCTTATGGGTAAATGCAAAACATATAAAATGAGACATTTTTGGTATATATCACCAAAGAAGCCAAAATATTTTTCGTTTATTCTAAAGGGGTAGCTTATGTTGCTTTTGCTGCCAAGCATGTGATGTAATATGTTCCTATGTAGGTAAGACCAAGAGGGCTATTAAAATTAGGGAGCTCTATCAACATACCCGCTATAAGGACATCTGTAATAAAATGAAAAATGCCCTCTTTAGAGCATATTACGTTCATCCAAATCATTCAGTCAAGTTTCCGCGTTATTGACAATGAAATCGTCAACCTAGGGCCCAACGTGAGGGTCCTTCTGATGATCACCTGAATTTTCAGAATTAAAATGGTAGGTCAGGATGAATGCTTGGATTCATCCTGGACTTAATGACAGATTTTCCATATGTCCTTTGTTGAAATTGAAAGCTGCATTTTATGTTTAGTTGTTTTTTTATATATTTATAATGAAGGTCAATTATAATGTTGATGTGGGCATTATTCTAGGGAAGTCTGATATTTTGTTTTAATATTCATATTTATGTCTTTCTATTTGGTTGTTGTTGCATTCATATGGTATGATTTTAGTTTTATTTGTCTGTCTGGAAACTAATTAGTTAAGGGTGTGTGTGTGATCAGTGTTTAATTAATTAGTAGGTAGCAGTGTGTGTGTGTAAATATTACAATGATTTTACCATTTACACTTGTTCTGAGGAAATCTTGCATTTTGAGACGAAAGCACTCAATAAAAACTACACTTTGGTACTTGTGGTGTTGACTGTTGCCTTAAACTTAGAAAGTTGATAGAGGAACAGGATTTATCTTAGCATTCATTTTTTCTGAAGAATGTGAATTCTGAAACTCATATGTATGTCTTTATTTAGTAACTTCAGTCCTCAGATTGCCCCAGTGATTTGCCAGAAACCACAGATTTTTATGAAACAGAGATCAAAATATGAAGCAAAAATCTGGACATTCTCGGTAGAATCTGGACAGTTGAAAGGTATGGTTCAACATCACGGCATGCACCAAATTCATTCATCTCAACCTCTTAGGGCAAGGCATGTGGACAAAGCCATACAAAATTTGTTTGGGAAAGGGGCAAGAAATAGGGGAGACTTTTTAAATATTGCTCTTACAAAGAGTTCAACATTAGCATAGCACACTGGCTTTGCAGAAAGCAGTTTGGCTGCCACCCCCGACAGCACAGTTACAGATCGTAAGTCAGGATCCCTCTCAACCTATTATAGCAAGACATCTGGACAAAGGCATTGAAATCAAGGTATAGGGAAACGAGGCAGCAAAATAGGGACCATTTTAAATATTGCTGTTACAAACTTAAACATTGCAAAGCTAACACTGGTAGTGCTTTGGCAGAAAACAGCTTATTGTTTGCTATGCCCTCCAAGGCACAGTGCAGATCATAAGTCAGGCAGAGCTGTCATCCATAGCTCTCTGAATCTCTTGGTACAAAAAAATGTCAAACCCAAAAATAATGGGGACAAAGCCCCTCAAAAATAGGGACAATTTTTAAATAGTGATCTTATAAACTTTGAAAGTTGCTAGAATGAAAGGCCTTAACCATGGACTTTCTACATAGGTATACCTAAGTCTGAAACTCAAATGGCTAGCCATTATTTAGTGAATTCAAAGCTCACTGATTTGCAACATAAACCAGAAAAATCACAAATTTAACGAGGAACAGGCCAAAAATATGAGGCAAAAATCAGGATCATTCCAGAAAATGTACTGAAAGTAGATAGGTATGCTGTTAATTGTCTCTTAGGCCAAGACATCTGGACAAAGCATGACGAATGTGGGGACAAAAGGCCAACATAGGGACACATTTTAAATATTGCTGTTATAAAACATAGAAAGTTGATAGAATGAATAGAATCTGTGTTAAGCATGCATTGTCTTGAAGGACATGAAGTTTATGAAACCGTGCCAGCAAGGCATTGGCAATTTGACTCAATTTAATCCTCAGATCATAGTAGTGATTTCAGTTCGGGGAAAACCAATACAGTTTATGCGACAAAGTGAACAGGCCAAAAATAAGAGGCAAAAAGCTGGACAGTCTGCGAAAATCTTGGTTAGTTGAGCAGGTATGCACTCAAATGTCTGTAAACTCTTGAGTTCTCAGCAGTCCAGATCATCCTAATGATAGAGCTCGCCAGAAAGTCGTTATTATTTGAAAATGAAAACATCTTGACATCCTGGGAATATCTTAGCAGTTGAGAGGTATGAATGTAGAAGTATAGAGGTCCAAACATGAGTCATGGAAAGTGTACCTATGATGCAGAAATATTGTGATATCCAATTCCTCCCATTCTGTAATGAATATGAGTTAATGATCTGTAACAGACATAGAACTGATGTAAAAATTTCACCCAGGGAAGGTGTGTGGCATTCGAATAGGGACACATAGATGAATTCAGGAATGGAATGACACAGTGAAAGAGTGGTTAGGTGAAATCCTCGCCGCATGTACAGCAGTGTTATAGGAGGCATGTCAATGGAAGATGGTTGCTTAGTAGCAACACAAAGCACACATATCTATATAGTACAGTATGGACTGAACATTAAAAAATGTGTTGTCTGTGACTGTCATACAAAAGTGGGATAACAATGGGAGGATGTGTATGTGGTCAGATAAAGCATCCTTACATAAATAATTCAGAGGATACTTATCAGGAATCTAACATACAAATTGAGGTGGAGTGCTTTCTACCAGGAAGCTATGCAAAATGATATATCTGAATATGACTTTACTCTCAGTAGAGGTCTCCAGCATGGTGACCACACAGGGGGGAAAGGGGATCATGGCAAACATTACAAGAACCAAGCACAATCATGGACAATATCTGAATAATACTACCACTAAATCCTATGCCTTTGACAGAACATATGGATGCGTATACCATAACAGAGTGAGCTCAACCACCACAAACCACACATGGACAACCCCTAGGCATGAGACATCCATGATCTGGAGTAGAGGGTAACAATGCACAATACTGTCCTGTTACTGTAATATCTAAGTTTATGGAGGTGTGAGGATGGACACGGCTGCTGTAACTGTATGATGACCAGTTATTGGGCTCTACATGCTTGCTGCTTGTGTACATATATCACACACAAGAATATAGACATGTTGTCACAAATGACATACATGCCATTAATGTAGCCGTATCAAAACAATGATGCGCGCAGTGTATGGCATGGTGAACAAGGTAGCACACATGCATCTGGTCCTAATTTCTTGGACCTTGGTGTTCATGCGCCATCAGGGCCAGGTCATGTATATTCCACAGAAAAAACAGGAATGGCCAATAAGCCGCATGGATGGTGTACTATGACAAAGGTGGTATGCTTCAATTACACATCACTGGTACATGTTTAAGGAAGCACATGGAGAAGGATGCATATTGGAGTGATGAACACTGGAACCAGTGATGTTATTATGCCCTCTGATGCAGTACATGTCTTTCGAACATAAATCGTAATTTGTATTATTACAGTCAATGGAGGAACCAGCACTTTGACCACATGCCATGGTCAAGCACTCTACAACCTCTTTCCATGCAAGAAATCAGGATAAACGTCTAAAAATAATGGGTGGACAAAGGAACAAAAATACTTGACATATTTCAAATATTGATTAAAATAAACCCTTAGTAGTTAAAGAAGTTACTATAGTAACACAAAGTTTGTGTTATACTACTTTTCTGAAGGCCATGAAGTTCTGAAACCCAAATTTATGTCACTATTTAGCCACTTTCAGTCCTCAGTGATTTACTAGCAAAATCACAAATTTTAATTGAGGAACAGACCTTGAAACATGAGGCAAAACATGGTCATTCTGTAAAAAATTCTGGACAGTTGAGAGGCCATCTGATACATGCTGAAGGATGTACCCACTGTTGCCCTCTACCCCAGGAAACAGGGTCACAGCACCACGTCAGTGATTATGCAGATAAGTGGGATGTCCACATTGTACTTGGGAGTTGTGGGGTCTGTTTCTGATGCAACACATCTCTCCATTTGTCTCATCAATGCGTGGTAGATGTTATCATGAGCTGTGGCAGCAGACACTGCAATGTGTTGTTACTGTGTGTATTATACTAATATCACATTTGTCGATCAATGATTGTCCACAAGCTTTATAGTCCTTCAGACGTAGCTGTTTGTACACAGTATGTGTATATGTCATCTGTGATGTCCATCCCACTTAACCTAAGGGGCAATACGTGATAGGGCCCTAGCATGATAGACACCTCTGATGATACTGGACCTCATCACTGGACCAATCTTGAGATATGTCACATCACACATTTTCAATAGTGCAATGCCCTGGTCCCAGCTCATTCCTACCCCCCAACACTAGAGGTAGTAACATCCCTCTGACTACTGGTCATTACTAACATGGGGGACTGTTGCTCTACACCAATATTCAACTTCTCCCTGGTTTGATCTGACCACAAACTATTCACTTGGAAATCCACATCCTTCCCACCCCCCACCCCCCGCAAAGGTAACCACCATGAAAAACTTCTCCAAAGCTAACTTTGGGCTCCTAAATTTAGAGGTTGCTAACTTCATGCCACCCATGCAAATGGAGAATAGTTGCATGACTGCTGAATCATACACCAATGCATCGTACGAACATGTACACAAATGCATGGTTCTCGCCATAGCCAATAGAACCAAGATGCTCTCCTCCAAAAGAAAGGAAGCCAATCTGGTGGTCCCCTGTCATAAACAAACTCTACAACAGAAGAAGGAAACTGATGCAGAATAAGGTGAAGTCCCAAGACTGGAAAAATTCCCTTATCAGCCTCAACAAAAAGTTGAGATACCACATCAAATCCTCTAAAGCTAGCTTTAAAAACAGAATTGCAGCAGATGGTAAAGACAACCACAAAGCCTTTTATAGTTATGTAAAGAATCTCCATGGCAATACCCAGATTTGCTCTGAGTTACTGCACAATGGTACCTCCTATACCAAGCCAACAGATATTGCCAATATACTGGCTGACAGATTCAGTGCCAACTTTACCCCTCCCCCCAAAGGACCAATCACAATACCAGTAGATTGCCAGGAACCCAGTATTACTGCTGCACAGGTTAAAACAGCACTGTCCAAGGCCAAGAATACAGCTTCTGTGGGACCTGACAATATCCCTGGCTGTGTCCTACATGACCTACAGAGTGAACTGGCACCTCACCTGCATGCCATGTTCTATCACAGCCTCACCTCAAGCTTTGTCCCTGCCAAATGGCACACTGCTACAGTAATCCCTCTCCACAAAGGAGGAGCGACTACAGACCCTGGGAACTATTCTCCCATTTGCCTGACAAGTCTGATATGCAAAGCTATGGAACGCATCATCATGGACCTAATAAACAAGGATATAGGAAATCTCCAAACTCTGGATCCCACACAGTTTGGTTTTGTGAAGGGTAGATCATGTTGGTCGACTTCTCTGAGTCAGTCACCAGAACTGTGGATGAAGGCAAGGTAGTTCATACAGCCTACCTTGATCTGGCCAAGGCCTTGATACCATTCCCCACTCAGGAGTCATTGAAAAACTCACTAAGCTAGACATCAACCCCTATATCAATAGGTGGGTTGCAAACTGACTCACAGACAGAACCACATTGTGAAAGTAGCTGACTCCAAATCAGACTGCCAGCCAGTCATGAGTGGAGTCCCACAGGGATCAGTCCTGGGTCCTCTTCTGTTTGATATCTAGTTCTCAGTTGTCCAGGCCAACATGAAGGGAATCTGGCTGACAAAGTTCACAGACAATTGCAAGTTGGGAGCCATTATTAATTCCCTAAGTGATGTTGACATCCTACAGAAAGGCCTCACTGAGACCAACGACTGGCGTCAGAACCATGACCTTAAGCTCAGTGACAAAAATGTGTCGTCATCCCCTTTGGGAAAAACCCAGTTCCCATGAATTATCACATCAATGGTAGTCTATTGAACACAGAATGCATTATAAGAGATCTGGGAAAACAGAATGACAGCAACTTCTCTTTTGACCACCACATTGCCACTGTGGTCAGAAAGTCCTTCTATGTGGCACATCTCATTACTAAGGGTTTTGCATCCTGGAAGAAAGAGGTCATTGTCTCCCTCTTCTCTTCCCTTATTAGGTCAATCATCGAGTACAATGCTCCATTTGGCAAGTACGTCACTAGACACCTGCAACAACTGGAAAGGCCACAAAAGTACCTCACAAAAAGGATCCTAGGCCTTAAACACTTATCCGATATGGACAGACTCAAACAACTCTAACTATTCTCTGTCTCATATTGCCTACTTAGAGGCGATCTCTGCTTGACCTACAAAGTCATGTCTGACGCAGCTCTGTCGGAAATGCTACATCTAAAGAAATCCAAGTCCCTCCACACCACATACTCCAGAGACCTCAACCTCATTAACACAATCAACAGAATGTGCTGGAGGGACAGATTCATAACCCAGAGACTGCCCATGCTATGGAATAGACTTCCCATACTTGTCAAACAGAGCACCTCACTGGCCCTCTTCAAGAGAAATCTTGATGAGTGGATGGGAAATAGAAAATTCACCCCAGGGATCACTCCAGTGGCTCTACTCGACAGAGGCACTGGGAAGTAAGATCGGATGGCATTATGCCAGGGTAATCCTATGGGCTAGGCTTGTAAAGGCTCCAGGGCCATTAGTTTAGTACACACATATGAACCTATGAACATATGTCATACACTGTTCTAACCATTTGCTGATATAGCTGTTTCTGGACACATGTGTCAGTGTCGATGGAATTTCACATGTGACTTTTTGTCAAATGCCTTTACATGTTCGAGCTCTACAAGGTGATACTGTCATCATGCATGCCCTTGATGACATCTTTGAGGACATCTATCAGATGTAAGGGACCTGATGTAGCAATAACAACTCACACAGTTCTGTTGCATACACCTGGAATATTACTAGTATACATACAGAAGAGGTCCATGATGACATGTTGGTGTACCTCACAGTCAATGAGAGTCAGGATGTTATTATACATGCATGTATCAGGTGCTGTCCCCCCAATGCAGGTGGATGTATTTGATGTACACCCTTGTATGGGAATACAGGCCATGTAGAGTGTGTGTTGTACTGTGTATTCCACCATATCAGGAAGGTGTATGTGCTTGGTCATGCCACAGGTGATCTGTGATGTTGTTACAGCACATGGATTCCATGTTATAGGCCTGGAGTAAGCTAAGATAGTGCATACTGCCAATTGTGATCTGCCCTAGGGATTTGATGCAATCACACATGCAGGTATTTTTCACAAAACCCCCAAGCAGGGGATTAAGCCTTAAGTCAGTTGATGGGTAAATAGTTGACTCACTGACAGAACATATTATGTGACAATTGGTGAATCAACATGTATAGTACAGCTGTCATCATTTGCAACCCCGCAAGGATCTGTTCTTGGCTATTCACTGTTTGAACTGTATTTTTCAACAGTTCAGGCTAAAGAAGATGGTCTTTGGCTTTTCAAGTTTGCTGATTCTTGCATGTTTTTTGTAATCATTTAGTCCACCAGTGGTGATAACATAGTACAAGAGGAGTTAACGCACACAACTGAATGGTGACAAAGCACAAGATCTATAAATAAATTCAGAAACATGTGCTTGTAATGCTGTTTGTCTGAAAATTGGAGTTCCATGTTAATCACAGTAATGGAAAAAGTCCTGCTATGCAGAAATCCAGTTATGTAAGCACTGGGAACACATCTAGATAGTAATCTGAACTTTGAACACCAAGTGTCCAGACTGTTAATGAAAGCATCTGTTCTGGACATAGGTTCATAGGTTCATACTAGGCTATCTGCCCTAGGGCATTTATAAGCCTAGCCAGAATGTGTTTGGCTTTCACCACCCATTTTAAATTTATTTTGCTATGCCCTTTTTCGAGGTTAGTATACTGTGCCTCTGTCTAACAGTGACACAGAAGTGATACCAGGGTAAACTCACGATCTCCCATCCACTCATCAAGATTCCTCTTGAAGAGAGTCAATGAGGGACTCTGCCTAACCTGGACTGGGATTTTATTCCAGAGTGAAGGGAGCATCTGGGTTATGAATCTGTCCCTCCAGCATGTCCTATTTATTTCAGTTGCTGAGGTTCACATCTCGGCATGATTAGCTCGATGGGATTTGGATTTTCTGAGGTGCAGCATGTCCATTAATTCGGGTTGGACATGGCTTTATATGTCAGCACAGATCGCCTCTGAACAGGCAGTATGCCACTGAGTAGAGCTGGAGTTTCTTTAACCCGGGCAGCATATGGCATCTGTTTGGAGCCCTTTGATCCTCTTGGTGAGGTACTTTTGGGTCTTTCCAGTTGCTGCAGGTGTCTGGTAAGGTACATCCCAAAAGGGGCATTGTACTCAATTATGGGCCTGATGAGGGATGAGTAAAGAGGCACGATGACCTTCCCTGATCTAGATGTGAATCCCTTCATGATTAGGTGGGCTATATAAAATGTTTTTCTAACCACTTTGGCCACGTGGTTGTCAAATGAGAGATTGCTATCAACTTGGGTCCCCAGGTCCTAATACTTCTTCTGTGCCAATGGATTACCACCTATGTGGTAACTTGTGGAGCACTGTTTTGCCAAAGGGATGACTGTACAATTTTGGCATTTGGCTTGAGGCCATGGCTCTGGCACCAGTTGCCTGTTTCTATGAGGCCCTTTTGGAGGATGCTTGTGTCGGCTGGAGAGTGATTATAGTAGCCCAGTTTGCAGTCATCTGCGAACTTGGTCAGCCACAGTCCTTCTGTGTTGGCCTGCACCTCCGAAAATATATACCGAATAAGAGAGGTCCCAGGACTGAGCTGGGACACCACTTGGTAACTGGTTGGAGTCTGCCATGGCTCCAGCAATTCTAACCATGTGGGTTCTGTCCTTGAGCCAGTTTGCAATCCATCTAGTGACATAGGGTTTATATTTAAGCTGGTGAGCTTATCTATACGCCCAAGTGGGGTATTGTGAAGGCTTTGAGGTCCAGGTAGGCTGTGTGGACCACCTTCCCTCGCCAATGGCCTTGGTGACTGTTTCAAAGAAATCAACCAGGTTTAGAGGCAGGATCTGCACCCTTAACTTTGAACTGGGTAGGATCCAGTGTCTGTAGGTCCCCAATATCTTTATTTATGAGGCCCATGATGATCCTTTCCATAGCTTTGCAGACCAAGCTAGTCAGGCTTATGGGGCGATATTTTCCAGGATCCATTGAGGCACCACCTTTATGGAGAGGGACCACTGTTGCTGTACATCACTCTTTGGGCACATATCCTGTAGTAAGGTTGAGATTGAACAGTAGTTTTATGTTTGGGTTTAGCTCTTCTTGGAGTTCATGTACTTGGCGGGACACCATCTGGTCCCATTGATGCTGTGTTTTTGCTTTGGAGAGGGTGGCTCTTACCTGAGCATCTGAAGGATGTCAGGGGGCAACCTCTGCTGGGATAGATATTTGCCCTTTTTGTGGGGAGGAGGGAGGAGATGCGCTGAACCTGTCAGCTAGGATGTTGGCAATGTCTGTGGGTTCGGTGTATTTTTTGTCATTTTGGACTAATTTTGAGCATATCTGGGAATTACCACCTAGGTTCCTAACATAACTAAAGAAAGCCTTGTGATTATCCTTAGTGTCCTGTGCAAGTTTTCTCGAAGCTGTCCTTAGACAATTTTATGAGTGCCCATAGTTTTTTGCTAATACTGATCAGTGATGCCTTCCCTTTTTGGGATTTTGCTCTCTATCATTTAGTAGCTTCCTCCTTCTATTGTATAGTTTGTTTATGGCTGGGGTCCACCAGACAGGACGTCTGCCTTTGGAGGATTGGGTCTTGGTTTTATTTGGGATCACATGATCCATGCATTCCTGAAGGTGTTCATAGAATGCGTTTATAAAGGATTCTGCGGTCTGGGCCGTATTTTCCACAGGCCCTGGGGGCTTTGAAGGATTCCACCTCGGTTTTGAGGAGTATGATAAGTCATAAGTCATAAATCATGCCATCATATTGACATCTTAGGATTGCATGACAGCACTGTAGTCAAACTGCATTACAGCACGAATAGAGTATAATGCTCTTTTTTATATAACTAGTAACCACTCAAGCACAGTGAGGTTAGGTACCTGAAATGACCATGAAACAAACACCAAAAACACAGGTACCAGGTGGGGTTAACCAAGCACTAGACATGAACCACGAGCCAAAGTGTGGAAGTAACAGCAGTTTATTCAGCACATTACCGCAACTCTCCCAACAGCATTTATGTCCACAAGACTTCTTCAGATGTAGCATCGAATAACTAACTGTTGCATCCTGTTATATACATCTCCATTCTAATTACATAATTGTTTAATAGTTTAATCACTTGACAATTTAATACAAATACTTTACTTTAAAAAATATTTAAAATTGCTTAAAAACATATGACATACCACTAAAAACACACACAAATAGGCATAATCTACAGACAAAATACATTCTGAAAACATGTACATATGCATATAAATATAAACATAAATATAAATATAAATATGCGTAGTAAATAACATGGTGACCAATTTAATAACATTTTGTGAACTTATACACCTGTATAAAGTGTGTTAAAATATAGTAAATCCCAACACTAATAAAGTGTATACATATATATATATATATATATATATATATATATATATATATGTATAAAACACATAGGAAAATGTATGTGAAGTGTAAAATGTATGTTATATATTGTGTAAACAGGGAAATGTTCCTTCAATAAAGATATAGCACTTTATAATTTGGCCGCCCTCATTTTTAGTATGGGGGAATAGATATATGTTCATTAAGCCCTGGAGACCTATTGGCTTCCAAAATTAACTTCCAATATACCTCCCACACCTCTGTTGTGGTCTCCCAGGAACCCCCCCAATATCTTGATCCACCATTTCGATTACAAAAAAAAAAAAAAACATCTATCCTTAGGACATAACAAAGTGTGTTTTTACAAAGCATTATTACTATCCTGTGTTCTGATAGCATTGAGATGCTCATAAATTCTTCTTTTTAGTTTTCGTATAGTTTTTCCAATGTAAAACACACTACATTCTTTGCACAAAGCTAAATAAATCAAGCCTTTACTGCTACAATTGGAAAAACTATTACTTTTAACCAAATAACCCCTCTCCATTATACATACTGAATCATGGTTTAGAACTCAATGTGCGATTGTTGCAAGTGGAAGGGCAGCTAACCCAGCTTATCCTGTTGATGCCTGGTAGCTCACAGGACTCTGTTGGCAATTTTTTGGCTGATTTCAGCCCACCGGTCTTGGGAAGTGCTTCAGGCTGTATATCGTCACCAGCCTGTAACCAGGAAGCCGATATTCAATTTGGGCAGGCTGGTAAGCGTGCGGAGGATGTGATGACATCACTAGTTGCTAGACTGCAGAGGGAGAAAGGGCCAAGGTCCCAAAGGGGAATGAATCTATTTCCAAGTTCCGGAATGCTAATGGAGTATTGAAAACATGTTCGAATTGCCTGACTGGGCAGGAGCAATGGATTGATGATGGCTGCATGTGTGGTTCATGTAATGAAGGGTGAGTTACGAACAGTGAACATTGTAGCAACAGAATGGATGGATGGACAGATTCAGAAGCATTGGCTTCCTCGCTTGCTTTACATAATTCCTTTTCAAGCCACAAAGGTACTGTTAATAACATTTTACAGAGTGATGGCCATGAGGGGGTTGATACTGAAACTTCTTATTGCACTAATATTAAAAAGTTAACAGATTTAATTTTTAAACACAAAGTTTTAGGCATAGACAAAA
>NC_056741.1:1767439426-1767498409 GCF_019279795.1 Protopterus annectens | reverse complement strand
ACACGGGGAAGGATAGAAACAAATGTACCAGATTGGAGGGCAATGCAAGGTGACAGATGACAGACAGACATCAGGGAGGGAGGTGTGTCCCAACAGAACACTAGGAAAGTCAAGAAATCGAGGGTATACGCTATCCCTACACTCAAAGTTTCTTGATATACGTGCATGCGCGCGTGTGCGTGCGTGTAAGGCAGGTTCAACATGTGGGAGCATGTTGCAAACCATTTACAATGGTTTGCATGGGCGTGCACGTGTGTAAGGCAGTGTGCGCGCGTTTTAACATGAATCAGCCAAGCCCACACCGTGTAAGGATGTGTGCGCGCATGTAAGCCACTGTGAGCGTGCTTAAGCTGGTGTGCACATTGCTCCCCCTGAGGAAACAGAGAGGAAAAAGGAAACAACCAGAATACTAGGAAACTGTCGGAATACTGCTGGAGTTAATTGGTGATAACAATTGGAAGCAGGCAATTACACAGGCAGACTAGAAGCCCAACCCAGCACTTAAAACACTGCAAACAGCAGTGCAGGGTGTTTCTCACAAGAGATACTGCAAGAAAGTAAGCTATCAGAATTGAAAACTGAAAAAAGCTGAACTCAGAGCAGAAATGCTAGGGGCTGCCATAGCTGTTATAATCAGGCATAGGCGAATTGCTGAGGGTGGTGACAATGCAGATGCTGACAGACAACCCAGAGTGAGGAGAAGGAGAAGAGTATACAGGCCCAGGGTCACCTACCATGGGTTACATGAGCTGGAGATAGTAGAGCGCTACAGAGTGGACAGAGACCTTCTGCAGCAGATTGTTGAGCTGTGCAGGCCACATCTCACACACAGAACCAACAGAGGGGAACCCATCCCAGTGGAAACCAAGGTATGTGTTGGCCTAAGAATACTAGCAACAGGTACCTTCCAGAGACCAACTGGTGATATGATGGGGATATCACAGGCATCAGCCTCCAGGGTACTGCACCAGTTCCTGGATGCCATGTCAGCACATGTCAGTGATCATATATATGTCCCTAATGACCGTGAGGTTGTGGCCAGCAATATGCGTCTCTTCCAGCAAATAGCGGGATACCCTGAGGTGCTGGGTGCAATAGACTGCACGCACGTACGCATCAAAGCACCAGCTGGTGAGCGGGGTAGAGCCTACATTAACTGCAAGGGATACCCCTCCATCAACTGCCAGGTCATGTGTGATGCCCAGGGCATAATAATGAATGTGTGTGCTGGCTGCCCTGGGAGCTACCACGATTCCCACATCTGGCATCTGACGCAGCTGTACCAATCATTTGCCAGTGGGGACTTCCCACACGGACACCTAGTGGGGGATGCAGGTTATGCACTTGAGCCGTGGCTGATGACACCCATCAGAAATGCACACACACCTGAACAGGAACGCCATAATGAGGCACACGCACAAACACGTAATGTCATAGAGCGTGTGTTTGGGCTGCTCAAGTCACGGTTCCGGTGTCTGGACACATCTGGTGGAGCCTTGCAGTACACACCAACTACATGTACCCAAATGGTCATGATATGTGCTATGCTACATAATATGATCCTGCGGAAACAGCTGCAGCAGGACCAGCACAGGGCTGGGCCTAACATCCCCACCATTGCCAAGGCCACCACAGGCAGAGGGTGACTCGGAGGAGGAACAACCTGACCTTGTCCCAGTAGGCAGAAGGAGGCGTGCCCAGTATGCCCTGGCCTTGGCAAAGAGGCAACGCATAGCACATACACTTGGTCAGTAGGAACACTGGGACTGATACCCGCTCTGACTCACTCATATAGTAACAGGGATGCCTAACATGACACAACCTGCTTCCAAACATGTACAGGGAGTGTAGTATGTGCATCCGACAGAGGCAGCCCTGCAGCACCACCTGAGGCATGAATGCCATGTGTTAAGTAATGTAATACCATGTACCATATGCACACCTGAGGACCCGACTAACATCCACCCTCACCAATCATAAACCACAAAAACACAAACCTACCTCATAGGTACCACAAGGGATAGGAACCTAGATGTAATGCTACCCAATGCCAGAAGTATAAATGCGTGCAGTGTAAACGCACACAGTATAGAGAATGTAGATATCAGTGCTGTAATAGAAAACAGGGTCAAAGCCCACATCAGCACCCTGACACTACCAGGTCACACCTCATACAGTGATGTACATGTGCAAAACATGGAACAAGCTACAAAATGAGGGTGACTAGCAATAAATGGCATGGCTAACCACACACCCATGTTGGTACCACAACAAGAAGCAACATGGATTAGCCATGGTCAAATACCAATGGCTAAAACTGACTACTACTATATAGCTTGCTGCAGACCACTGTCCTAATAGCAGGAACTGCCCCAGGCCTACTCTGGCAACGTGAGTGTCAAACGAAATATTACTGTCAACCCGGGTGCCCAGGTCCCTGATAACCTCTTCTGTGCTTAGAGGATTGCCACCTAGATGGGAACTAGGGGTAACCCTGTTGTTCCCGAAGGGTATGACTATGCATTGTTTAGCGTTTAACGTAAGGCCATGGCTCTGGCACCAGTTATCCGTGTCTATGAGACCCTTCTGAAGGATGTCTGTGTCAGATGGGTTTCCAACTATGGTTCCCAGTTTGCAGTCATCTTCAAACTTTGTCAGCCATAATCCTCCTGTGTTTGCTTGTACTTCTGAAAAGTAGATGCTGAACAAAAGTGGGCCCAGGACTGAGCCCTGTGGGACACCACTTGTGACAGTTTTGGAGTGTGACATGGCACCAGCAACTTTGACCCTGTGTGTTCTGTCACTTAGCCAGTTTGCAACCCATCCTGTGATGTATGGGTTCACATTTAAGCTGGTGATGTTTTCAATGATACCCGAGTGGGGTATTGTGTCGAAAGCCTTTGCCAGGTCAAGGTAGGCTGTGTGGACTGCCTTGCCCTCGTCAATGGCCTTGGTGACTGTCTTGAAAAAGTCAACCAAGTTTAAAAGGCATGATCTGCCCTTGACAAAGCCAAACTGGGTTGGATCCAACGTCTGCAAGTCCCCTATGTCTTCATTTATGATTCCCATTATGATCCTCTCCATAGCTTAGCAGACCAGGCTTGTCAAGCTGATGGGATGGTAGTTTCCGGGGTTGGTGGAGGCACCTCCTTTGTGAAGTGGGTCCACCATTGCTGTATGCCACTCCTTGGGCACATATCCTGAGGTGAGGCTAAGATTAAACAGCTGCCCTAACTGCGGGTTTAATTCCTCATTGAGTTCATGGAGCACACAACCGGGGACACCATCTGGTCCCATGGATAAAGTGTTTTTCGCCTTGGATAGAGCAGTTCTCACCCCAGCATTTGAGATGTTTGGGGGGCTACAATCCTCTGGTATAGATATCCCTCCAGTTGGGGGGAGGAAATCTGCACTGAACCTGTCAGCCAGTATGTTGGCAATGTCTGTAGGTTCAGTGATATTTACATCATTCCGAACTAATTCTGAGCATATCTGGGAGTTCCCTCCCAGGTGTCAAACATAGGTAAAAAAGGCCTCATGATTGTCCCTTGAGTCCTGAGTGGGTTTACTCTCAAAATTTGCCTTGGATGATTTTATGGGGGAACTCAGTGTTTTACTCATAATGAGCAGGGGTGTCTTCCCTTCTACAGATTTCGCTCTATCTTGTAGTAGCTCCTTCCTTTTGTTGTAGAGCTTGTTTATGGCTGGGGTCCACCAGACTGGATGCTTGCCTGTGGTACAAAGAGTCTTTGTTTTGTTTGGGATTGCCTGATCCATGCAGTCCTGGAGGTGCTGGTAGAAGGCATTTGTAAGTGATACAGCGGCTTGGGTAATGGTGTCCGCTGGCTTGGGGGCCTTGAAAGAGACCACACCAGTCTTTAGAAGTGTGAAGTCGGCTTTTGAGAAGGTCTTCACTGTTGTCTTTTCTATCTGGGGTGGGGGTGGGATGTGGACTCCCACTGAGATTAGTTCATGATCTGATCTCACCAATGATGGGTATACTTCTGGTGTTGAACATTGTGACCCCATGTTCGTGATGATGAGTTCTAGTATGTTGTCTCCTCTTGTGGGGATGGTGACTAGTTGTTCCATGGCATTTGAGTGTATGAACTCTAGGAACCTTTGGGTTAGAGTGTTGGGGCTTGAGTAGTGATCCCAGTCTATATTTGGATAGTTGGAATCACCCAGTATGATGGTGTTCGGAGATACATTTATCCCCTCCAGTGTTTTCAGGACAGCTGTGTGAGGTACCTGAGTTTGAGAGGGTGGCATGTAACATGCTACAAACTGCAGAGCAGTCTTGCCTACGGTTACTTGCACCTGGATGGTCTCCGATGCATCGTGTGTTGCCACCAACCTTGAGGTGAGGGTGTCCTTGATGAATATGGACACCCACCCTCCTTTCTTGGTGTTGTCCGGATTTTGGGGCCGGAACGCATGATATGAGGTAACACCCGATAGTGCCGGGGTGCTGTCAGAAGCCGTGAACCAGGTTTCAGTCACAGCACAGACATCAATGTTCTCCATACTGAGAAGGGCGTCGAGTGTGTGCAGCTTGAGGTTGAGACTTCTGGCATTGAGCAGCATTACCCTTAGTGTTTTTCCTTTTCTGTGTTCTAGGGTGGTAGGTGTAGAATCTGATTCTTGCATAAAAAAGGCAAGAGCCTCAGCCAAAATCTGGAAGCCCATGGGTGACAGGTGCAAGCCGTCCCTTGCAAATCAGTGTGGCCTGTCCAGCATGTCATCCCAGGCAGACAGACATTGGACACCCTTTGAATGACACCATAGTTTAAGCCAATTATTACAGCTGATCATCTTGTCTCTGTTTATGTGGCATCATACTTGGTGAAGGTAGGATACTGCTCAAGGTCAGGGTCATACCTGCCTGGCCTACATAATCAGAGAGATCCTCTATGTCTCTTTTCATGTAGTCCAGGGAGGTACATCTCAGGTCGTTCACACCAGCATGGATAATGACTGAGTCAGACTTGTACTTGCAGTTGAGTGACCTGAGTGCTTGCATTATGTGGTGGATTCCAGTGCCCGATAGTCAGCTTACTGTGACCTCCTCCGTACTCGATCTGGTGAGCGGGACGTCAGTGTGTCTGACTATGGAGTCACCTATGACAAGTGTGTCTGGCATTGTGTTTGGCCTTAAGGGCTGTGACTGTTTGGCACACTGACTCTGTGGTCTATGTGTTGCATGTGCTGTGCCCTGTGGAGGCAGTTGTGTGGGTGTCTGCTGTGGTGGCCTCTGCTGTTTTGGTAGAATTCTGATCAGAGCCTCCGAGTATGTCTTTGTGTGTCTATGTGTATGATTTTAAGTTGTGATAGTGCTATGTGAGACTGGGTTTGTGGTGTGTGTGGTTACCTTCACCTTCTCTCTGGTCTTGCTAGTCCTATGTTGAGAGAGCTCAGCCTCCACTTTGGCTATATAGTTGCATCTCTCGCATGTATTTGTGTTTTATGGGAGAAGGAGAGGGTTGTCAGTGTACATGAGGCAATTGTAACATTGCCTCAATATTCCCAGGTTCACCAGCTGAGCAGGAGAGGACACTAGCAACTGATCCCTAGACATGCTAGAAGGAATAGACAAAACAATGTTGGAATACAGGGAGATATCAAGCCCCCCAAACCACATTATAGTGCTTGACTGACAATACCTACACATACACCATAGTTTCATAGTTTACTACTAGGCTATCTGCCCTAGTGCATGTATAAGCCTAGCCATAGTGATGTGGCTATTGCCACCCCTTATAGTGGTAATAAGTGTACAGAATAGATTCGAATATTGTGCCTCTGACTTAGTAGTGACACATTATGACCCCTTACGTAATTGAATAACGTGACTGTGCCTCTGTCTAGTCTGTGCCTCTGTCTCACATGCAGTTGTCCAGATGTCTCTTGAAGAGAGTCAGTGAGGGACTCTGTCTAACATGAACTGGGATACTCTGCTAGAGTGTGAGATGCCTCTGAGTTATGACTCTGTCCCTCCAGCATGTCCTATACATGTATGTGCTGAGGTTCAAATCTTTAGCTCTCATGGTTCTGGTGGATTTGGATTGCTTGCAGTGGAGCATGTCCACCAAATCCTGATTGGACATGGTCTTGTATGTCAGGCATAGGTCACCTGTAAGTATGCGGTATGACACTGAATAAAGCTGGATTTCCTTTATTCTGGAAGCATATGACATGTGTTGTAGACCCCTGATCTTCATGGTAAGGTACTTTTGGGGTCTCTCCAGCTGTTGCAAGTGCTGGGTGAGGTACATACCAAATGGGGCTTTGTATTCAATCATGGGCCTGATAAGGGAGAAGTATAGTGGTACAATGACCTCCTTTGATCTGGATGGAAAACCCTCCATGATAAGGTGGGCAAGATAGAAAGTCTTTCTAACCACTTTGGCAACATGGGTGTCAAACGAGATGTCACTATCTACACGTGTCCCCAGGTGTCTGATTTGTTTTCTGTGCTCAGTGGGTTGCTGTCTATGTATTGATCTGTGGGTACTTTGTTCCTCCCAAAGGGGATGACTACACATCAGTTGCATTCAGTTTCAGGCCATGAGTCCGGCACCAGCTATCTGTCTTTGTGACGGCATTCTGTAGGATGTGTGTGCCGGCTGATGTATTCACTATGGTGCCTAGGTTGCAGTCATCTGCAAACTTTGTCAGCCACAACCCTCCTAGGTTTGCTTTCACATCTGAAAAGTAAATACCAAATAAGAGGGGTCCCAGGACACATCCTTGTGGGACACCACCTGTGACTGGCTTTGAATCTGACAAGGCACCTGCAATGTTGACTTTATGGGTTCTGTTTCTTAGCCATTTTGCAACCTATCCTGTGACATATGGTGTTATATTTCAGCTGTTGAGCTTGTCTATGATGCCTGAGTGGGGTATTGTGTCAAAGGCCTTAGCCAAGTGCAGGTAGGCTGTGTGGACTGCGTAGCCCTCATCAATGGCCCTACTGACAGTTTCATACTAGTCAACTAGGTGCAAAAGGCAGGATCTGCCCTGTACAAAGCTGAACTGGGTGGGATCAAGGGTCTGTAGGTCACCAATGTCTCTGTGTAAGAGCTCCATAATGACTCTTCCCATAGCTTTGCAGACAAGGCTGGTTAAGCTTGTGTGGTGGTAGTTGCCATGGTCTGTGGAGGCATCTCCTTTGTGGAGTGGGACCACTGTTGCCGTACGCCAGTGTTCAGGTACATATCCTGTAGCAAGGCTAAGGTTAAATAGCATTTGTATATACGGGTCCAGCTCCTTCTGGCGTTCACATAGCATGCAACCGGGATACCATCAGGTCCCATTGATGCTGTGTACTTGTCTTTGCTGAGTGCGGCTCTCACATGGACATCCAAGATGACAGTGAGGTTACATACAGCTGTGATAACTATCTTCTTTTGGGGGTGAGGGACGGGGTAAATTGCACTGAAGCTGTCTGCCAGAATGTTGCCAATATCTGTCAGGTCACTGGAATATATGTTGTTGTGTACCAACTCTGAGCATATCTGAGGGTTCCCACCCAGGTGTCTGACATAACTGAAGAAAGCAGTGTGGTTACCTTCATTGTCTTTGGTGATTTATGTCCCCAAGTTGACCTTGGATGTCTTTATGAGAGAATGTAGCTTTCTACTAGTGCTGATCACAGCTGCCTTCCCTTTTGGAGATGTAGCTCTGTCTTGCATTAGTATCCCTCATCTGTTATACAGTTTGTTTATGGCTGGGGTCCACCAGACAGGCCACTTTCCCTTGGTGGAGAGGGTCTTGTTTTTATTTGTGATTGCATGGTCCATGCTTTCTGACATCTAGCTAAGGGGAGGTCATTGTGGTTCTGCAGTTATCTTTCATCAGCATTAGAAATGACCACAACAGCCCCTGTGGGTGTACCTCAGCAGACACATCCAGCAACTGTAAAGTCCACAACAGTACCTCACCAGGAGTATGAAAGAGCTGGAACACATGTAATGTGTCGCCTGATTAAACAGAGTGCAGCTCCACACACTGCCATGCTGGCCACCCAGACGCAAGCTGTGCCTGATGTAGAAAGCCATGTCCAAGCTGGAATCAATGCACATGCTGCACCTTGTACAATCTGAATGGCAGGGAGCTATGCACATGAGGGACCTGAACCCCAGCACTGACATACATAGGACAAGCTGTACTGCATTATCCATAACACAGAAGCCAACCCCACGCATGAGTAAACTACCAGTACAGGTTATCCATAGAGTCACTCGTTGATTCTCCTCAACAGGAATCCTAATGAGTGGATGGGAGATGGTAGGTTTACCCTGGGTATCAATGTTATGTCACAGGTAGACAGAGGCACAGTATACTAAACAAGACATATGTCATGGCAAACTACACTTACAATGTGTTGACGGACAAACACACTCTCCGACTAGCATTAGAAATGGCCTAGGGCACATCGGTAGTGTTTGCCAATGTACACCCATGTTGTGGAATACACTACTGATGTTGGATGAGGCTGTTGTAAGTAGTTCACATCTGAACATTATGCAACATGGTCAGATAGGTTCATAGGTACATAGGTTTATACTAGGCTATCTTCCCTAAGGCAGGTATAAGCCTAGCCCAGAGTTTGTTGGCGTACACCACCCCTTATATGGAAACAGTACTGTGCCCATTAGTTTGTCGTGCCTCTCTCCAGCAGTGACACAGTGACGATCCCCGGGGTAAACCTATGATCTCCCATCCACAGGTCAAGATACCTCTTGAACAGAGCCAGCAAGGTGCTCTGCCTCACATGGACCGGGATTGTATTCCACAGCATAGGGAGTCTCCGAGTGATAAATCCATCCCTCCAACATGTCCAACGTACATCCATGCTAAGGTGTAAGTCACTTGCACTAGTGGTTCAGGTGGATCTGCCGATTTTGAGGTGGAGCATGTCCATTAATTCCTGTTTGGACATGGCCTTGCATGTCAGGCACATGTCACCTCTAAGCAGACGGTATGTGACTGAATAGAGCAGAAGTGTCTTCAATCTGGCAGCATATGACAGATGTTGGAGTCCCTTTATCCTTTTGGTGGGGGACATTCAGGGTCTCTCCAATTGCTGCAGATGTCGGGTGAGATACATCCAGAATAGGGCATTGTACTCGATCACCGGTCTGATAAGTGAAGAGTACAGGGGAACAATGACCCACTAGATCTGGATGTGAATCCCTTCCTGATCAGGTGGGCAATGTAGAAGGTCTTTCTAGCCACTTTAGCAATGTGAGTGTCAGAAGAACGGCGACTGTCAACCTGTGTCCCCAGGTCCATGATAACCTCCTCTGTGCTTAGAGGATTGCCACCTATATGGTAGCTTGGGGTTACCTTGCTTTTCCCGAAGGGTATGACTACACATGTTGTGCAATTTGACTTCAGGCCATGGCTCTGGCACCAGCTATCAGTTTCCGTGAGTCCCTTCTGAAGGATATCCGTGTCTGATGCACTGTCCACTATGGCGCCCAGTGTGCAGTCATCTGCAAACTTTGTCAGCCAAAGTCCTCCCATGTTGGCCTGTACTTCTGAGAAGTAGATGACAAACAATAGGGGCCAAGGACTGAGCCCTGTGTGACACCACTTGTGACCATCCTGGAGTCTGACATAGTGCCAGCAACTCTAACCCTGTGGGTCCCGTCCTTAAGCCAGTTTGCAACCCATCTTGTGACATATGGGTTTACATGTCAGTTGGTAGGGTTTTCTACAATACCTGAGTGGGGTATTGTGTTGAAAGTGTTTGCAAGGCCAAGGTAGGCTGTATGGACTGCCTTTCCCTCAACAATGGCCTTAGTGACCGTTTTGAAGATGTCAACCAAGTACAAAAGGCATGATCTGCCCTTGACCAAGCCAAACTGGGATGGGTACAATGTCTGCATGTCCCCTATATCTTTGTTTATGAGCTCAATTATGATCCTCTCCATAGCTTTGCAGACTAGACTTGTTAAGCTTATGGGGCAGTAATTACCAGGGTCCGTAGAGGCACCGCCTTTGTGCAGATGTGCACAACTGGACCCTAACCAGGCTGTTGTGCACACTATGGAAATGTAAAGCAGTGATAGGACTAAAGCCCAGGATACTGACCACCACAGTGAAAGTACTGAACCACTACACTATACAGTACTACAGTGTTAGGTCAGTATGAACGGATGTTGACAAGTGTGTGCAAAGTATCCCATGCAAAACCTGCAGGCACAGTATACTCCCTGTTGTGTTCACACAAGCATTTGGACAGTAACTACACAACATGGCACAGAACACACAACCATAAACTGGAGGTATTTGTTGAAGGTCACACTCATCCACAAATGTGATGGGCTGCAGAGTTCAACATATGGAAAGCTCACACTGGGCATGCTCACACACTTAGATAAATGAGACATCTTTCACACAACATGCCATGGGAAGGCTGAACTGGGCATGCTCACACACTTAGTCCAAATGTTACTCCTAGCAACTGTGAAAACACACCAGAGGATGCTCATTCCCCTTTCTAGACACTGATCATGTCAGCACCCTATAAGTATATCCGAATAGCGCGCTCTGCTAATGCGTCCGTCTCTAGTGTCATAACATAGTTAGGTAGGGGTTTGAATCCAGCAATGGCAAGTGTGTGTGAAGGGGTGTAAGTGTGTATGAAAGGAACATCCCTTTTGGCAACTGTGTAAACACACCACAGGATGCTCATTCCACTTTCTAAACTCTGATGATGTCAGCACCCTATAAGTATATCAGGGGAAAGGAAATCTCCCAGTAATGCGAATAGCGCTCTGCTAATGCGTCCGTCTCTAGTGTCATAACATAGTTAGATAGGGGTTTGAATCCAGCAAGTGTGTGTGAAGGGGGGTAAGTGTGTATGAAAGGAACATCCCTTTTGGCAACTGGGAAAACACACCACAGGATGCTCATTCCACTTTCTAAACTCTGATGATGTCAGCACACTATAAGTATATCAGGAGAAAGGAAATCTCTCAGTAATGCGAATAGCACGCTCTGCTAATGAGTCCATCTGTAGTGGCATAGCATAGTTAGGTAGGGGTTTGAATCCAGCAAGTGTGTGTGAAAGGGGGGTAAGTGTGTATGACTGAAATATCCCTTTTGGCAACTGGGAAAACACACTACAGGATGCACATACCCCTTTCTAAATGATATCACAATTATTTATGGCTTTTGATTACAGACATGCCATGTGTGGTTTGCCCACACAGAATGCCCATGTGTGCGGGTTGTCCCTCACAATAATGCATGACATTGATTAAACCAGTTATGGCAATGCACACATGATGTATGTGTGTGCCAAATACACATATGTACCTGTGACCTTCAATAGTTACCATGTGTGATGCCTGCCACATGTGAATACATGGTATTTGCACAGGGTAACATTATGACTGTGGTCTTCTGTGCAGGTGCTGCATGTGGGATGTGTATATACAGTGTGAGATGTAGATGCTATCAGCCTAGTAGTGAGGGATACACACCTGGTCTGGGGCATATAGTCTACCTGTTGTTGATGAACAGGTGCTGCATGTTTTCACCTGTTGTGGGAGTGGTAAGACGTTATTCCATAGCAATGCAGTGACCGCATGCTAAGAACCATTCAGCTAGGGTGTTGTAGCTACAGTAATTCATTAGCATTCAGTAATATGTCAGAATCCCTGGTGAGGGTCTGATGCCAACCAAGGTCAGGGTTCTACCAGCCTGTGTCACTTGCTCAGTGATCCCTTCCATGTTCCCTATCATGTATCCCAGTGAGGGACATCCCACATCAGCTGTGGTGGCATGGACAATGACTGAGTCATATGTGTCCATGCATCTGACTGACCTGTATGCTTGTGTTATGTGGTGGACCATAGTGCCCCATGAGCATATCACTGTGACCTACACCTTGTCCAGCCTGGTGAGCATGTCCTCACTGTACTGGACAATAAAAGTACCTAACACAACTGCAGCAGTAGTGTTGTATAGCTGTACAGACTGTGCTTGTTTGGCACACAGGATTTGTGTGCTATGTGTTATGCGTGCTGTGTGCAGGCCTAACGTATGCCTGTGTGCCAGCTGCAGAGATGTCTGCCAGTCATGCAGGATGCTATCCTTAGGCTCCACGAATGGCCCGGTGTGTTTCCATGCTTGTATTGCTGTCAGTGTAGGTCCACATCAGATTGGTATTGCTGTCACTGTAGTATTTCATGCCACCTGACAGGTTATGCCAGTACTGGGTTCAGAGTGCTTAGTCCACAGTTTGGCCATGTGTTTCCATCTCATACATGTGTTGTACATCCATGGGTAGGGATAGGGTTGACTGTGTACATGTGGCAGCTGTGACATTACTACATGACACACATATTCCACAACTGTACCATAGAGGTGACTGACAACTGACCTTTGCACATGCTACCATAGTATTGAGATTGCATTGGTGATTAACAGCACATAGGGCCAATGGTGAACAAGATACATAGGTCCATAGGTTCATACAGGGATGTCTGCCCAGGGCATGTATCCACCTAGCCAGAATGTGTGTGGCTTTCAACATGCATTGTAAATCTGTCTTGCTATGCCCTTTTCCAAGGTTAGTATACTGTGCCTCTGTCTCACAGTGACACATAAGTGATACCCAGGGTAACCCTACAATGTCACATCCAGTCATTAATATCACTCTTGAAGATAGTCACTGAGTCACTCTGCCTAACCTCTATTGGGATAATATTCCAGAATGAAGGGAGCCTCTGAGTTATGAATGTGCCCCTCCAGCATGTCCTATGTATATCACTCCTGAGGTTCAAGTCTTTCCAGCGTGTATCCTGATGGGATCTGGATATTCTGAGGTGCAGCATGGCCATTAAGTGAGGGTTTGACATGGCTTTATATGTCAGGCACAGATTGCCTATGAAGAGGCAGTATGCCACTGAGTAGAGCTGCTGTTTCTTTAACCAGTCAGTATGTGGCATCTGTTTGAGCCCTTTGATCCTCTTGTCGAGGTATGTATGTGGTCTTTCCAGTTGCTGCAGGTGTCTGGTAAGGTGCATGCCGACAGGTTCATCATAGTCAATTATGGGCATGATGAGGGATGAGTAAAGGGGCACAATGTCCTCCCCTGATCTACATGTGGATCCCATCATGATGATGTGGCCCATATAAAATGTTTTCCTAACCACTTTGTCCATGTTGTTGTCAAATGGTAGAATGCTATCAACCTGTGTACCCCAAGGTCCATAATTCCTTCATCTGCACTTAATGGATTAACACATATGTGGTACTTTGTGGTCACTTTGTGTTTGACAAAGCGGATGACTATACGCTTTTTGTCATTCACCTTGAGGCCATGGCTGTGGCACAAGTCGTGTGTTTGCAAGAGGCCCTTTTGGAGGATGCGTGTGTTAGCTGGAGAGTTGATTATGGCGTCCGGTTTGCAGTCATCTGTGACTTGCTCAGCCACAGTACTTCCATGTTGGCCTGTACCTATGATAAATATATAATGAACATGACAGCTCCCAGGGCTGAGCCTTGTGGGACACCACTTGTACCTGGTTGGAGGCTGACATGGCTCCAGCAATTCTAACCATGTGTGTTCTGCCCTTGAGCCACTGTGCAATATCCATAGTGACATAGGGGTTAATATGTACACTGGTGAGCTTCCCTAGAATGCACAAGTGGGGTATTGTATCAAAGGCTTATGCAAGGTCCAGGTAGGCTGTGTAGACCTCCTTCCCTTGACAGTGGCCTTGGTGACTGTTTCAAAGAAATCAAACAGGTTTGAGAGGCAGGATCTGCCATTAACAAAGCCAAACTGTGTATGGTGACATGTCTGTAGGTCCCCAATATCTATATATGTGAGGTTCATGATGATCCTTGCCATAGCTTTGCAGACCAAGCTAGTCAGACATATGGGGCGAATAGTGTCCAGGATCCGTTAAGGCACCACCTGAATGTAGAGGGACCACTGTTGCTGTACGCCACTCTTTGGCCACATATCGTGTAGTAAGGCTGGGATTGAACAGTAGTGTTATGTCTGGGTGTAGCTCTTCTTGTGGTTCATGTAGGACACAGCCTGGGACACTGTCTGGTCCCATTGATGCAGTGTTTATTGCTTTGGGAAGGGCATCTCTTACCTGAGCATCTGTGATGTCAGGGGGGGCAGCACTCTGCTGCGAGACATATTTGCCCTTTTGGTGTGGTGGGGGGGAGAAGGCAGCAGTGAACCTGTCCACTAGGATGATGGCAATGTCTGTGTGTTTTGTATTTCGTGTGACATCTTGGATTACCTCTGAGCATATCTGGGTAGTACCACCCAGGTTCCTAACATAACTACAGAAAGCCTTGTGATTATCCTCAGTGGCTTGTGGAATCTTCTCTCAAAGATGGCCTTAGACAATCGTATGGGTGCCTGTAGTTGTCTTCCAATACTCATCAGTGATGCCTTCACATTTTGGGAGTTTGTTGTATCATGTAGTGGCTTCATCCTTCTATTGTATAGTTTGTTTATGGCTGGTGTCCGGCACACAGGACGTCTGCCTTTGGAGGATTGGGTCATGCTTTCATATGTGGTTTCATGATCCATGCATTCCTGAATGTGTCCATAGAATGCCTTTATACAGGTATCTGCAGTCTGGTCCATATTTTCAACAGGCCTGGGGCCTTTGAAGGTTTCCACATCATTTATGAGGGGTGTGAACATGCTTGACATGAGCTGTTGACTGACGTCCCGCCCTCCAGACTGAGCAAGGTGAGGGTCACATTTAGCTACCTGTCGGGTGATAGAATGTGCCACATAACACAGGCACACAGGTCACTCCACAGCAAGTACAACTATGAGGCAGTCATTGTCCATGCTGGTGCAAACAACCTGAGACGTACCTCCCTGGACCACATGGAAAGAGACACAGAGGAGCTCTTACAGCACCCTCTCAAACTCAGGACTCCCACACAGCCTTCATGCTCACACAGGAGAGTATAGATTTCTCTGCAAACACCATCATACTGGGTGACGTCAGCTACCCAAACATAGACTGTGAACATTACACAAGCCACAATACCCAAGCTCTAGGGTTCCCATAGATCAGACATTCTTTAGCTATGGAACAGGTAATCAACCTTCCCACAAGAGGGGCAGATATACTAGACCTGATCATCACAAACATGAGTACAAAATGCTCACCACTGGAAGTATATCCCTCATTGTTGCAATCGAACCATATACTAATCACACTGGAGTACTGGATCCCCACATATGCAAACCTCGAACACATCGATGTGTGTGTGGGAAATGCCCCTATTAGCAACTGTGACAGTACAGTACAGGATGCAGATCCCCTTTTGAAACACTGATGATGTCAGGACTCTATAACTATATTACCTGAATTAAAGTCCTCCAGTAATTCGTATAGCGCTCTGCTAATGCGTCTTTCTCCAGTGTCATAACATAGTTAGGTAGGGGTTTGAATCCTGCAAAGGGAATGTATGTGTGTTAGTATGAGTGGGGTTTATGTGTGTGCATTATGCTGGGAGGGATAAGTGCCTTTTGCCAACTGGGAGAACACACTACAGGGTGCACATCCCTCCTCCTACACACAGATGATGTCAGCACCCTCTAAGTACAGCATTAGAAAGGATTTCTCCCACTAATGCAAATAGCACACTCTGCTAATGTGTCTGCTTCTACTGTCATAACACAGTTAGGTATGGGTTTGAATCTTGCAAATGGAAAGTATGTGTTTTACTGTGGGTGGGGTTAGTGTGTGTGCACAATGATGGGGTGGGATGTGGCTTTTGCCAAATGGGGCTATGCACTGCAGGGTGCACATTACCCTTAACAAGCAGTGATGTTGACAGCACCCTATACAAACAAAACTACAAAAGAGAAGGTGGTGGTACCAATAACACATGTAAGGTAACACTTCTTCAAGTAATGTCCACAAAACGAAGTAGGATAAACGAACAATTCTTTTACTCTATACAAACAACATGACAACAGACAACTGCCAGTACTCAGTATAGTGTTACATGCTACTGTAACACGCACATGTACCAGAATATACCTAGATAGTGTTTTGAAGCCTGAATGTGGCAAGTGTGTGGATGTGGGATGTGTCTGTGTGTGCATTTCCGTATGGGAAACATGTTTGATGTGGCAATCAGGGTACCACAGTACCTGATGCACATTACACCTTTGAACTGATGAGGTTGCCTGCACCCTGTGAGTACAGGTAGAGAGGAGGAAATCGGTAGTAAACAACATAGTGCACTTCTCAAATGTGTACCTGTCATGTATCGACAGCTACTCATGTAGGGTAATAAATAATGGGAATGGCAGGTGAGCGTGTGCATGTGTGGGGGTGTGTATAAATGCATGTGTGACAGAACAGATACATATAGCTGAATCTACATAACAGCACATGATGCGCATTCCCATAGTCAATGTTAGCATGTGATGGTGTGCAGCTGGTACACTTTGGTAAGTAGTATGGGTGCAGATAACAATTGAGGACATTCATACAGTTACTGCAGCAGGACTGCTGGGATATACACACAATCATAGTGGAACAGTGAACAGTTACCAACATGTTACTACTTATACACATCTATGTAGTCACCCTGTGCATCAGCAACGTGTTTACCTTTTCCTGCACCAATGTTGTAGTATGCAGGAGGTGGCACAGTGTCATCATATGCACAGGGTGTGGGTTAGGTATGCCCAAGCCAGCCACTGGTAACACCAATTGACATGTGTGTGTATGTGTGTTTGTGAGGGGCAGCAGTACAGGGTGGACCAGTGTTGGTGCAGTGTGTGTGTGTATGTGTTTGCCCTAGGTGTTAGATTTCTGCATGTGTGTAAGCACGCACACAGTCCCACATAATGGCTGCCATGTACAGGGTTTTGTGGACAGCCACAGACTGCACCTGTCAGGTCATCCAGATCAGTGTCTGTGGGCACGGACACGATACCTGTGCCTGGCAGGGGTGCTACGGGCCGTATCCGGTACTAACCCAGACTGGGTACTGTCATCGGAAGCAGGGGTGTGTTGACTGGACACAGTTCCCTGTTGGGACTGTCCAGAGCCACGTGCACGTGGTCTCCTGGGGCGTCCTGATGACAGCACAGACCCAGCATTGCTGGGGCTGGTGCTGGCACTTGAGGTGCGTGAGTGGGCCTGTTGTCGTCCGCGGCCACTGCCAGCTGGTGCTGTTACTGGCATACGGCCACTTCAACGTCGCAAATGCACACCATCGCCCTGGCCCATGGACATCTGGTTGTGGAGCAGCTGTTGTATGTCCCCACAACGTCTGTCAACGACATCTGTGAGGTTACGGATAGCATTCGCAACGTCATGCATGCCGTCTGTCATGGCTGTGCGACATGCTCTCAGCTCCCTCAGACCCTGCCTGGTGTACCTTTCCATACGTGCCTGTGCCTGCATAACAGTCCAAAACATAGTGGAGGTTGACATACCTCCATGGGCACATCGGCCAGAGGCAGTACGGCCACGGATGCCCCCACGAGAACCCATGGGCGACTGTCTGCATGGTACCATTGGAGGACCCTGGTCATGGCTGCCTTGTGGGGATGCATGTACCACAGGTACCACATTACCCTGATCTATGCCCACTGCATACTGTCCATCACCTAGGGACAATGGTGACAAAGGATGTAACGGCAGGATGACTGTGTGCATTGACGGGGTTGACAGCTGTGTACTGTCAGTTGGCTGACCAATGGCGGACCCAGACACACCTTCCTGCACCATTACAGACATTTCATCATCATCAGTACCTGGGGCACAAGATTCAGGTTCCCTGCTGCAGGTCACCAGAGCAGCACCAGAACCTACGGGAGGAAAACAGGGAACACAGATTACAGTCTCAACACATATTTGACAGAGATGCACTTCAATACTAATGCACACATTCAGAAATGGACACATGCACTCATGGACACAAACACACATGCACACATGGGCACAGGCACACTCGCACACATGCACACCCCACAGTAAACACACACATCAGTACTGTGTTACACTACTCTTAATATTGTTAAACTGGGTATTGCAGGTATTATTAAACACACTCACCAGCATGTATACTACAGAGTTACACTACTCTTACTAGTATTATAAATTGTTTTTCAGGTAATGTTAAACACACTCACCAGCATGTATGGCCTGCCTCGTTGCTAGATGGGAGGGACCTGGAAGTATGAAGAGAGTAATGTCAGTGGGCACAAGTGTGCCATTTGTTTTGCACATGATACAGTACAGTAGTACACTAGTTCCCTTATACACATCAGCTGCTCATAATGTCTGTATCACACATGCACAATTACATATCATGATGACAGATACATACCACATGCACACCTTATGCATGCATGAAGTAACAGTGTACAGAACAGTCATATGTACATACCAGGAGTTAACTCTAATCTCACCCTTACCTCTCTTCAAACAACAACTCAAACTGTACTTCCAAAACCACTGGCTTTGTTCTTGTAGTACTCCAGGCTAACGTCCCTCTCCCCACCCTCTCTTTACCTTTAACCCCTCATTGTGCATAAAAACTAGCTTCTACCCTGTTTCTTTCCCTTGATGTCCTTCTATGCTCTGACCTACTTCTCCCATCCCTCCCACCTCCTCTTGACTGTCTTCCTTCTTTTCCTCACTTCCCTTCTTGACTCCTGCCTCTTCCCTATTATTTTATCTTTCATACTCCTTCTACTTCTCTACCCTTCTGAGCTTTAACTATTATCTATATGGCTTTTGCCTTATTGCATAACCGTTATGTTTTAGGTAGAATTGCTTTGAAACCGACAGTACATTGTGTATGACTTTAAACTGTTTGAGTTCCTTAAATGTATGTTGATTTAATTAACAAGCTGGTGTATATTTCTATTATGTTGGATGTCTGTATTAACAACTTGTCTGTCTGCCTTTATTATGTTATGTGTGGAGCTTTTCTCCCCAGGCCTCTACTGAAAATGGACATATATCCAGCTAGACTATCTCGGTCAACAAATGTAAAAGTAATAACAATAAATAAATATGGCATCTTACCTGCACACTCGGTGTCTTGCTGCTGTGTGGATCCAACCTCCATCATGATGCATGACTGTTGTTGTTGTTCTGGGGCTGGATCCACAACACTTAGCAGTAGCCCCTCCTGTCTGGTGAGGGGGGGATGTGTGGCCACCCCCCCCACCTGTGGCAACCTGTTGCCTGCGGATATCTGCAGCATGCTGGCGGACATTTCTAATCAAATCACTGCAGTGATGTCTCACCTGCTCATATGTCCTATCATGCATGCCAACATCATTTATCCTGCTAACAAGATTTTGCCACAGTGCAGACCTCTCCTGCTGATTCTGGGTGGTGCGTGAGAACAGGATGGCATAGTCACACACCAGGCTCTGGTGGATCACTTTATCCTCTGCAGCAGAATATGCAGGGTTCCTTTTTGGAGCCATGTTCCCCTGGAAAGGTACACAAACAGGTTATCAGCATAGTATCTCAGCAATACATGGTACACATTCTATACAGGGAGTATTAAATTGTACTTATTACTGCTTGGTTGTAACTTGATTAAAGTGTAGCTATCATTCTAAGTCATTTGGACTAAGCACTTGGCCTTCAGACCAGTTGTTTTACATTAGGGAGGTTTGTGGCAAGCACTGTGGTGGCAGGACACGTATCTTTCATCCTTTGAAGTTGGGAACTGCTGATTGAGAGGCCAGTGTCCAAGTGTATTAGTTCTGGTATAGGCAGTTGGCCTTCAGGCCAGTTATTTAACATTAACAAGGTTTGTGGTCTGCACTCTTGTGTGACAATAGGCTGTACTCTGCCATTTATAGCTGGGGACATCTGGTTTCAGTTTTATAGTGCCTGCATATTTGAGCTGTATCTTACTGACATTGGTACACCTTGTTTGCTGTAGCAAACACTACATCCAGGCCTCCTGAATCTAGCTGTGTTTATATGCTTGTTATTTGTTAGCTTGTTATTCCACTGGTACGCTACTTCCACATAATACACAGCTTCTCAACACTTCCGTGACTCACTACTGATATCTGCATTGCTTACTGTACGTATTTCCATGTTACACATGACAGCAAGTGACTGCTTGTCATTGTAGAATTTACTTAATTGTGACACATTGCACTTAGGTTACCTGGCACTTGCTCACTGAAGCTATTATATCAGTCAGCAGTAGTAGGTAATATCAGTACACCCTCACTCCACACTGGACCTTGTTTTCAATTATTACGGAATTCACAATAGTATTCTAGCATGTCCAAAGGTCAGTTGTCAGTCTCCTCCCCAGTCCAGCTGGTGAGTGTGGTAATCCAGAGACAATGTTAGAACAGCTGCATGTACACAGACAACCCCCTCCTCCTAACAACAAATTCAAACTCATGTGAGTGATGCAACCATATACCAAACTGGAGGCTAGGCTCTCTCTACTCAATACTGCCATAACCAGTCAGGTGGAGAAGGAAACCACACTCACTACACTTCCATTCTCACATAGACCTACCACAACAGCAGAACTAACACATGATCACACATGAACATACTCGTAGGCTCGGACTACAGGTCTGCCTACGCAGCAGAGACCTCCTAAGCAGACACTCAAGCAACCACTACCACGGAAACAAACACGTGCAACACATATCACACAAAGCCAATGTGCTGAACACTCACAGCCATTAACAGTAAACAACACACCTCATACACCTGTACTAGGTGCCTCTATCATCAGGCACACTGACATCACATTCACCAGGCTTAACGAGGTGAGGGTCACAGTGTGCAGCCTGTCGGGCACTACGACCCGCCACATAACACAAACACTCAAGTAACTCCAAGGCAAGTACAGGTATGACTCAGACAATGTCCATGCTGGTGTGAATGACCTGACACATACCTCCCTGGACTACATGACATGAGACAGTACGGAGCTCTCTGAGCATGTAGCCCAAGACAGTTTGACCCTGACCTTGAGTAGCATCTTACCCTCACCAAGAACGATGCCACAATATCAAGGCACGATGATCCCTTCCAACAATTGACTGACATACTGGTGTCATTCACAGGTGTGCCAATGCCTGTCATCTTGGGGTGGTATGCTTTGCTAGGGACAGCTTGCACCTGTCACCCCTGGCCTATTGGATTTTGGTGGAGGCTCTTGCTACACCCATAGTGCCTGTATTAGGCAAGGCTCATAAGGCAAACCCACATCCATTTGTATCACAAAGGATGAGGAAGTAAGAGTGATGCTACTCAACACCAGAAGTCTAGACCTCAGGATACACGCACTCAAAACCCTACTTAGCATTATGGACATCGATATCTGTGCAGTAACATAAACCTGTTTCAGGTTTCCCAGGAGCACTCCAGCACTACCAAGTTATAGCTGTTACCATTCTTGTCGGCCCCAACACTTGAACAAAGGAGGGGGAGTATCAATATTCAACGCAGATTCCCACACCTCCACATTGGTGGCAAAGTACCACATAGGTGTTAGGCCATTGAGTACAGAAGATGTAATTGGGGACCTGGGGAACAAACATGATAGCAGTCTGCAATTTGTCAACCACATGGCCAATGTGGATTGAAAGACATATTATATAGCCCAGCTAATCATGAGGGATTCACATGTATGGCAGGGGAGGTCATTGTGCCTCTTTACTCATCCATCATCAGGCCTATAATTGCGTACAATGCACCTTTTGGGATGTACCTAACCAGACACCTACAGCAACTGGTACAGGACAACAGTACCTCATCAAGAGGATGAAATGGCTCAAACAGATGTCATATGCTGCCCAGTTAAAGGAAATCCAGCTGGACTCAGTGGCATACTGCCTGTTCAGAGGCAATCTGTGCGTGCCATATACAGCCATGTCCTACCCAGCAGTAATGAACATGCTGCACCTCAGGAAATCAGAGTCCCATACAGCCACATGCTCAGGAGACCTGAACCTCAGCACTGACATAAATAGAACATGCTGGAGGGGCATATTCCTAACCAAGAGGCTCCCTTCACTCTGTAATGAACTCACACTACAGGTTAGGCAGAGTCCCTCATTGACTCTCTTCCATAGGAATCTGGATGAGTGGATGGAGATCATAGTTGTACCCCAGGTATCACTTCTATGTCACTGTTAGACAGAGGCACAGTATACTAACATCGGACAAGGGCATAGCAGCATAACTTGTAATTGGGTGGCGAAAGACAAACACATTCTACTAGGCTTATCAATGCCCTAGGGCAAATAACCTAGTATGAACCTATGAACCTATGTGTACTGCTATAGTACTTCTGCCATATGTTGCATGTGTGTGTGTTGTGGGGGATGCACAGGTAATGGCCAGATATTTCTGCACAGGCGACACGTCTGAAACACTCTGGGTGTTCATCCCTACATACTGGATGTGTGTTGCCATCCAACCCTGTGATGTGGACACACATTACTCAGCCTGGATATACATATCCCAACAACACCACAAGCACAGTACACTACCTTGCTATGTATGCATGTAATTACACAGTTATTCACTAGTTATGACTGTGATGCTATCCATGCAGCCCATTGGGCCAGTGGAAGCCACAACACACACTGCTGGCCCCTTTGCATATGCTTACCACAGACATCCCACATACTGCATGTACTGTGCACACACATATCTAACCCAGAACATATGCACACCACTTATTTATCCTGTCCAGTGGACTACAGATACAGGCACATTGTATAACAATAGCAGGAGGCTACTGCAGCACAGGGCAGATTCACATGAAGGCAAGGCATCTGTGGTCATCAGTGTTAAGATGCTTCACATTCACCAAATGCACAGATATTGGCAACATTGTTGCAGACAGTTTAGGTGCAGGTACCCCCCCTATTCTCCTACACATGCGGTATTAGTTATCACAAATGACTGTAACCTCCCTATCCTCTCACATGTCCAGGTGAGGGCCACCCTCAACATTGCAGAACACATAGCATCACTGTTACGGAATGGTATCCCTGGATGTGTGCTACGTTCACCCCTGGAGGATATAGCACCACATGACAGTCTGATATTAATCCCTGGCCATACTACAGGATATGTACTTGAACAGTGCCATACATACACAGTGGTCCCACACCAATGAGGAGTAACCTCTACTGACCCTGGTAACTACTGCATCATATGCACAACTGGCCTTGTGTTCTAAGCTATGGAAGTTTTAAGTATGGGCAACATGTACAGCAATATTACATATGTATATCTTTCAGGACTATGTACACACAACCTATCTCATGGACATACCTATAGATAGTGAACTATGATACATTTGGAGGTGTCACAGTAAACACAGTATTAACCTGCTACTTTGCATTACCTGTGTTTGTGGCAGCTGTTGCTGTGTCAGTGGTGCTGCTTGCTGCTTGCTGTTTGCTGCTGCTGCTGCTGGTTTTGCTGCTGGCTGTCTGTATATTTTTTATTTCTCTCTCTGTCTCTCTCTCTCTTTCTCATTAGGTTTGTGCAATGACTGTATTGCATGTGTGGAGTGTGGGTACTGAATGCTTTTGTAGGTATCTGCATAGGTCCATGTGATGGCCTCTGCACCAATTGTAAGGCAGCATTGGCTAATTGCATACAGCCAGTTGTGTACTGATTGCATGTCTCACTGTGATTTCAGGACAGTGCTATAAAAGGGTATGTGAGATAGGCGTTGCCCTTTCAGATTGTAAGGGCGTGGACCATGCTGGTATGCTGTTGGAAAATGTTCTGTGAGTGTGAAGGTTAGTACATCTCTCATGCTTCATGCTGTGTTGTGAATTCAGGTTGCTGCATTTCTCCCACCTGTTCACTGTAGTGAGTGTGTATGCATACTGACGCCTACGACTATATTTCATATGTATTGCTATATATACATATGTGTACATATACATACTTTCATATATGTACATTAGCTGACAATATTGGGTACAAGCTAACAATTTGCAGGGCTGTTTCTGTTAACACTACACTAGTATGGGAATCCAGTAATTGGGACAGTGAAAGTCTGCCTGACATGCTTTGGGTAGTACACATACTATATTGCCTTTATCTTCATTCCTACTATTACATGTTCCACTTATTTAGCACTATATTCCTGTATGAGAGTCATGTCTTGCTGGTAGGTCATACAGACTAGTGTTACAATGGTCTTGTGGTAGGGCCTACTAGTATGCTTGTATTTTGCTTTCAAATTGAGTACAGGGTCTATCAATCAAAGTGCTGGAGGCACCTTTCAGCAGTAAAGGGGTTAGTAGGTCTCACAGGAGTCAGGCTGTGTTGCAGATTCTGGCTGCTGCATTTATCTTCACTGTTTCCTGTAGTGAGTGTGTATGGATACTGACACCTACGACTATATTTCATATGTATTAATATATATTTATATGTATGTATGTGTACATATACATACCTTCATATATGTACATTATCTTACATTATTATGTACAAGCTAACAATTAGCAGGGCTGTTTCTGTTAACACTGAACTAGTGTGGGAATCCAGTAATTCAGCCATTACAACTCTACCTGAAATGCTTTGGGTAGTACACCTCCTATATTGCCTTTATATTGATTCCTACTATTACATGTTATATTTATTTTAGCACTATGTTCTTGTATGGCAGTCATGGCTTAGTGGTAGGTCATACAGACTAATGTTACCAAGGTCCTGTGTTCCAGACTGGCAGTGGGAATTTATTTTTCTTTCCAGGTTTTCAAAATGAGTACAGGACCTGTCAATCAAAGTGCCATAAAGGCACTTTTAAGCACTTAAAACCAGGTGTGCGCTCGTTTGCACGGAGCTCACGCATGCGCACTAGCGGTGAGCTCCGCTCACACAAGCGCACGCCCGCGCTATTTTCTTTGAAAGAAAAGAAAAAGGGGTGACAGGAAAGTGGTGAAAAAGGGGTCACAAAGAGGGTAAGACAGTAGGGAAACAAGCGTGGGATTTGCAGGAAGGATGCGGGTAAGGCCCATAGATGCCCATGTCTTTAGCAGCAACAGCTGTGTATTTCTATGTATTTTGGTGGGACATTTGAAACCTTCCACCCCTGAGAGAGGTGTCAGGACAACATTAATATTTGTTGTAAAGCCAATTGTAATTAACAGTTTCAATGTCCAGCGGACATGTGTGCGACATGGACAGCTATGTATGGGACATAATTTTTTTGTGGGTACAGAGTGCCCTTTTTTTTTTTCAGGTGAGAGTGGTATGTCAGGTGAAGGAAGTCGGTATAGCTGGGGAGGTAGGTTGGGTAGGTTAACAGACAAGACAGACAAGACGCATACAGGGCCGGTGTATGACACAAGTGGGGGGGTTACACAATTGACGGGGACGGAGGTTGGGATATCCAAGGCGCATGAGCCCACAGATGGCAACAGTGGAACTGATATCCCCACCCATAGGCAGTTGCCACTGTTCCTTCACAGCCCAGGATGGGGCTGTGCTGGGGACTGTGCAGGCGGGACAACGGCCATGGCCGTAAGCTGTGCCACCCGAGCCTCGAGCTGGCGTAGGGGCCCAAGAACAGAGTCTTGGATCTCCCTTCACACCACAGACCGGACACCTTGGAGGGTGAGTGGACGTACTCCTCCGGCCATGCTTGCAGAGGGGGGACGGGCCCCATCCCCTGCAGCGCTTGCACCCGAAGGTGGCACAGGGCCACCGGAGGAGGGTCCAGCCTGGGCACTAGTGCCAGGTGCAGTCGCCAGCTGAGGTGGGAGAGGTGGGTCCGCTGGGACCTGCCTTCCCAAGCGTTCTAGGTTTGTGGGTATGTTATGTTAGTTTGGGTTAGTGGCATATTATTCCATTCCAATTAGTTGTAACAGCATGCATTGGTATTCCCATTAAACAAACACCCAGATATTAACACCATTGAACAACGGGCATATCAATATCACATGCATTATTTGAACGGAAATACACAATCAAACAACATGCAGGGTTGATTAATGGCAACAGGCCATCAGGTTTGCAGGTATGAACAGGGCACATGCACAAACAGACATGCATATATTTGTGTACAGGACAAATGTCCATGGTTAATGAAATGTTCACATACCAATATTTAGTGAGTGTTTTAATTTGCAATTATAGGGTGGGGTGGAGAAAGAAAATGATGACACATTCATAAGTTATACATTGATATACATTTGTAATAGGTACACAATTAACTTGAGGCTGATGTTTCAAAATGATTTTTATTTGACTGTCATGCTAGACCTGTTACAGATACATCACTGTCCTAGTTATTTTGAATTTGATCAGATACATCATCCTGCTACACTTCGTTGACGGGACAGGGGACAACTATGGCTGTTTAGTTTGTCAGACAATCATTGATTCTATCTGCAAATTGTTTACTGTCATCACCATATACAGATTTTGGCTTAAACTTTCAAGATTCAGACACACTGAAATCAGTTTGGGATGTTAATTTGTAATTCCCACATGCATTTAGTTCTGTGGAGACACACTCAGGCTTATATATTCGGGGGTTATTACTACTTTATTTATTGATACATGACCCTTTCTGTCACTCTCACACATCCTGCAATTTCACAGTTCAGGTTGGTACTTCTAGGCTTTGTTCACATATTAGACCTGTGGTGATTTAAACACTTTCCAGCAGCCTCACTTCTGTCATGATTCAGCATTTCAACAGGGGATATATCTCACATGTGATTACCTCGGATTCTGAAGCTGTACTCTTGAGACTACTGCAGGTTATACTATATTTAATTAATGGTGGGGCATCTGTATTACAGCACTATTTATTTCTATCAATTATATTTCCAGTTACACTTGCATACTGCTGAACTTGTTGCAGCCATACCTGCAGACTTTCACTTCTTGCTTGCACATTATATTTCTTTTAATCAATACAGTGCAGTGTTCTGATACGTGCTACACTATAATATTTATTTACAAGTACTATGTGGGGTTACTAACCTGCATGGTGGCGCAGCCGCACCAGCCTGCGGTCATGCGCCCTTCGGTTCGCAGAGCGGACACCTGCAGCTGTAATACAAAACAAGTAATATTGGAATACACATCTCCATGGTATCAGCTAGTTGAATTCCTTACATACATAAGTAAAATGTAACTTACTCAGTAGTGGGGCATTGGGTGTATCCTGGGCCTCCTGGATCCATTGGGTCAACTGGTCTTGCTTACGCCGCTTCAGGTCTGCATGGTGGTGACGGACCTGCTCACCAGTGCGTGGTATGCCAGTAGCACTAGTAAGATCATGAGCCAACTGGTCCCATGCCTTCGCCCTGTACGCTCCCCATGAGACCTGGCCCTGCATGAGTTGGGCCTCATGATGGTGAACTAGGAGCCAGACCATGTATTTGGACTCCTCAACGCCCCACCGCTGTGCTCGAAAGCAACGTCCCTCCCCTACTCCACTCATTCTGCCTGCAGGTCTGTTCTACAATCGGTTCTGCTGTGTATTCCCACCTATGGGGCTTATATATGCCGATTTTCCCACACATTTCTATGATTGGCCGTTTTGGAATTGTATCTACTTCACAGAAACTGCTTTATCATGCTCCATTCTGGATTATATCCTATATGTATGCTATTTCTGCATTTCTAAGTACTGCTGTCATGGCTTAGTGGTTTAGTACCTTGACTCTAGTGCATGGTATCCTGGGTTCGAATCTGACCACTGATTTTTAATTTTCAAGACTGTCTAGAAATGAGTTGAGGACCTGTCAATCAAACATGCCAAAAGCACTTTTAAGCACTTAAAACCGCACTGGCAGTTAGCTTGTGGGAGCGGCGCGCAAACGGTGTGCACTGGGATAAACCTTAATTGGCTGGTGACATACATGTTAAGCTGAGCACAGCTAGTTGCACACAGTTTGAGCCTGTTAAACCAGTGCTTAGCAACGGGCAGGCAATTTGCAGCTTTTTAAACACTACTCAGCTACAAGCACTCTGTCTCACTGCAGCTTAGCTATCAGTACATTTCTAAATATTTTTATTATTGTGTTACTTCAAAATATATGCTCCATTTCATTCCATTTTACAAAAGGGTATACTTTTACATTTGTACAATACTGTCAGGGGCCTTTTTAGTGCTTATTTACAAAAAAAAAAGGTTGTTGTGTGGGCTCGAACCCTGCCTGCCTACTCTTAAGCCGGCAACTCTACCGCTAAGCTATTTCTTCTTGGCTTACTTTGCATATTTAGTTCTCATATCCTTCTCCACTGCCTGCTAACTGCAATTGCGCTAGTAGCACACCCGCGCACACGAGCGCACACAGTAGCACACATTTACGGGTTTTAAAAAAAATAAAACAGTTTTTATTTTCATTTTATAGCATCTGTTCACTTTGTACACTGATGGTCAGTGGGGGAATGTGTTGTGTAGTGTGTTTATTTACATTTCCATGGCCTCTCTCGTGGCTGTTTACTTTCAGCCATTCTACACTTTCGGGGGCGTGTCCGCATGCTGGGCTTAGCCTACGGACACGCCCCCTACTCTCTTACACGGACCGTGTAAGAGTTACAGTGTGATTCAGCATGCCTCATGCACCTCATGCATATGCATGACATGCTGACATCACACCGTTTAACTGCAGCCTCCGTGTAAGAGTTATAACTCTTACATGGAGGCTTCCTGAATCTGGCCCTACATTGTAAAACTTTATTCCAAAAAACAACTATTAATATGTGATTATCATATATATTTTCTGATTAAAATTTCATTCACTGGTTAAGGCTATCAGAATTATGAAAGAGAAAGCTTGTTAACCAAATTCTTAGTCTAAACACATCAAACCCTACTAGACGTTGAAGGGCCTATAAATATGTAGCTTGAAAAGGGCCAGACCTTAGAGCTTAGCTGATCTTAATTTAAGGACAGGGGCTATCGAAATATGGTCATCCAACCCTGGATATTTATTCGCCTGCAGGGTGATCTGCCAGCATAGCTCTTTATATTCTAAAGTCTCTTCCCATAAACCACCTCTACCATCAACTTTAACCATCTCAATGACAAAAAATGTACATTGCGCATTGTTAGATTTTAACTTGTGCCTATATAAAGCATTGGTCTCCTTGTTGGTAAGAATACCGTAAACATGCTCATAAATTCTTTTTCTGAGCTTGTGTCCAGTCTTACCAACATAGAATCCCTGGCAAGCCTGACATAACGCCAAATAAACCAATCCACTAGAATCACAATTGCTGTATTCCTTCCCCATAACGTTCCTACTTTCTAAGGGAATACTTTCTTTATTAGCAATGTAATTACATTGGGCACAATGGTCATACTTATAGGTCCCTTTTCTTTTCCTTGTTGCCCTGTTATAAAGTTCTTCTTTTTCCAATAAATTTTTCAAAGTACATGAATTTCTAAATATTACATTCAATTTATCCTTAGATAATCTTTCTAAGTCTGTAAGTGGTAAAAACCTGTTACATTCAGTGTCCACTACATTTCTTATCAGGTTCAAACTTCCGTTATATTCTAGTACTAATGCCTTTCCATAAGATTTCAAACTGGTCTGTGACACTATAGTTTCATTTGGAAGAGTAATACTTAAAATAGGTTTAAACTTTTCTTTCCTTTTCTCTCCTACTTCTTTTTCCATCAGGTCAACTATCCAAGAAGGATATTTTCTAGCATTAAAAAATTGTCTTAATAGCAATGTTTCTTTCATGTACTCTTCATCATTCGAAGTCATCCTACTTAACCTGATATATTGCTCCTTAACAATATTCTTCTTGTACTGCAGGGGGTGGGCACTATTGTAATGTAGATAGGAGTTTGAAAATTTATTCTTTCTAAATATTTTTCAGTTAAATTTGTTATTTTCCTTTTATATCTCAATATCCAAATAATGCAATTTTTCCTGACTAACCTTGTATGTGAATTTTAAAAAAATCAGAAGAATCATTCAAAAAAAGCATAAAATCATTAATGAGCTCCACAGGCCCTGCCCATAAAATACATATGTCATCTAAAAATATTTTATAAAGGGTCCAGTTGTCACTATAAACTGAATTTAATGCTAACTTCTCCTCCCACCGTGCTAGGACTAAATTAACATATTTAGGTGAGCAGGCTGTGCCCATGGCCAGCCCTTTTGTCTGGTGGAAGTATTCACCTTTAAAATAAATAAAATTGTGTTTTAACACCAATTCTAATAATTGCATAACCACCATGCATTCATCACCTGAAAGGGAGGCATCCTCATAAATCATTTCTTCTAATAAAGTAAGTCCTTCTTGGTGGGGAATACTAGAGAACAAATCTACTACATCTATTGTGAAGAATGAAATATTGTCACTATATAATTCTTTGTTTAAACACCTTAAAAGATCCCAAGAATCCCTCAGAATATTATCTCTCTTTAGCCATACTTGTTTCAATTTACTATCGACATATTTAGCCAAGGGCAGGGTTTTTGAACCATCTGCTGAAACAAAGGGCCTAAGTTGCAGATTATTCCCATCTTTGTATATTTTGGGAATGCCAAATATTGTGGGGGATTCTTGGTTTCTTCACTTTTAAAAAGTTTACGTTTTTCTGGTTAATTAACCCTTCAATTAGTAGATCTTCCAATGCCAAATCTATCCTTCTATAGGCAATATTAATTTCATTCTTTGACACTATGGAGCATCTGGAAAAATCCCTAAGTATATCATTCATTTTGCCTTCATAAGTAAGCCAATCAATCAGTACAATTCCACCCCCTTTATCGGGTTTCATCACCCTTAAATTCTTATCTTGCCTAAAATTATCTAAAACTCTTTTTTCACTTTCAAGTAAGTTTGTCTTGTATTTAACTTTATAAAGTTTTTCCTTATTTCACTCTCCACAATAGTCTCAAAATTCTTGATCTGAGGATGTAGGGGTGGGTTGTAAATACTCTTTTTTTCTTAGCTCTCCTGGGTCAAAACAATTATTGTTGTTAAAGAGAAGTTCAAAGTTGATTTTTCTAGTGAACATTTTGATATCCAATAAATTTTTAGTTAAATCACCTTTCCTAAAGGGAATATATTTTAATCCTTTGGAAAGAAAGCTAAAATGTTCATTTTCTAATGTGACATGACTAAAATTGTAAATACTAAAATCACCCTTAATAAATCTAAAAGGGTTTTCTGCATCTTGCTTAATATTCTCCATGTCCATGTTGGGGGGGAGTTACACATGCATTGAGTAGTATCTGCCCCTCCCCCTTCCTCTCCCTCTCCAAAAAATTGGAATTTGTTGAAAATGTTGCTCATTCCTATTTTTCAACCTTTCTGACCAATGTGGGGGGGGGGTCTTGTTCTGAAAAGTCATCTAACTCACCTACCAGTTGCCCTACCCTTGGTACATCATTTACTTCCTCTGTTCTAAAATTTTCCTTTACCCAAAATCTCCCCCTGTCCTTAGGATCAGGGTAACTAGTACTATTAGTATATTCCTTGAACCCCTCTCCAATTTATGAATTTTCCTTTTAATTAGTTCATTGCAGTGAACTTCATTGTCATCTCTAATATTGTCATACTTAATCTTTTCAGCAGGAATCGAATAAATTAGGTCATTGACAATACTTTAATTTAACATTTCTATCTATTTCCTTAAATCTATAATAATTCTCTCGTTTTCATCTATAATACATTTTAAAATGTCCAGTCTGCATCTGTTAAATAGATTAATTAATTCTTTATGGAAAACACTTCCAGAAACAACATTATTTGGGTATTTACACACCTTAAGCCCTTTTGGGACAATACCTTTGAAAATGCATTCTCTTAAGTAGGCATTCTCAATGCCCAATGTTTTAAGCTTATTAACAAGCCTATAAAGTTTGTTCAAGTTATTTTGATATGTATCAGGAACTGGTACAGGTTTAACAGATCTTTCTTTGAAGTTGTTTGAAAAACTATCCTGTAACCAGTCCTTGAAGTCTGTTTTGTTCTGTCCAAAGGTGCTTGAAGACATCCGTTTCTCCTGTCCAGCTTGCAATGAAGCAGCTCCTTTCTCACTCAAATCACAGCCTCCTTCTGAACCTCTCAAAACCACTGGTGTTGGTAAAAAATCCATGTCACTGTTGAAAAGCATTCTAGTAGGCCTTGAAATGCTGATACCAGCTCTGTTTTCATGTCTTCTGGCTCCTTCAAGTGCCTGCATTTCAAGGGTATGTCCCCTTTGCGCAGTAGAAGCAATCTTGATCATTGATTCGCTTAAGGGGTGAGTAGGTTGATCAGTTGGGACAATTGGCCAATAAGCTTCCTTTCTTGGCCGAGTTCCTTCTTACTTCCCTTCTCTCCTGCATCTACATTCATTTCCACCCCCATAGCAAGTAGATTGACCCAAAAACACAAAAAAGTTGCTCAAAGGCACCAACAGTCACTAGTAATTTCAAATGGTAACCTTGTAGAAATGGCCACACAATGCAGAGGTGCTTTTCCATTTTCCAATAATGTTTTTTAATGTAATTTATTTTTTGTTTGCATTGGTTTTAGGGAAAGTTTTGCATTGTATTGATTTTAACATACTGAAGTTAATAAATGCATTTATTTAAGGTTTTAATAACGTAGGAGATGGCATTTTAACAGAAGTAAAAAAGTGGGTCAGTTCATTACTGTCTAATTAACTTTTCCTTTTGGGACATTGGTTAATTAATGAAATTTGAATGGGAGGGGAAACGAAAACGTATGTGTGTCTTGAATTGCATTACTGTTGGATTTATGATTTAACATTAAATTGGTGGAAAAGCATTTCTGCTTTGTGTGGCCATTTCTACAAGATTACCTTTTGGATTTGGCAGTCCTATTATCCCTTCCTTTGATAGGGAGATATAATAACTCTTTCAAATGGCAATGTCTTCCAATAGAAAAGTTGACATAATTAGGAAATAAATGACCCACTTTTTCATCTGTATAAACCAAATACCATAAGTCAGAAATAATACCCTTAAGAATCTCTGAAAAAAGTGTAAACTTAGTAACAAAAAATATTCTCTTGTCATTCTTTAACCCATTAAAATCAAACCTATCCATTCTACGGGTATGTTCCTGATGATGGCTCACTTCTTTGGACACAAAATTATCCTTTAACTTGGATTTAGCATGTGTTAATGTCTCAATAAAATAACTCAGAATATACAATCTACCAAAAGCCTCATTTAAATATGTCTCTACAAACATACCCTTCGAAACATTAGAGGAAATCCTCTTAAATTCACCATATGGTAAAGATTGTATAAGATGGGGGGTGAATACTGGAAGCATGGAAAAAGTTATTAACATAGGTCTAAATTGAATTGACAGAGGTCTAAATTGAATTTTTTTCTCATAATCTAGATAACATTCCACAACCCAAAATTGTATCACTTTGGGGTTATATTCAACACTGAACTTAAGTCCGTGGTCATTATTATTTAATTCATGCATAAATTCAGCTAACTGACTAGGATGTCCCATTTTTATTATTTATTTATTTACATTTGTTGACTGGGAGTGTCCGACTGGACATAGGTCCATTTTCAGCTGAGGTCCGGGGAGAAAAGCTCCACAGTTAAAATAAACAGACAGCAGTTACATTGGATTACATAGTGATTAACAATTTAACATAGCAATTACTTACAACATATTTACAGATGAAGAACATAGTACATCAGTAGACAACTAGAATCTTTATCTGTGAAGTACATAACAGACATTAACAAATGTTACAATAAGAAGTTCCTGCTGTATAATAAGTACTAGGCTTATGAGCATCTGAGCTTGCTATAATCAAGATAGTTAGTGGAGTGGAAAGAAAGATAGTGGTTGGATGGGATGGGTGATATTAGAGTGGGAGTTGCAAGGGCATAGCCAGCATGTTTTTAGGTGCGCTTTTAGTAAAGTTTTGAAGTGGATGCATGATGGTATGGAGGTAATTGTGGGTGGGAGGGAGTTCCATAATTTGGCTATGGTGCAAGAGAGTAGTGCTTCACCAGCAGAGTTATTGGCTTTAGTGATCTGCAAGTGATTTTTGTTGCTGGATCTTAGTGGTCTAGTGGTGTGATAGGGTTAGAGTAGGTTCTGGAGGGATGGGACATTTAGTGGATGGTTTACTAGTTTGTGGGCGAGTGAGAGTTGATACCACTGAAGGAGATGAGGGAGTTCAAGCCAGCCCAGTTCAGCAAGTGAGAGACAGTGGTGACTACGGTAGGATGCCCCTGTGGCGAATTTGACGATTTTGTTGTAGCAGGTCTCTAGCTTGTTTAGATCGCATTGCCTTAGGTTGGTATATATTGGAGAGGCATAAAGTAGGGTGGAGATAAGGTGGCGATTTGCTATTATCCCATACAAATGAAAACCGTGTCATCAATATATCTTTTATATAAAATCACCTGTTCAGAAAATAAATGTGCTATTATACAAAAACTGACTTTTAAAATCTCCCACACACACACACACACACACATATATATATATATATATATATATATATATATATATATATATATATATATATATATATATATATATATATATATATATATATATATATATATATATATATATATATATAAAATAGCATGTGATGGGGCAAAAGGTGCCCCCATAGCAGTACCACATTTCTGTAAAAAGAAATCCTTCTCAAAACAAAAATAATTGTGGGTAAGGCAGAATTCAAGATGCTGTATAAGAAATGAGGTACAGGGTCCTTCACCCAAAATCCTAGCCATGGTCTCTAGGCCCCATTGATGTTGTATATTAGTATATAATGAAGAAACATCAATGGTGGTCCAATGGAAGTCATCTTTCCAAGTAATCTTATTCATATTTTCACAGAAATCATTAGTATACTTAATGTGGGCAGGAATCTTTACCAAATATTTTTAAATGAAAATCTAAAAAACATACCCACATTCTGTAAGTAAGACTTAACTCCCAACACTATTGGCCTGCCCAGAGGATTTGTAAGATCTTTGTGAATTTTCAGAATGGTGTAAAAGGATTTCTGGGTTTAGAAATAAACAATTTTTTTAATATTTTGTAAAGTCAGAAAATCCAATCTCTCACCCCTCTCTAAGACTTCCAACAGTTGTGTGTTAAAAGTAAAGATTGGATTCACATCCAACCTAACATAATCATCCTCCTTCAACAACAAACTTTTCACATCAGCATAATTTGCCTTGGACAGAATCACCCAGTTTCCTCCCTTGTCTGCCTGCCTAAGTACATAATCACCCACACATGCACTTCAATGCTAACCAATCATTCTTAGATAAATTAAAACATTTTTATTACATACAAATTCACCAAACATGTGCTCTACCTTTTTGCATACCATATTTTTGAATAAACCAATTGCCGAGGACACTTTAGGAGCAACAAAGGTCCTGCTATGAGGTAAATCAGAAACCTCTAATTTCCTATAACCTGTAAAATATTCATCATCATTATTGAACATTTCTAACATGCCAAAATCATGCATTGAAACATTTAATAAAGGGTCATCTTCCAACAATGACTTCAAGACCTCAAATGATGATTCTAAACAGTCTAATTTAGTCTGTTCATTCCTGCTAGCAAAATAAGCAATTATATGCAATTTCTACAAAATTGTTTTACTTCAATTAATAAATCAGGCACAGAAGGATATCTCATAGGGACAAACTTCGGACCCTTAAATAAAAACTGTTCAACCTCAGCTGAAATACATAGGTCCAATAGATTAATAATGTTCAATAAATTAGACTTACTAGAACCACTTACAGAGTGAGAATCCCCCAAATCCAAAAAGTCCAAATTGCACAAAAGTGAAGATTGATTCAATTGTTTCTGCCTTTTGTTTGATATTTCCACCTTTTTCCCTGGGCATTTTGGGAAAAATGTTCAGCCCATGTATTACAATGTTCTGTATGATCAGAGAAGTCTGAAGATTCACCCCCTGGTAAATTGTCAAACACACTCTTCTTTGAAGCAGTTTCAAATGAAGACGCTGAAGAATTATGAGCAACTGAGGAATGGCCAACCTATTGTCTGAACTTTGAACTTCCCTGGCATGATTTATGCTGCCAGGAATAAATAAGGCCGCAGTCAAAGTCACCCATATCTCTAGTACGTTTTTTCTTCTTCCTGATGAGTCTCTAATTCCATCTTCTCCAACTTTGCCTTAATCTCCTTCATTTTCAAATGATATAAAGCCTTTGACACTTTTCCCATCTAAGCCTGCTGCAAAGTCATAATCTCTTTTTGTATCTTTCATGTGACCTTAAATTTTGTTTGACCAAAATACAAATCCAGTCCAAAGTAACTGGAGTAAAACCTGCTTCCATTCCTCCAGTAATTCCATCTCATCCTCACCAAAATCCCAATGCAGGTAAGCAATTGACACGGAGACCTCTAGAAGTGATATCAAGACTTAAACACTTCTCCAACAGCTTGGTATCATATTATAAAGTAATCTCATTAACCATGAGCAGCTCCAGCTGTTCAAATTTGGCTCCCGTGGCATCAGTTTCCACCAAAAGCCACAGATCATTTATAGAAGAACAAGAGGAAGAAATATTAAATTGTAATATTGACATTGTGAACTTAAGTGGTGTAACTTTGTTTCAAGACATTATTTCTGTTTTGGAACGTGGTTTTACCTATATTCAATCAAATAATATCATCATTACTAATTTAATAGTGGCTTTTAAATTGTATTTGAGAAAATTAAATTTAAGGTTCATTTTTGATGGTTTATCTATGCAAAATGTACCTGTGGAGGGACCACAGGTTAGAAGTACTTACAATCCAGCTTTGTGTCCTTCATTACAGGTTTTTGGGACACTTTGTGAAAAAACATTTTAGGAATCTTAAAGGTGGTCATAATAGTGTCCCAGATCTTACTATTAGTGAAAAGAGAGCTTTATCTGATTTAGCTTCTAATCAAGATTTAAGAGTGATGAAGGCTGACAAGGGTGGGGCTATAGTCATTATGCAGTCTATAGATTATGATAAAGCAGTGTTACCATACCTAAGTGACAAATGAAGTTATAAGGAGGTCATATTAGAGTATATTCAGAATTGTTTTAAAAGGGTAGATTGTTTATTTTACTTTTTTTGTCAGGGCAACATCAGTCATTCTACGTATAGATATATAAAGGTGGAATATCCTAGTCTAGCTCTGCTTTTTGGTATTCCCAAGATGCATAAAAGCAAGATAGCCCCCCCTTTTAGGTCAATATTGTCAGCTGCATATTCCAAAACTGAACCAATTTCTATCTGGTTAGATGACATTTTAAATCCTGTTGTCCAGAGTTCGAAGTTTTATCTTAGAGATTCCTGGCACTTATTGGAATTGTTGAGTAATTTCAGTAATATCAATACACCCTTTGTCTTTGCATCCTTGGATGTAACTTGTTATACAAGTATAGACTAAGAAGTTGGGGTTGATTTTTTCAGAGAGCATTTGATGATTCACACTGATTTTGACAACGATAAAATAAACACTTTGGTTGTTTTGATGGAGATTGTTTTAGAGAACATTTTTTTCAAATTTGGTACATATGTGTTCTAGCAGATTTCTGGAGTGGCCATGGGTTCCAGAGTGGCACCATCTTTTGCCAACCTTATCATGGCTATGTGGGAGTTAAAACATCTTGTCACCCACCCTCTGGCTCAAAAAGTCTTATTCTGTAGGCGTTATATAGATGACTTTTTTTTTTTTGTGGCAGGGGGATTTTGAGAGTTTCTCTAGATTTTTGGAGGACCTCAATAATTCTACTAATTGGCAGGTTTAGTAATGTTATCGACCTTTTCAATATACATTTGGATTTTGATCCATGTAATTCAGTTATTTCTTTTTGTCTGGCTAAATGTATTGATTCCAAGGTTAAACATGTTCTACAACATAGACCCCCTCCTATTTAAAGATTCATGAGATTTTTTATCCAAGATTAGTCAGGACTTATATGAACACAGGTTATTAATGGTTACTATAGACATTTGAGACCTTTTCTCTGTGATCCCACATGATCAAGGAATTGAGTGGTTCTATGAATACTTGTGCAATAATACAGATTTGGATCATAACACTATTCTTACAGTTAGGACATGTATGGAACTCGTTGTAGATAACAATTTCCTAATTTATGAAGGGCAACTATTTAGGCAAACACAAGGTGTTGCCATGGGTGCCTGTTGTGCACAGTGTTTAGCAACATAGTATTGGCTCAGTGGGAAGACCTGTTTGTCCTGAATTCACCATTTAGAAATTTTGTGGGTATTTTATGGTCATTACCTTGATGACATAGTCCTGTTGTGGAGGGAATGGAGGGACCAGTTGGATACCTTTTTCGAATATTTTAACTCTACTACCCCATTTTTGAGATTTACCATGAGTGTCGATGAAGATACATTTAATTACCTAGATTTCACCTTGAAAAAGGATTATTGTAGCAAAACTATTGTGTCCTTGTTGTACAGGAAGCCCACTTATTCCAATACGCTTCTGCATTTTGACAGCTGGCATCCCATACATCAAAAGAAGGCCCTAGTAAAAGGGCAGTATGTGAGATTAGCCAGAATGGTATCAGAAAATTATACATTTTCTGATGAATGTGTGACTTTATTGGGTATGTTAACTAAAAGGGGCTATCCTAAGCAGCTTGTTAAAAAGATCATGGAAGAAGTGAAGTCTATACACACTGAGCAGAGTGGAGGAGAGGTGTTGACTACAACTGTTAGCTGAGATATATAAGTATCCTGTTTTTTCAATTATTTATACTGATTATTGTTTCTAGCAATTTATATATAGCACTTTTTATTGCCCACTGCACAGTTTTTGAGTGTATTTTGATTGCTATTAACTAATATGCACGGGTAACTGATTTGTTTGCAGTTAAAAAAGCATTCTGTAGAGTCTCATTGCTCCTTTATCTGTTTAAAAACTTTCATTTTGTGGCTTTCTGTAGTGCTTACTCTCTGTAGGATAATAGCTTTAGTATGTCCTAGTCAGAATTTCTGGCTCTGGGCTTGTTTGTTTATACAGTGATTGTTCAAAGCAAATGAACAGGCCATCTTGAATTAGCTGAAGCCTTTTTTTACCTGGGCTAGATTGTGTTAATTGGCTGCTGGCTAGTGGGGGCTAGTTCTTTTCAGTTCTTGTAAAAAAAAAAAAAAAGTTGTCTTAAGGTTGTATCTTCTGGTATTTAAGCCCTAACTTTGAGAAGGTTTCTGTCTATACACACTGAGCAGAGTGGAGGAGAGGTGTTGACTACAACTGTTAGCTGAGATATATAAGTATCCTGTTTTTTTCGATTATTTATACTGATTATTGTTTCTAGCAATTTATATATAGCACTTTTTATTGCCTGCTGCACGGTTTTTGAGTGTATTTTTATTGCTATTAACTAATCTGCATTGGTAACTGATTTGTTTGCAGTTAAAAAGCATTCTGTAGAGTCTCATTGCTCCTTTATCTGTTTAAAAACTTTCATTTTGTGGCTTTCTGTAGTACTTACTCTCTGTAGGATAATAGTTTTAGTATTCCCACCCTCCTTCCCTGTTGGTGTCTTGCTGTTATACTTGGTGGCTTTGCAGTTGCCCACCCCTACTGTAAATCTGATCTGGGACACTCCTCCCAGTCTAGTGTCATTAGCTCATTCTACCTAATACAGAGAGAACATTTGATAAGGCCTTCTGTTTCTCCTTTTTCCCTTTCAAAAAAAAAAAAAATTTTGCCTGAATCTCCTTGGTTCTGACTGTGCTTCTCAAATATTTTGGAAATATAGAGTATATTTTAGAGCATTTATTATAACTGTAATTGCCTTAATATTGCTACAACTCAAGTGCTCTAGGTTGCACTGCATCTGAAGTGTTTGTGTGTTTTAGCTGCTTTTCTGTATATATAGACTTCTCTGTATATGCAGACTAGCTACTTATTCTGCTGTGTTACTGCCTCTTAAATCGTTTTTCAGTTGTGCACTTGCCTTACTTCATTTAAAAAGTTTTAAATTGCTAATTTTGTAGAGTTTTAATTGCATTTACTGTTTAGGATTGCACACTTGTGTGTTAGCCTTTTCTGTGTTTATTTACTGTATTATTGCATTGTTTAGCCTGTTTCAACAAAAAAAAAATACTATCTTGTTTGCTCATTTCCCACCTTTTCTAGCCAGTCCATATCCCAGGCTTTGCTTGTCTCAGGACTTTATTTTCTGTGCTCAGAGCTATCCAGACCTTGCTGTGGTAGTGGGAAGTCCTACTGCTTACCAGTGGGACTGGTGAGCATTGTACTGCCTATCTAACACTGGAGGAGTGGTTTCCAGCTCTGAAATTGTAATTTTGTTGGCCTGGTTTCTATCCCTTTCAACTTTCTGGCTTAAAAATGCGTGTGTTTGCACATTTTTCACACCGTGCAGCACTGCGAGGCTACAGTTAAACTATTCCAGGTGCCAGAAGGTCTGCTCTTCAAATTTTCCCTTATAACTAGCTGGTTTCTTAGTAGTAGCACTAAAATCTGAACCCCTGTAACTAGCACTTGCTCTAGAACCTGCTGGAAAGCACTAGGAAGCCTGAAACTGATTCAAGCACTCAGCTCTCCTTGTCAATAAGGAGAAATTAATTATAGGCACTAAACAGCCTATAATTGCAAAGTACCTTGCAAAGGTAAGGGAAAACAGCTCTTAAACTTTACAAGAAAGCACTAGGAAGCCTGAAACTGATTCAAGCACTCAGCTCTCCTTGTCAATAAGGAGAAATTAATCATAGACACTAAACAGCCTATAATTGCAGAGTACCTTGCAAAGGTAAGAGAAAACAGCTCTTAAACTTTACAAAAAAAGCACCTAAACAGGCATGTCCAAGGGTCAGCCTCTGGTGATTTCTCCTGTCCACCTGGTGAATCTGGGCATACTGGGGCAGTGCGGCAACTGCCTCATGTACACAGACAATCCTCTCCTCCTACCACCCAACACTATAACCTGCAAGAGATGCACTTAGATAGCCAAACTGGAAGCTAAGCTCTCTCCGGCCAAGATTGTGCTAGACAGTCAAGAGGAGAAGGTTAACACCTGCATTACACCTCAAGCAACTCATAGCCTTTCAAAACCCACACCATCAACACACTTACATAGCAACACTAAACCCACATATGCGGAGGCCCTTAACATTAACCGGATCAAGCAACAAGGACCTCCGAAGCCGAAACACAAACAAACACCAGTCACAACCAAAGTGACACATAGCTCACAACACCAGTGTGCCACTCAACAACAGCCCCTAAGGCAAGACAATGTACCCAACACTTTAGTCATAGGTGACTCTATAGTCAGGCACACTGATGTCCCACTCACCAGGCTGAACAAGGAAAAAATTACAGTCAGCTGCCTGTCAGGTGCCAGGATCCGCCACATAAAGCATGCACTCAAGTCACTCCACAATAAGTACAAATACGACTCTGCCATTGTCCATGCTGGAGTGAATGACTTGAGACGTACCTCCCTGGACTACATGAAAAGAGATATGGAAGAGGTCTTGGATCATGTGACCCAGGCAGGCATGACCTTAGCCCTGAGTAGCATCCTGCCTTTGCCCAGAATGATACCACAGTATAAGGACAAAATGACTGACTTCAACAATTGGCTAAGCTCCTGGTGTCATTCAAAGGGGATCCAGTATTTGTCTGCCTGGGAAGACATGATCGACAAACCACGATGCTTTGCCAGAGATGGTCTGCACCTGTCACCCCTGCAATTCAGGTTACTGGCTAAAGCTCTTGCCACCCCTATAGTGCCTTTTTTAGGCAAGGTTCAAAGGATAAAACCACCACCGTAACAGATACAAGCATGCAAAATCTGAAGGTAATGCCACTCAATGCTAGAAGTCTAAACCTCAAAATGCACTCTCTCGAGGCACTCCTAAAAATGGAGAACATTGATATCTGTGCAGTAACTGAGACCTGGTTCAAGGCTCCAGAAAGCACCCCTGCAATACCAGGCTACAATTCTTACCACACTTTTCGGCCACAAAACCAAGACCGAAACACTAAAGGTGGAGGAGTGTCCATATTCACCAAGGATATTCACACCTCCAGGCTAGTTGCCCAACACAATGCATCTGAAATTCTCCAGGTGCAACTGACACTAGGTAAGACTGCATTCCAAATTGTAGCTTGCTACAGATCCCCCACCATGTCCCAAGATTCTCACTACACCTTTCTAAACATACTGGAAAATATTAAGATACAACCAAACACCCTAATAATGGGTGATTTCAACTACCCTGCCATTAATTGGGAAAAATACTCGGGTACCAACTCCTTTTCCCAATGGTTTTTGGAATTCATAAATTCCAACGCCCTGGATCAACTAGTCCATTGTCCCACCAGGGGAGCCAATATTCTAGACCTGGTCATTACCAACATGGGAGATAGATGCTCCACACCAGTGGTCACCCCCTCATTGGTCAGGTCTGACCATAAGCAAATCACCTTTGACATCCACATCCCCCCCCCCCAGTAAGGAAACCTCCTTAAAAAACTTCTCAAAAGCCAACTTCATGCTACTGAAGTCAGAAGTGACAAACTTCACAACACCCACACAGATGGGATCTGGAAGTTCGACTGCAGAATCCTACACTAAGGCACTGTACGAGCACATCCACTCGTGCATGAATTGTGCCATCCCAAATAGAACCAAGATGCTCTTCTCCAAAAAAAGGAAGCCAATCTGGTGGTCCCCTGCTATAAACAAACTATACAACAGAAGAAGAAACTGTTGCAGAAAAGAGGAAAATCCCAGGATGCAAAAATCTCCCTCACCAGCCTCAGTAAGAAGCTGAGATCCCTCATAAAATCCTCAAAAGCTAGTTACGAAAATAAAATTGTCAAAGATTCCAAAGACAACCACAAGGCATTCTATAGTTATGTCAAGACTAAATGGCAATGCTCAGATCTGCTCTGAGCTACAACAGAATGGCATTAAATATACTGATCCCAAGGATATTGCCAATATCCTGGCAGATCGATTTAGTGCCAACTTCACCACCCTCTCACTCCCCTAAAGGGCCCATCTCAATACCAACATATTGCCAAATTCCGATAATCATGCCACACAGGTAGAAACCGCACTCTCCAAAGCTAAGAATACAGCATCCATGGGACCAGATGACATCCCAGGCTGTGTACTACATGGACTACAAAATGTACTGGCACCTCACCTAAGTGTCATGTTTAATCATAGCCTCACCTCAGGCTTCGTGCCCACTGAGTGGTGCACAGCTACAGTTATCCCGCTCCAGAAGGGAGGATCCACCTTGGATCCCGGGAACTACCGTCCCATCAGACTGACAAGCCTGATCTGCAAGGGCATGGAACGCATTATCATGGAACTTATAAACAAAGACATTGGTAACCTTCAAACACTGGACCCCACCCAGTTTGGGTTTGTGAAGGGTCGATCTTGTCTCCTGAATCTGATTGACTTCTTCGAATCAGTCTCCAGAGCTGTGGACGAGGGTAAGGTGGTCCACACAGCCTATCTGGACCTTGCCAAGGCCTTTGACACCATCCCCCACTCTGGAATCATAGATAAACTTACTAAGCTGGGCATAAATCCCTACGATACTCGATGGGTTGCCAACTGGCTTACTGACAGAACCCAGACTGTAAAAGTAGCCGTCTCCAAATCCAGGTCCAGACAAGTGACAAGTGGAGTATCTTAGGGTTCAGTCCTGGGACCACTCTTGTTTGGCATCTACTTCTCTGAAGTACAGGCCAACACTAAGGGACTCTGGCTAACAAAGTTTGCAGATGACTGCAAACTGGGAGCCATTATTGAATCCCCAAATGATGTGGATATTCTACAAAAAGGCCTTAAAGAAACAGATGCCTGGTGCCAGAGCCATGGGCTCAAGCTTAATGCCAAGAAATGTATAGTTATCCTCTTTGGAAAAAAACATGTACACATGAATTACCACATAGGTGGCAGGACGCTAAACATCAAAAGTGTGATGAGAGACTTAGGGACACAGGTGGACAGTGGTCTCACTTTTGATAACAACATCGCCACAACAGTCAGGAAATCCTTCTATGTGGCACACCTCATCACTAAGAGCTTTTCATCCAGAAAAAAGGAGTTCATTGTCCCACTGTACTCATCCCCCATTAGACCCATTATAGAGTATAATGCCCCGTTTGGTATGTACCTCACAAGACATCTGCAACAGCTGGAAAAGCCACAGAAATACCTCACTAAAAGAATCACAGGCCTAAAGCAGATGCCATATGCTGACCATCTAAAAAAACTCCAGCTATACTCTGGCATATCGTCTACTCAGAGGCTATCTCTGCTTAACATACAAGGCCATGTCAAACCCTGAGCTGTTGGACATGCTCCACTTAAAGAAATCCCAATCCCTCAGAGCCACACACTCCAGGGATCTAAACCTTGTCATCACAATGAACAAAACATGCTAGAGGGATAGGTTCCTGACCCAGAGACTCCCCATATTTTGGAATAGACAGCCCATACATGTCAAGCAGAGCGCCTCATTGGCCATCTTCAAAAGGAACCTTGATGATTGGATGGGAGATAGGAAATTCACCCCGGGGATCATGTCAGTTGCCCTGCTAGACAGGGGCCCAGAGAAGTAAATTTTGTGGGAAGAAATATCCAGGGAATTGTTATGGCTAGGCTTGCATAGGCCCTAGGGCCCATAGCCTAGTATCAACCTATGAACCTATGAACCTATGATGGTGTTTATTGCATACCTCTGGGTAATAAGGCAGGTTTGGGGTAAAGTGTCCCCCCCAAAAATGTTAACAAGTTTGAGAGGGCATTAGTACTACCATTTACCATAAATTTTTTTGACATTCGTAATATTATTTTAAACCACTGGAATGTATTTACACTTGACCAGGAGTTATTTAATTTGGTAGGTAGTATTCCTACCATTATGTATAAAAAAGAAACCTCCTTTAAAGGTATGTTGGAGAGAGCTCCTACAATCGCGACTGGAGGCGGTAGTTTTAAATGGTAGATGCCCTCAGTGTAAATTTATGGTAAATGCAAAACATATAAAAATTAGACATTTTGGTATATTAAAACCAAAGAAGAAATATTTTTGTTATTCTAAAGGGGTAGCTTATGTTGCTTTTTGCCAAGCATGTGATGGGTTTTACATAGGTAAGACCAAGAGGGCTATTAAACAGAGTTTCTATCAACATACCTATGACATCTCTAATAAAAATGAAAAAAAAATGCCCTCTTTAGGCATATTACGGATCATCCAAATCATTCATTCAAGTTCTGCGTTATTGACAATGTCGACCTAGGGCAACGTGAGGGTCCTTCTGATGATTACCTTGAATTTTCAGAATTAAAATGGTAGGTCAGGATGAATGCTTGTATCCATCCTGGACTTAATGACAGATTTTTCATATGTCCTTTGTTGAAATTAAAAACTGCTTTTTATGTTTAGTTGTTTTTTTATATATTTATAATGAAGGTCAATTATTATGTTTATGTGGGCATTATTCTAGGGAAGTCTGATATTATGTTTTAAACTTCATATTTATGTCTTTCTATTTGGTTGTTGTTGTATTCATAGGGTATGATTTTAGTTTTATTTGTCTGTCTGTAAACTAATTAGTTAAGGGTGTGTGTGTGTGATCAGTGTTTAATTAATTAGTAGGTAGCAGTGTGTGTGTATATATTACAATGATTTTACCATTTACACTTGTTCTGAGGAAGTCTTGCATTTTGAGATGAAAGCACTCAATAAAAACTACATTTTGGTACTTGTGATGTTGACTGTTGCCTTAAACTTAGAAAGTTGATAGATGAACAGGATTTATCTTAGCATTCATTTTTCTGAAGAATGTGAATTCTGAAACTCATATGTATGTCTTTATTTAGTAACTTCAGTCCTCAGATTGCCCCAGTGATTTGCCAGAAAACCACAGATTTTATGGAAACAGATCAAAAATATGAAGCAAAAAATCTGGACAGTTGAGAGGTATGGTTTAACATCACGACATGCACACCATTCATCTCATCCTCTTAGGGCAACGCATGTGGACAAAGCCATACAAAATTTGTTTGGGAAAGGGGCAGAAATAGGGAGACTTTTTAAATATTGCTCTTACAAAATTCAACATTGCATAGCACACTGGCTTTGGAGAAAGCAGTTTGGCTGCCACTCCCTGCAAAGCACAGTAGAGATCGTAAGTCAGGATCCTCTCAACCTGTTAGAGCAAGACATCTGGACAAAGACATCAATCAAGGCGTAGGGAAACAGGCATATGTGATGTGGCATGATAACAGGTGAGCCTGCAAACCACACATGGACAACTAGCATGAGACATTCATGATCTGTGAGGTAACCATGCACACTGTCCTGTTACTGTAATATCTGCAGGAGGTGTGAGAATGGGCACTGCTATAACTGTATGTGACAGTATGGGCATTACAGGCTCGTTGCTTTGTGTGCATGGCATATATCAATGGCACAATTCACAGTGTCACAAATGACATACATGCCATTAATGTTGTCAAACAATGATGTATGCAGTGTATACATAAGGTGAACAGGTAGCACAGATGCATCTGGTGTAACAACTTGACTGGTGTTCTGCACCATCAGACAGTCATGTATATTCCACAGAAAAAAAATACCTAGGAATGGCCAATAAGCTGCATGACAGTGTACTGTGACAAAGGTGGTATACTTCAATTACACATCACTGGTACATGTTTAAGGAAGTACATGGAGAAGGATGCATATTGGAGTGATGAACACTGGGAACCATGATGTTATTATGCCCTCTGATGTGCATGTCTTTCACATAACCAGTACTTGTATTACAGTCAATGGAGGAACCAGCACTTTGACCACATGCTGGTCATACCTCACAACCTCTTCATGCAAGAAATGAGGATAAAGTCTAAAATAATGGATGGACAAAGGAACAAAAATACTGACATATTTCAAATATTGATTGTACAAACTTAGAAAGTTACTATAGTAACACAGTTTGTGTTAGCATGCATTTTCTGAAGGCTATGAAGTCTGAAACTCAAATTTATGTCACTATTTAGCCACTTCAGTCCTCAGTGATTTACTACAAAATCACAAATTTTAATTGAGACAGACTGAAAACATGAGGCAAAACATGGTCATTCTGTAAAAATCTGGACAGTTGAGAGGTCTGATGCTGAAGGATGTACCACTTACCCTCTACCCCAGGAAACAGGTCACGTACCGATTGGTGTGATTATAGGGTGTGATGTCCACATTGTACTTGGGAGTTGTGTCTGTTTCCTGATGCAACACATCTCTCCATTTGTCTCATCAATGCAGATGTTATCATGGCTGTGGCAGCAGACACTGCTATGTGTTGTTACTGTGTGTATTATACTAATATCACATTTGTCGTCAATGATTGTCCACAAGCTATAGTCCTTCAGGCAGCTGTTTGTACACAGTATGTGTATGTCATCTGTGATGTCCATCACTTAACTAAGGGGCATGATAGGCCTAGCAGATACCTCTGATGTACTGACCTCATCACTGGACCTGAGATATATGTCACATCACACATTTCAACATAGTGCAATGCCCTGGCCCAGCTCATTCCTACCCCCACTAGAGGTAGCAACATCCTCAACCTGGTCATTACTAACATGGGGGACTGTTGCTCTACACCAATATTCAACTTCTACCTGGTTAGATCTGACCACAAACAAATCACCTTGGAAGTCCACACCCCCCGCAAAGGTAACCACCATGAAAAAATTCTCCAAAGCTAATTTTGGGCTCCTAAAAACAGAGGTGGCTAACTTCACGCCACCCATGCAAATGGAGAATCATTGCATGACTGCCGAATCATACACCAATGCACTGTACGAACATGTACACAAATGCATGGTTCTCGTCACAGCCAATAGAACCAAGATGCCCTCCTCCAAAAGAAAGGAAGCCAATCTGGTGGTCCCTGCCATAAACAAACTCTACAACAGAAGAAGGAAACTGATGCAGAATAAGGTGAAGTCCCAAGACTGGAAAAACTCCTTTATCAGCCTCAACAAAAAGTTGAGATCCCTCATCAAATCCTCTAAAGCTAGCTATGAAAACAGAATTGCAGCAGATGGTAAAAACAACCACAAGGCCTTCTATAGTTATGTAAAGAATCTCCATGGCAATACCCAGATTTGCTCTGAGCTACTGCACAATGGTACCTCCTATACTGAGCCAACAGATATTGCCAATATACTGGCTGACAGGTTCAGTGCCAACTTTACCCCTCCCCCCAAAGGACCAATCACAATACAAGTAGATTGCCAGGCACCCAGTATTACTGCTGCACAGGTTAAAACAGCACTGTCCAAGGCCAAGAATACAGCTTCTGTGGGACCTGACAATATCCCTGGCTGTGTTCTACATGAACTACAGAGTGAACTGGCACCTCACCTGTGTGCCCTGTTCAATCGCAGCCTCACTTCAGGCTTTGTCCCTACCAAATGGCTCACTGCTACAGTCATCCCTTTCCACAAAGGAGGAGCAACTACAGACCCTGGGAACTATTGTCCCATTAGCCTGACAAGTCTGATATGCAAAGCTATGGAATGCATCATCATGGACCTAATAAACAAGGATATAAGAAATCTCCAAACTCTGGATCCCACACAGTTTGGTTTTGTGAAGGGTAGATCATGCCTGCTCAAGTTGGTCGACTTCTCTGAGTCAGTCATCAGAACTGTGGATGAAAGCAAGGTGGTTCATACAGCCTACCTTGATCTGGCCAAGGCCTTTGATACCATTCCCCACTCAGGAATCATAGAAAAACTCACTAAGCTAGGCATCAACCCCTATATCACTAGGTGGGTTGCAAACTGGCTCACAGATAGAACCCACATTGTGAAAGTAGCTGACTCCAAGTCAGACTGCCAGCCAGTCATGAGTGGAGTCCCACAGAGATCAGTCCTGGGTCCTCTTCTGTTTGATATCTAGTTGTCAGAAGTCCAGGCCAACATGAAGGGACTCTGGCTGACAAAGTTCGCAGACAATTGCAAGTTGGGAGCCATTATTAATTTCCTAAGTGATGCTGACATCCTACAGAAAGGCCTCACTGAGACCAACGACTGGTGTCAGAACCATGGCCTTAAGCTCAGTGCCAAAAAATGTGTTGTCATCCCCTTTGGGAAAAACCCAGATCCCATGAATTATCACATCAATGGTAGTCCACTGAACATGGAAGGCATTATAAGAGATCTGGGAACACAGAATGACAGCAACTTCTCTTTTGACCACCACATTGCCACTGTGGTCAAAAAGTCCTTCTATGTGGCACATCTCATTACTAAGGGTTTTGCATCCTGGAAGAAGGAGGTCATTGTCTCCCTCTACTCTTCCCTTATTAGGTCAGTCATTGAGTACAATGCTTCATTTGGCATGTACCTCACTAGACACCTGCAACAACTGGAAAGGCTACAAAAGTACCTCACAAAAAGGATCCTAGGCCTTAAACACTTGTCTGATATGGACAGACTCAAAAAACTCCAACTATTCTCTGTCTCATATCGCCTACTTAGAGGCTATCTCTGCTTGACTTACAAAGCCATGTCAGACCCAGCTCTGTTGGAAATGCTACACCTAAAGAAATCCAAGTCCCTCCGCACCACATGCTCCAGAGATCTCAACCTCATTACCACAATCAACAGAATGTGCTGGAGGGACAGGTTCATAACCCAGAGGCTACCCATGCTATGGAATAGACTTCCCATACTTGTCAAACAGAGCACCTCACTGGCCCTCTTCAAGAGAAATCTTGATGAGTGGATGGGAAATAGAAAATTCACCCCAGGGATCTCTCCAGTGATTCTACTCGACAGAGGCACTGGGAACTAAGATCGGGTGGCATGATGCCAGGGTAATCCTATGGGCTAGGCTTGTAAAGGCTCCAGGGCCATTAGCCTAGTACACACATATGAACCAACGAACATATGTCATACACTGTTCTAACCATTTGCTGATATAGCTGTTTCTGGACACATGTGACAGTGTCGCTCGAATACCACATGTGACTTTTTGTCAAATGCCTTTACATGTTCGAGCTCTACAAGGTGATACTGTCATCATGCATGCCCTTGATGATATCTTTGAGGACATCTAGCAGATGTAAGGGACCTGATGTAGCAATAACAACTCACACAGTTATGCTGCATACACCTGGAATATTACTAGTATACATACAGAAGAGGTCCATGATGACATGTTGGTGTACCTCAAAGTCGAGGAGAGTCAGGATGTCCTTATACATGCATGTATCAGGTGCTGTCCCCCCAATGCAGGTGGATGTATTTGATGTACACCTTTGTATGGGAATACAGGCCATGTAGAGTGTGTGTTGTACTGTGTATTCCACCATATCAGGAAGGTGTATGTGCTTGGTCATGCCACAGGTGATATGTGATGTTGTTACAGCACATGGATTCCGTGTGATAGGCCTGGAGTAAGCTAAGATAGTGCATACTGCCAATTCTGATCTGCCCTAGGGATTTGATGCAATCACACATGCAGGTATCTTTCACAAAACCCCCAAGCAGGGGATTAAGCCTTATGTCAGTTGATGGGTAAATAGTTGACTCACTGACAGAACATATTATGTGACAATTGGTGAATCAACATGTATAGTACAGCTGTCACCATTTGCAACCCCACAAGGATCTGTTCTTGGCTATTCACTGTTTGAACTGTATTTTTCAACAGTTCAGGCTAAAGAAGATGGTCTTTGGCTTTCCAAGTTTGCTGATTCTTGCATGTTTTTTGTAATCATTGAGTCCACCAGTGGTGATAACATAGTACAAGAGGAGTTACCACACAACTGAATGGTGACAAAGCACAAGATCTACAAATAAATTCAGAAACATGTGCTTGTAATGCTGTCTGAAAAGTGGAGTTCCATGTTAATCACAGTACTGAAAAAAGTCCTGCTATGCAGAAATCCAGTGATGCAAGCACTGGGAACACATCTAGATAGTAATCTGAACTTTGAACACCAAGTGTCCAGACTGCTAATGAAAGCATCTGTTCTGGACATCATAAGCCATGCCATCATATTGACATCTTAGGATTGCATGACAGCACTGTAGTCAAACTGCATTACAGCACAAATAGAGTATAATGCTCTTTTTATATAACTAGTAACCACTCAAGCACAGTGAGGTTAGGTACCTGAAATGACCAGGAAACAAACACCAAAATCACTGGTACCAGGTGGGGTTAACCAAGCACTAGACATGAGCCACGAGCCAAAGTGTGGAAGTAACAGCAGTTTATTCAGCACATTAACGCAACTCTCCCCACAGCGTTTATGTCTTCAAGACTTCTTCAGATGTAGCACTGAATAACTAACTGTTGCATCCTGTTATATACCTCTCCATTCTAATTACATAATTGTTTAATAGTTTAATCACTTGACAATTTAATACAAATACTTTACTTAAAAAAAATTTAAAATTGTTTAAAAACATATGCCATACCACTAAAAACACACACATATAGGAATAATCTACAGACAAAATACATTCTGAAAACATGTACATATGCATATAAATATAAATATAAACCAAATAAGCAAAGGTGTGGCTCTAGTATCAACTGCTGTAGAAGTCCAAAGTGATGAATAAGTAAAATAAGAAGGTAAAAACAAGATATCCCAAGATGTATTCGTTTGTAGCTCAGCTTTAATAGTCACACAAGGACTTTCACATACAGCTTCATCAGGTGTTTAAACAAAGTTACTGAAACACCAATTTATACTTGTAAATGGTCATATGACCAACTAGTGCCAAAATTAAAGTGGTACATTCAATATGAACAAAATATAAACATAAAACTTTAATATTAAAAACAGATATAAATAAATACAAATATATCAATGTCTAAAAATCAATATATATATATATATATATATATATATATATATATATATATATATATATGTACATAAAAATATATCTACTTATTTACGAAGAGGTCTCTTATAAAGAACTGGTTTAATGGGTACATAGTCATTGAGACCATGCCCATAATTTGCTCTAAGTCTCACAATCCAATTTGCTTCCAGTTCTTCAGTTCTACGTCTAATGTTACCGCATCTTATACTCTCATATGTCGTACCCAACACTAAAAATTTAAAAATATGTTGTTCATCAGTATTGATAACATGCTTGGTAAGTGCATTAATAACATTTTTTTTCTTAATATGATATAAATGTTCCCTGATTCTTTCTTTCAGGGAACGATCGGTTTTGCCTACATAGAATTTATTACATAGGATACAAAAAGCAAGATAAACAACATGCATAGTCTCACAAGTGGCAGTTGCAGTAATATAAAAAATCTCACCGGTATCTGGATGCTTAAGAGTAGTATTTTTAGAAACAAAACCACAATATCTGCACCTACCACATGGTTTAGTGTTTGATGTTCTTTACTGAGAATGAGAATAGAAAGTATAATTTAATTAAACAGTATGTGGAGGAGAAATGCAATGTGATTTTCAAGAGAAAATGTGGGAAAATTGATAGGAATTTGAGGGAATACTATCAGAAGCGAGCATACCCTTTTCCTAGGAAGGATACTTTTACCAGTAGAAATTATATGGGGGATTATGGATACAATAGGGGTTCAGATACCCAGGGATACTATGCACACAATGCATGGGGAACATCATGTGGACAGTCTAATTATAGGATGAATGGGGGAATGGAACAGGATGTCATTAACAGTGCTGACATCCCCGAACTTAGGAGGTCGGACAGGTTGAGGCAAAAATCTCCGGTTAAGTATTTTCAGAGGGGTCCCCCAAGCGGCAGGAGGCAATAGTGGAAACACGCAGGGAAGAGGGACATGAAAATGTCGAAAACATGGAGAGTATTGTGGTGGAAGGAGCATGTCATAGGTTTTATGACTTTAATATTTACAATTATAGTGGAGTGGAGGTCATTATCAAGCACTTCATGTTGTTTTCAAAAGGCTTCAAGTTCATTCCTTCTAGTAAGGGATGTATAGTGGATACTTTGATAGACTTGAAGATATTCTTAAGAAAGAAAAAAAAATTGAAATTTTATTTCAGGGACATCAGAATGGGGGTATTAGTACAGAAGTCAAGAAACCTAGTACCATTAATCCACCCATGCATCCCCAGTTAAAGAATTTTGAGATACAAGTAGAAAGGGAGATTAGAAGTAGCATTGCTACTAGACAGAGTTGTAAATACAACATTAGCAAGGAAGAATTTGATATTATCAAATCCTTACAGGAAAATAGATATATTAGGGTTATGCAACCGGACAAGGGGGGGGGTATTCATGGATAGGATCTTGTATTCCAGCAAAATGTTGAATATGCCATGATACGTCACGATACATTAGAGTATCCAGGAACAAAATAAATTTGGCTTATTGTAAAATTGATTTCACATTAACAAATATGTTAGAGGATGAATTAATTAATCAGGACATTTACAAGTATTTACTTAGTATGGAGAAGCCCAGAATATCAGCCATATTTGGGATCCCCAAGGTACATAAAAACATGGAGGATCCCCAATGATACCCATTGTAGCTGCAAATGGGTCCAAAATGTACCCCCTGGCTAAATATCTAGATCTTAAGCTAAAAAGCATTTGGGTTAATTCTAGTGGAATACTTAAAGATTCTTGGGATTTTTTAAGGAGTATTGCTAAAAACATGTATTCAGATTCCCTTAGTTTTGTTACTTTGGATATACAAGATTTGTTCAATGTAATTCCTCATAACATTGGTTCAGAATGTTTTCAGGAGGCAATAAACCAATATGGAAATTTGGTCCAGAATACTTTCCTGGTGTACACTGAACTTATGGATTTGGTTATGGAACAGAACTTCCTATTTTTTGAAGGTGAATTTTTCAGGCAAATACAAGGTGTAGCTATGGGGGCATGTTGTGCCCCTACATATGCTAACATTGTACTTATGGTCTGGGAACAAAAGCTTGTTTTTCATTCAGAGTATGCCCAATATTGGGTCTACTATAAACGTTAACTAGATGATATTTGTATATTTTGGAAGGGTAGTGAAACAAAACTTATGGAATTTATTCAATATTTGAACCAGATGACAGAATGTTTAAGATTAACCCATCACATTTCTTATCAAGAGATGAATTTTCTGGATGTTACCATTAAGAAAGACTCTGTACTACAGGAATTTACTTCAGAGGTCTATAGGAAAGAGACTTTCTCTAATTCTTATTTGTATTTTACTAGTTGACATCCCTATAAACAAAAAAGAAGTATAGTCATGGGACAGTTCATTCGTAGTTGTAGGATGACTTGCAGGGATGTGGACTATAAATATGAAAGTCAGAAGGTTAGGGACATGTTTTTGGCTAGGAAATATCCTAGTGATTTGATAGCGGATGTTATGGCTGAGGTGAGAACAGGAAAAAACCTCTAAGTTTACCCCTATTTTGGGATGTGACATGTTGGATAGTCACCAGGGGCAGGTAACATCTGTGGTTGGTTATGATACCAATAATGGGAATTTTAATCCGATAGGTCAAGAAAAGAAAGGAGCCTTTGGGGGTAATTATGTTATGTTCTATAATCAGAGTACCCCCAATATTAGAAATATTATTACACAACATTGTGATAGGTTTAGCTGTTATTCTGAATTGGAGACATTATTCAAAAATCCATTAAAGTTTACATATAAAAAAGGAAAAAAAACCTTAAGGAATTACTGAAGAAAGATCAGAAGTTGTTGCACAGAAAAAAAACAGGATCATACAAGTGTGGATCTTGTGCTTAATGCCCATTGATTTTAAACCAAGATTCAGTGTGTATAATGGAGAGGGGTTATTTGGTTAAAAGTAATAGTTTTTCCAATTGTAGCAGAGAAGGCTTGATTTATTTAGCTTTGTGCAAAGAAAGTGGTGCATTTTACATTGGAAAAACTATACGAAAACTAAAAAGAAGAATTTATGAGCATCTTAATGCTACCTTATTAGTTTTGTGCTTCCCATTTCATGTGATAAGTTAAAGTATCCGTAGTATTTTGTGAAAAATAAGGTCTAGCTCTGGTCTTTCTAAGCTTCACTACATCTGCCACATTCCTTTGTATAAGCTGTTTGTTATATCCTCTATCCATACGTTCTGTTTGAGCTACCTCTAGTTGTTTTTCAAAATCTGCTTCATTAGCCTAGAAGCTCTATATACTTGACTTTGTATTACATTTCTAAAAATGTATTTCGGGTGCATACTTTCTCCATTTAGCAAGCTGCTCACGTGGCAATCTTTTTTATACGTTCTGGTACTTAGTTGATTATTAATACCCTTGCATATAGTAATATCCAGGAAATTAACTTCATCATGTGACCAATTCACAGTGAATTTGAGAAATTGTGTTATATTGTTGATGTAATTAACAAATTGCATCAATAATTCTACAGGCCCATTCCACAAAAGGAACAGGTCATCTACAAACATGCGAAAAAATATAATGTGGCTTTTAAATGGCCCATTTATTAGCCAGTCCATTTCCCATTCAGACATCACAGCATTTGCTTAGCTGTATATATATATATATATATATATATATATATATATATATATATATATATATATATATATATATGTGTGTGTATATATATATGTATATATATATATATATATATATATATATATATATATATATATATATATATATGTATATATATATATATATATATATATATATATATATATATATATATATATATATATATATATATATATATATATATATATATATATATATATATATATATATATATATATATATATATATATATATATATATATATGTGTATATATATATATATATATATATATATATATATATATATATATGTGTGTGTGTGTGTATGTGGGTCTATATTATATCCACGAACGCTTAAAAAAGCGAACGCTGATTGTCCGTTTCTGTTGCTTCGATATTTTCAGTGTTATGGTGGAAAGTTAATTTCAGGTGCGATTGTGTGTGAGTGTTAGTGATTTAGGGTGATTAGGTGAGTTAGTTGAGCTTGGGTTAGGTGTGTGCGATTGAGTGGACATGAGGGTTAGGGCGGATTTAAGTGAGTTAGAGTTAGGGAGGAAGGTGAGTGTGCAATAGTGACGGACCATAGGGGTTTAAAAGGTGGGTAAAGGTAAAAGGGGTATAGTGGTGTGTAGGTAGTTTAGTGTAGTTTAGTGTTATCAGATTTGTATGTATGTTATGTTGTTTTTTTTTTTTTTGTGTTGTGTTGTTGTTGTGTGTTGTGTTTGTGGATTGAGATATTATATTTTTTTATTTTTTGACTCCAAGAACTAAAAGATGAGCAAAAGCCCTTGTATCTGTTTTTTACAGGTAGGTCTAGTCTATCCTGTCTTCAGTAGGGGGGGGCTGCATGGCTGGCTAGAAAGTCAGATGAAAAATTGTCATCTTTGCAGCTATCCCCAGCAGTATTTTTTAGATTATATTTTTGAAAAGTCTCTTAGAGAGAGAGCATTATATATTCTGTCATGGGCCTGACAATAACAAGAAGCCCCAATCACCACATCATCTGCGTTGCCCTATTAACTATGGTAACTTGTACTCTGCTCTGATGTCACTGTGAATATATACTTAGTATTTTCTTGTTTTTTTTTATTTATTATTTTTTGTATTTTATTTTTTTTTTTTTTTTTATCTTCTGTGGGGAGATAAAGTTCGAGACTTGCATATTTATTTGGTGACACTGTGTGGGACACTCTTAATAACCTTGCTGTTGGTCATACCACCATTTGTATTAATGCTAATTTTACATAGTATATTGGGCACCCTTGGAAGAACCTTAAGGTAGCTGGTGAGGTGTTCTGGTGGCAGTGGTCACTACCTTATAGTCTGGGTAGAAGGGGGAATAGCAGGTAAACCTGTTCCAGCCTTTCCCATGTGTGTGTGGATGTGTGTATGTGTAGCAAATCTCCAAGAGTGTGTATGTCACCTACTTGGGCAGGGATATGGAGCACTGGTTGGACAAAGAGAATGTTGAGAGGCCTTGACTTGGAACCCTGGCTAAGGACTCAACTCTATAGCTGTGCCAGTGGGGAGTCTTATTGGGGATCTGGAGAAAGAGGGAGAAACCAGCCCCAGACTGACTGTGGTCTCTGTATGCTCTTAAGGGAAATTGCACTTGATGCAGAGAACTGCATCTGGAAATACTGTGTATGTACCTGTTATTCTCCCAGTGGATATTCCCCACAGGTGCTAGTGGTAAGGATTGAGGCTCCTTGATTACTGGTCCAGTGATGGGTCATCACACCCTCTTTAAGCATAGCCTAGATGACTGGATGGGAAACTACTTCTTGCCTGGGATTTCACCTGTGACCCTCCTAGATATGGGCAGTCATTGGTAACAAGATCTTTAGTTTAGGCAAGATCCTTTATATTGGGTTTCTCTAGTATTATATTGGGTACACATGGCTAGGCTTGTAAAGACCTTCGGGTCAATAGCCTAGTAACCACCTATGAACCTATGAACTTATGTTAGCGCATGATGTTCCCATTGCCACTCCATTGCATTGCCAATATATATTATCTCTGAATAAGAAGACATTATGTTCTAGTATCAGCTTTAGCAGTGTTTTAATCATTTCAACTTTTGATTTCGTAAAATCCTGATCTTTATCCAATAGTCTAATAATGCTATCTATACCTAACTTATTGGGAATCACTGTAAACAGTGACACTACATCAAGTGTAACTAGGTACCAGTGGCCTAATGGATAAGGCATTGACCTCCTAAGCGAGGGATTGTGGGTTCAAGTCCCATCTTGGGTGATATAAACTTGATACAACTGAAGCTTTTAGGTTGGGAGGGTGGCCTAATGTTTAAGGTGTTTGCCTTACAAACAGAAGTTGTAGGGTCTGAGTCTCACAAGGGATAATTGCCTAGGCTTAAAATGGCTCGCAAGGGCAGTTAGCTTAGTACTGCTCTATGAACCTATAACAAATATTGTGTAAGTAAACTTTGTTTATTAACATATTCATACAAATCTCTCACAAAATGTTCTGTATCTCTTAATATATATTCAGATTTGTTTACTAAACTTCGTAAATTCTTGTCTAGGAATATAGAGATAGACTCAGTGCACCAGTTTCTACCTGCTACTATCGGTCGCATAGAGGGTTTTATTGGATTTTTATGAAGTTTCGGAGACCCCTGTATTATTGGAATAGTGGGGTTCAATATAACAAAATACTTTTGAAGTTCTTCATCAATAAGACCCATCCTTCTTAACTCTTCTATACCTTTATGAACCTTCCTTATCATGCTCTTCACCTGTAAAGGTGTGACAATTTTATAAAAATCATCATCATTCAACATACTGATCATAATATGATCATATCCAACCCTGTCCATTATGACGATCTGGCTTCCCTTGTCTGCCAGTCTTATCATAATGGATGCGTAAGCTTGTAAACTAAGACGTGCTTCATATTCATTTTTAGTTAAATTAAACTTTTTGTTCATGTAAAACTTAGCTTTTTGTGAATAGTAAACTTTATAGACATCCTCTATACAAAGTTTTTCAAATGCTTGTATTAATGGACTTTGTTGTGGGATAAACAAGCTAGGTTTCTTGAACGTACCTGCTACATCAACAGCATCAACATTTTGATTAAATATTGTTTTAGCATGAATTTTCGTGTAAACATTTTAATATCAAAAATAATTTCAGTAATGTGTGTATCAGCCATTGGAATAGATGATAACCCCTTATTTAACATATTAAGTTCATCTTGAGTTAAAACATGTGCAGATGAATTCGATACTAATTTCTTAAGTTCATGAATGCTTTTTTTTATCGTGTAAGGACTCACCACGCTCTCTTTGTGTTTCTTTTTCATTCTCATTAGATTTCTCCCTCTCTGGCGGCTCCTGTTCTGTC
>NC_056741.1:1767431926-1767434426 GCF_019279795.1 Protopterus annectens | reverse complement strand
AAATATAATTGATAGAAATAAATAGTGCTGTAATACAGATGTCCAACCATTAATTAAATATAGTATAACCTGCAGTAGTCTCAAGAGTACAGCTTCAGAATCTGAGGAAATCACATGTGAGATTTATCCCCTGTTGAAATGCTGAATCATGACAGAAGTGAGGCTGCTGGAAAGTGTTTGAATCACCACAGGTCTAATATGTGAACAAAGCCTAGAAGTACCAACCTGAACTGTGAAATTGCAGGATGTGTGAGAGTGACAGAAAGGGTCATGTATCAATAAATAAAGTAGTAATAACCCCCGAATATATAAGCCTGAGTGTGTCTCCACAGAACTAAATGCATGTGGGAATTACAAATTAACATCCCAAACTGATTTCAGTGTGTCTGAATCTTGAATGTTTAAGCCAAAATCTGTATATGGTGATGACAGTAAACAATTTGCAGATAGAATGAATGATTGTCTGACAAACTAAACAGCCATAGTTGTCCCCTGTCCTGTCATCGAAGAGTAGCAGGATGATGTATCTGATCAAATTCAAAATAACTAGGATAGTGATGTAACTGTAACAGGTCTAGCATGACACTCAAATAAAAATCATTATGAAACATCAGCCTCAAGTTAATTGTGTACCTATTACAAATGTATATCAATGTGTAACTTATGAATGTGTCATCATTTTCTTTCTCCACCCCACCCTATAATTGGAAATTAAAACACTCACTAAATATTGGTATGTGAACATTTCATTAACCGTGGACATTTGTCCTGTTCACAAATATATGCATGTCTGTTTGTGCATGTGCCCTGTTCATACCTGCAAACCTGATGGCCTGTTGCCATTAATCAACCCTGCATGTTGTTTGATTGTGTATTTCCATTCAAATAATGCATGTGATATTGATATGCCCGTTGTTCAATGGTGTTAATATCTGGGTGTTTGTTTAATGGGAATACCAATGCATGCTGTTACAACTAATTGGAATGGAATAATATGCCACTAACCCAAACTAACATAACATACCCACAAACCTAGAACGCTTGGGAAGGCAGGTCCCAGCGGACCCACCTCTCCCACCTCAGCTGGCGACTGCACCTGGCACTAGTGCCCAGGCTGGACCCTCCTCCGGTGGCCCTGTGCCACCTTCGGGTGGAAGTGCTGCAGGGGATGGGGCCCGTCCCCCCTCTGCAAACGTGGCTGGAGGAGTACGTCCACTCACCCTCCAAGGTGTCTGGTCTGTGGTGCGAAGGGAGATCCAAGACTCTGTTCTTGGGCCCCTATGCCAGCTCGAGGCTCGGGTGGCACAGCTTACGGCCATGGCCGTTGTCCCGCCTGCACAACCCCCAGCACAGCCCCGTCCTGGGCTGTGAAGGAACAGTGGCAACTGCCTATGGGTGGGGATATCAGTTCCACTGTTGCCATCTGTGGGCTCATGCGCCTTGGATATCCCAACCTCCATCCCCATCAATTGTGTAACCCCCCCACTTGTGTCATACACTGCCCCTGTATCCGTCTTGTCTGTTAACCTACCCAGCCTACCTCCCCAGCAATACCGACTTCCTTCACCTGACATACCACTCTCACCTGAAAAAAAAAAAAAAAGGGCACTCTGTACCCACAAAAAAATTACGCCCCATACATAGCTGTCCATGTCGCACACATGTCCGCTGGACATTGAAACTGTTAATTACAATTGGCTTTACAACAAATATTAATGTTGTCCTGACACCTCTTTCAGGTATGGAAGGTTTCAAATGTCCCACCAAAATACATAGAAATACACAGCTGTTGCTGCTAAAGACATGGGCATCTATGGGCCTTACCCACATCCTTCCTGCAAATCCCACGCTTGTTTCCCTACTGTCTTACTCTCTTTGTGACCCCTTTTTCACCACTTTCCTGTCACCCCTTTTTCTTTCCTTTCAAAGAAAATAGCGTGGGTGTGCGTGTGTTAGCGGAGCTCACCGCCAGTCGCGTATCACGTGAGCTCAGCAAAGCAGCAGACCTGGTTTTAAGTGCTTAAAAGTGCCTTTATGGCACTTTGATTGACAGGTCCTGTACTCATTCTGAAAACGTGGAAAGAAAAATAAACTCCCACTGCCAGTCTCGAACCCAGGACCTTGGTAACATTAGTCTGTATGATCTACCACTAAGCCATGACTGCCATACAAGAACATAGTGCTAAAATAAATATAACATGTAATAGTAGGAATCAATATAAAGGCAATATAGGAGGTGTACTACCCAAAGCATTTCAGGTAGAGTGTTAATGGCCGAATTACTGGATTCCCACACTAGTTCAGTGTTAACAGAAACAGCCCTGCTAATTGTTAGCTTGTACATAATAATGTAAGGTTATGTACACATAAGAAGGTATGTATATGTACACATACATATATATAAATATATAGTAATACATATGAAATATAGTCGTAGGTGTTAGTATCCATACACACTCACTACAGGAAACAGTGAAGATAAATGCAGCAGCCAGAATCT